>NC_041711.1:17157028-17525778 GCF_900700375.1 Denticeps clupeoides
CTCGCTGTGGCAGACGGCGTGACACAGCATTAGGAGCAGTGCAGGGGTAATTACTTACGGACTTGGCATAGTGTGCCCTGCCATCCGGGGCTGCAGTGGCAGGTATTGGGTCCAAGACACTCGCCACCGTTTAGGCACTTCTGGAGACATGTGGCTGACAAAAACACAGCATGAAGTCAAATGAAAATGGGACATGAAATACAAATAAATTTTTGATGACTGTTAAAAGATGACTTCACAAATACAAAATTGTTTCTTTTTGGTCTGAAATTTGGACCGGTCCAATTCTGCCCCTTTTTTTTTCAAAATTTGAACGTCAAGTGTTTTTTCCCATTCAAACCCACGGGTGTGGAGTGTGGAGTTTTGGATCTGCCTCTGTTACACTTGCATTTCTCTGAGTGAGTTTTTCCCTTGAACTATTGCCAGTCCTGCTCTTAGATCACGTGGAAGCCCTGTGTGTTGTATTTTTGTCTATTATGCAGGTATAACATTATTAAATAAATGTGCCACAGTTTTTGCAATGTCTGTGGGTCTTTTTTAGATGATTATTACAAACACTGTTAATTAGGGACATGAAAAACAAGGAACATTTTTAAAAGTATGAAAAAGGAAGAGAACAGGGAGAAATACAGTGTTCTGTTCATTTGGAGTGTCTGAACTACGAAATGATGAAATATGTATCAACAGCAGAGTGCATATTTAAGATGGGCAGCTGATACGTTGTGGGCTGGATATTAAATGTTGAGGTGCTCTGCACCACAGGTGTTGATGCTAATGGAGCTGTAAAGGAAGTTCGCTGGATAGATCAGTCACTGAGATAAATGTCCTCCATATGCGAGCCGCTACGCTCCTAGCATGAGGGCATCTGTTAGTGGGGATAGGAGAGCCGTCCCCTCACGCCTCATTTCGTTCACTACTCACGTTTGTCACATCGCTTTCCTCTCCAGCCTGACGGGCAGTCACACATGTCCGGCTCCACACACCGTCCGCCATTCATACACATGGGCTCGCACACACCTGCGCCGAGATAAACACACACACACACACACACACACACAGATTACACAGACACAAACATCACTCTCTGATGTTCATTAATAGTTCTTGGTGCACCCCCCTCCATCTCTCCCTTAATTAGGATCAGTTGATGTTTAATGCAATGCATGGGTCGACCTGGCAGGCCAAAGAGCTGGAGCCAACAAATGCAGGCCAAGGGATTCTACACCACAGCATCTTAGTGATAGTATGGAACCAAAATGCCATCTGTTTGTAAACTCAAAATGTGCGCTAAAACATGTTGCTGCTTGCCTCTTATAGCCTGCACCATTTTCTCATTTGCAAAAATAATAATAATTGAAAAACTAAACTAACTAGGCCATGAAGGCATCCTTGGTGAGATACAAGAATTATAGTTTCGTTTGACAGAGCCATTAATTAACGGAGGGGCAAGAGGGATTTTAAAATGTGGCACAGAGATGATCAATATAAAACTTTCAGAACGCTGATTCTCTGCAGTTAAATGATGCCACTCCTTCAGCTTGACTCGCTTCCCGGGCGCGGTTGGCATATGCCCGCTCTGTGGTGAAAGTGCGGGTCGCTGCTCCCAAGGCCCAGCCTCTCATCTACCAAATCCATCACCTCCATCCCTCTGCCCATATGGCTCAATTTCCTCTCCAATATGCTATGCATTAGCGTCCGCTCTTCAATGCCGCCAAGCCCCAGCCCCTTCGCCCCGTTACGCTGCGCGCTCGCCGGCAGACGCGCATATGGTGAGCAATAAATGACGGCAGCGAGGAGGAGGCAGACACTCACTTTTCTCACAGCGCCCCCCTGTGTAGCCCTCGGGACAGGAGCAGACACTGTTGCGCATGCAGCGGCCGCCGTTCTTGCAGGGGGGACTGCAGACAGCTGAGGCAGAGAGCGGGAGAGAGAGTGAGCCATCAAGGTGCATGATAAATTGAGGTGGGTGCCAACAGCCACTGGACCACTGATCGATATATAATGGCCATCTCCCCGAGGTGGGCCACCACATCAGAACGAAATGAGCGGGAGGGGCAGAGTCTGCTCTGCAGAGTTACTTAGAAAAATACCCCGGTGATCGGACAGATTGGGGAGGTGCCAGACACATGATGGATCCCCCTTGAACCAGATGCATTTCTGCTAAGGCCGCTGTCAATCTGGCCGATGCGTTCCCTCTCTCACTGTTTCAGCATTGTAATGGGGATCATTAAATGTCAAAGGCACCTGTCCAAGCCACCGACTGTATATAATAACATGTTCTGGCCTCTCACAGGAGCGAGGAAAAGTGCAGAGTAAACATAATGCCCTTATTTTGCTTTACCATTCTGACAGTGGGCTCCGTAGAAGCCTTGTGGACACTGGCAAGTGTTTGGCCGAATGCAGTTACCACCATTAAGGCAGAACGGGCTGCATAAAGCTGAAATAAAAAAAAGAATGATAATTAAAGACAGGGTGAGATTATTTTGTAGATTTTACCTTGGTCTGGTCCAGATCCTTTTTGGTACTTTAAATTAAGCCTCCATCCATTCAAAGTTTTTGTCTAACATACAATGTTCAGTACAGTAAAACAGTAAATTATACATGGCTTTCTGATTTTTTCAGGTTCAAAGAACACTACCAACGTGATCAAGAAGCGCTAAAACCCACTGTTTCACTGCTTTCCACCTCTGTGTTCAGGCTCCATGCTGACATATTTGGTTTCAGTCTGCACCCAGAAGAATTCTCTTACAAAGACAAGTTAATCAATTTCAGGACAGCTGCAGACGTAAGACATCAAAGGAACCAAATAACACCAATCTTATAGAAAATAATGCTTTCTCCTTCAGGGTGAGTAATTCAGGCGAGGTAGAGGGGGGAAAAAGTACTTGACAAGCACCGCATGGGCCTGGCTTGCCACTGATAAACAGCAAGTCCCCGTATGACGGGTTTAGGAGCAGAGATATGGCCCAGCAGGAGCCGGTGAGATGCACTCTACCTGTCTCACAGGAAGGGCCCGTCCAGCCTGGCTGACATAAGCACTTGTCTGGTGACACACACTCGCCGCCGTTGTGACAATGACGCCTGCACACCACTGCAGAAATAGCAACAGATCAGCCACAAACTTGCACACATGAATAAATGCATGCATACCAAATTTGTCAAAGGTACAGCACTCCACCAGCAGGCTGATGAATGGGGTCTTACTGGTTTCGCATCTGGGTCCGACAAAGCCATACGGGCATGAGCAGGTGTCACGGCCCACACAGGTCCCTCCATGTTGGCAGGGAAGGCTGCACAGCACTGCGGGGATCACAGAGTCATTGCGGCAACAAGCTGCACTTTCACCACATGATTACTGTGTGTCACACACCTGGATGTTTCTGTCAAGACGCTAGGCTAACAGGTTTGAGGCACAGTACCGTGCCGGGCCTGGAGGTGGCAGTGGTGCTACAGGTTCAGGTGAAGTGCAGGCCTCTCCGAGGAAGCCGGCGACTCAGGAGGGACGTCATTAAAAACCGAGCGCGGCTTGCCTCAGTCGCACCGCTGGATGTACCGTGCACTCCCACACGCTGGATACCGAGGCTCTCACCTCACCTCCCTCTTAGCTCTGTCCCGCACTTTTACTTTCCCTTAACTTCCCATCTGTTCTCACCTGATCTGAACTTTTTAACTCTCTTTCGATTCATCACTCCCTTTACTCAGTCCTATTCTTCTGCACTACCCCCTCCTCTCATCCAACTCTGCCTGGTTTGTCCTAGCTTCTCGCGAAAAACAGGATTACAAGCTTATTGTCTTGGAGGTTTCGACATTTTCAAAGCCTTTTCAGTTGCGATGTACTTTTTTTTTTCCTTTCACAGCATGCACTCTTATTCATGGTGAACAAATGAGCATATATAGTCTATGACAGTCCGTTGCATCATCTACATCTGGCTCATCTATTTATCATTTTTTCCTCTCCAATGGGTGCTTATCAAGGTCAGGGTTACTGGAGCTGGAGCAAAGCCCAGCAGAACTGGATGGATGTCACTGATGGATCCAAGACCAGATGCCGCTCGCTCTTTACCTTGAAGTAAGGTACTAGTTTAAAACCTTTTTAAGAAATACTAATCCGTGAAGGTGCCACTGAGGTCGCCTTGAGCAAGGTTCCGTCCCCACACACTGCTCCTTTCATGGCTGCCTACTGCTGCCTCAGGAGATGGGTTAAACGCAGAGGACACACTTCACTGTGTGCACTGGGTGCTGTGCTATGTCACATGTGACAAATGATCACTTTACTTTCCTAGTGAACCAAATGAGGGATATACTTAAGTTAGTCTGCCAAATGCTGTAAATGTAAATGTACCAGTGAATTTGGGTTCAGGGAGTGGCCTGAATGTCTTCACCTGCTGCAATGTTTTTTTACTCCAGCCTGACCTTAATTAGCCTCAGGGCCTTCTTAACAGCCAAACGATGAAGGTGGAAGGTTGTAAGCAGTGTGCGTTTGACCAAAAACATTCTGGCAGATGGTACCAGTTCAGACAACTCATTCATTCAAAGCATGCACATTCTGTCGCTCGGCCTCAGGCCTTTCGTGGTCTCTAATGAGGCTTACCGTTCTCGCAGGTCTCGCCATGGTAGCCCGTCGTGCATGTACACACACTGGGGGCCACACACGAGCCTCCGTTCAGGCAGGGCGGTGCGCAGATCGCTGGAGAGATGGCGGTGAGATCACTTATTACCTGCTGCTCGTGCTGTCAGCTCAGAACAGCAAACATCATGCAGTGTGTGTCTGTGTGTGTGTGTTTACATTACCTGTTTGACAGTTGCGGCCCGTGTATCCCGCTTTGCAGCGGCAGGTGTTTGGTGCTGCACATTCCATGTTCCTACCGCATGCGTGTCTACACACAGCTGACAGAACAGGCAAGCAATTAATAGAGATCAGACACACACAACAAACACACACACACACACACACACACACACACACACACACACACACACACACACACACATTTAATCTCCTGCATCATTCCTTTAATAAAATCACTCCTCTGTTCTGCTGGAAAGAATATCATTAAATCACTTGATCCCTGAAAAGTCCCAGGCATCCACACAGAATCCTTCCTACTCTTCTCCCAAATTCACCAACGATAATGCTCATCATGCTTTGATGTGTGAAAGGCACATACAAATGACATAACAACTGCAACTGAGCCAAACTGTACAGGTCTTGTACATTTCGACGAGAATTGTGTGAGTGAGGAATTTTGATTCAAGCAAAAATGAGTTCTCTTGACGCTTTTTGAAAACATAAATGAAACATTTAGAAATAAACTGTATAATTAAAGTGCTGTGTTTAAGTGCTTTTTGTAGAACATTTTTGTTGTAAAGTGGAGAAAATATCAAGGTTGCCAAATATCATGATCAGTGTCTGTGCCAGGGATTGTATGTATTTCACATGTTTCTTGAGGTATATTCTTGTACTGCACTGGTGTAAGATGGGCATTCTGCAGGACCACGGAACTTCTGCAAGTTTGCCTTGTGGAGAGGCAAACACCTCTTTGTTCTTGTGACAGTTTGGTGGTGATGGTCCATGGGGGTCGGTCTCCTGTTCTTTGTTCTTGCGACCATTTGGTAAATAATAGGTGTGAAGCTCCAGCCATGTATTTTCAGATTGCCTGCTCTCTGAGATCGCCTGCTCCCTCTGAGGGCATGACGACAGAAACAAGAAATTCTGATTGGTCTGTGACAACTTCCTGTGGGTCAAATGTATAAAGGATGTTCACGGGGGACTTTTTTTCTCAGCTTCTTTTCCCTCAGAACTGGGCCTTCCGGTTTTCCAGTCTTTTCTCTCCTCCAATTTTTCTCCTGGATCAGGTGATGTCTCTGGTTGAGGCTTTTATGTTTTTATCTATATTTTCCTCCTGTCTTTCATTTTGGTTTTCTCTGTAACATTGGTACCTTTTTTACATACAATATTTACATGTAACTGCAATAATAAACTACTGGGGTTAATAAATTAGAAACTGTTCATCCTTTTAACCTCTATTGGGCCATGCCTCTTTCTGCCAGGTAACATCAAGTTGAAGTGATTTGAATACAGTGCTTTTGTGTGTAGAGAGAGAGTTTGTAACCATTCTCCTCAGTTTTACACTGATTTGCACAGACTGGTGTGTGTGGGTCAAAGACAATTATGTTTTTTCCCCTTAAAGATTTGCACAGTACCATTTGCCACCCTCCCTAACACTTTTGGTTTCAAAAAGTCATTCAGGAGAATGGGAAACAGAGAAAATTGCTAAATATACTGAAAATGTAACTGTAAGTTTTTTTTTCTCTAATTCATCATCAGGCTACAATAGTAAGTGTCTATAGTCATCTAGAAAACTTGGTGGAGGCTGGTATGGAACTGCATGGAAAGTAATCCTCTGTTGGGGATCTCATCAAATCCAGCATTGCATATATGTTTGTCTCATTTTTTTCTTGCCATACATTATTCACAGAATGAGTTCCAAATTTATACAGAATGTTACAAGCATGAAAGGACATTTTACCTCTGCATGCTCTCCCATCCCCAGTGTAGCCAATGGGACAGCGCCCGCACCGATAGCCTCCCGCTGCTGTGGCCACACACTGAACTCCATGGAAGCAGTTTAGATCTGCACAGTTCATGCCGTTATGCTCAGTTAACCGAGCGTCACTGTTTGGCAGTGCCAGTTGTGGTTGTGTGAGTGATAATGTGTTCCGGGATGGTGTGGAGGCATGTTGCCCAGGAACTGTAAGCCTGACCTGGGGCTCAGACTCATCTTCGATCCTGGAATCGAGTGTGCTGAGAGCCCCATCGGCTGAGTATTCAGACTCTGACAGGGAGAAGGAGAGAGCAGTCAGTGCAGCCGTAACCGGCCGTTTGGCCTGCGAAGTGGTCAGACCTTGACCATGGGTGGGGACCACCAGCACCATGGGGGAGCGCGGTTCCAGCTCTCTGGTTCCAGCATGCATTGGTGTGTGAGAGAGAGTCACTTTAGGCATCATGGCTGAAGATGTTAGCATATGTCCTTGGGAGGTAGTCTTTGACGAAGTGACGGCCACTTTGGATGCAGTGTTGACCCTTGATAAGGTGTGCAGTTCATTGTGAACATTGTGAGTGAAACGATTCTTGCTCATATGGGCCATTGGCGGAGACTGGACCAGGAAAGGGGCTACTCTCTTTTCCGTGATGGGCGGGGCAGCCACAGTGCGATGTGGACGTGGGGTTGGGCTCTGAGGGGTCCTTGCTGGAGGCTGGGAGTGTCTGTGCATGTACCTGTAAGGTACAGTGGGTAAGTGGAGCTGGGGGAATTGATGGGCTCGGTGGAGACCTGAATGAAGCTGTCTGGGAGCTTGAGGCACAACCAAAGTCTGATGTAGACCAGCTGTGGACAGAGAAGGTATGACTCATAAATCATAGGTTATTATATTCACATTTCACACTTTGTAAAATTTTTTATGGTTTTATGCAGATACAATTTTTAATATACTGCACCATATATTATATGAAAGTACTGATTAGCAATTTGCAGTTGTAATATTTTACAGTCCTGTACACAGAAATTACAGATGTATTCTACACCGTTCTCATTATGCTTCATAAACTACAGATGATTTACATAGTGTGCAGCTTTAATTCTGCAGAATATAATCAGGCGAGTGATAAAGCTGGAACCAGTAAAATTCTGAACCAAGTCATGTGTGTGTGGGCTAAGCAAAAAAAAAAGTTGTATTTGTTTATGCAGTCAGATGCAGAAATTCACACAACACAACATTTCTTCATTTTCTTGTTGTTCACTATTCTAAGCAGTGAGACAAATGAACTAAGTACAACTCCCACATGAAAGCATAACCCATGACATCAGTGCTGATGAGGGAAGCTCTGTTCCACGGTGGTTTTTCTCCACTCAGATGGGGAATGAAGCGAATTGGCCATGACTACATATGTTTACTCACACAACACTCTCCTAAGTTTATAGAAATAAAAATCTGTTTGGGAGACATAATGCATTAAGAGAAAATTCCCTGCATCTTGTCTACAATGCTGCACGTTGAACGTCACCTCTCCAGGAGCAAACACCAAACTAAAGTTCAAAAGAAAGATTATGTCTGACACTTTTCGCTTAAAAATATCCCACCCCTCCAGAACTGTTTTTTTCACACCTACAGTGGCTATTAAAAGAGTGCAGACCCCATGTTAAAAATAATACCACGAGAACAATAAATCATTTAAAAACTTTTAACTTATAATGTTATCTATAACCTGATTCAACTGAAGAACAAATAAATCTGCATTCCATGTCTTTTGCTTCCATTTAAATAAATTACCATAAAAGTACCATAAGGAACCAACCCACCATACCACCTCTCATCAGTGACTATTATTCACTATTAAAATAAATGAGACTCAGACCTAAACCAGAACTTATTTTAAATCCTTGCTCTCTCAGCCATTACAAATGTTTTGGGAAATCAGGTATGTATTAGTGACGTGGTTTTGTAAGTGTAGGACAGGAAGGTGAAAACTAGATGTACTAAAAACCCTTGGATCTCGAATGTTGAACCTAGGTTCTTATGAATGTAAAATAAACTGAATCAGAACAGCACAATCCTTCCAGATTATGCAAAATAACCAATGGGTGTGACTTCAATTAACAGTCTAGATCCATGCACAAAACACTGACAGAATTTATACCCTCACTGATCATGTTGCAAACCAACAAAGAGAGATTAATTATCATTTCTCCAGAGTAGGATGAAAAAAGATGATTGACTATGCAAATGAGCATGAATAATTGCAGTGATGAACATTTATAATGGAAAGATGTCATGGATGCTTCCATACTGAAAATGTCCTATGAAGGTCAAACTATGTATTTCTTTTCGTTTTTCTCCATTTCTGATGAAGCAAATCACTTTATGGATGGATAATTATCTTATTCGGGGTCAAGAGAAGGAAACAAATGCATGCATGGATGATCTTATTTTTCCAAGCTCTGCGCACAGGCAAATCAAGGGTTGTCTCTTTTGAAATATAATTAGTCAAGGTTTCTTAATAATGCATTAACTAAATAGCAAAAACAATACAATTATTCTGTGCGGGGAAACAATTGCATTGAAAGCTCAGCCTGAGAAGAAATTCATGTAAAGATTTGATTGAAGAGAAACAGAATACAAAATAACGACAGTGTAGGATTGGGCTTGGCCGCTAAACGTCAGTTTTAATGAGAGGATTAGGGGTGCAGATGAGTCCTTACTTGATCGTGAGCTTTTGGAACAGACGCGCCCGTTGCCATGGAACCCAGGTGGGCAGCGGCCACAGACGAAGCCTACGTATGGCGGTCGCAGGTCAATGCACTGGACCCCCGGGTAACAGGGTCGGCTGGCACAGCGGGCACTAGCGTTGTGAGTCACAGGGAAATCTGCAGAAGGGAACAAACACAAACATGGCTGCTCAGGTTGGCTTGTCTATTTCAGTTTGTGTATGTTTGTCAGGGACGGGCAATGTTGTGCATGAATGGTTTTGTTGTGACTGCCCAATTACTTCATATCATAAAAATGAGTGGCTTGTCAGCTCAATTGGACTTGAGTGGCCTAATTAATGTCTGACCTAGAGGTTATCCTAATTATGAGCCAGCACAGAGCATATGATTTATCTGATATTGTCCTGAGTTTTAAAGCTCAACATCCAGGTTCAAAACTCAAATTAGATTCTTCTAGCCAACTCTCCCTGGCCAAAATACAATTGGCTGGTCCGATATGTTGCAGTGCTCTTTTATTACAGTACAACAGCGATCAGTTGGGGACCTAAGAGTGAACTCTTATGTACCTGTGTTCTTTTTTCAACTCTCAAAATTGAAAAGGGGGGTAGTAGCCTAGTGTCTAACACACTCGCCTATGAACCCAGAAGACCACAAAGTTCAAACCCCACTTGCTACCATTGTGTCCATGAGCAAAACACTTAAACCTGAGTGTCTCCAGGGGAGACTGTCCCTGGAACTACATATTATAAGTCGCTCTGGATAAGGGCGTCTGCCATAAATGTAAAAGAAGGTTTTCAAAGCAATATACTGGTCCTGGAATCCAGATTATATCACTTTCAGTAGCTTTCTGGATGTCATTGCAGCCAGCCATAATTGTATGCATTTTGTGACAGAACATAATTCATGCAAGCATGCCCCCCACAGATTTCAGCACATAATAGCAGCTTTCAAACACTTGTGCCTACTCAACCTGGCATGCAAATTTATCACGGCAAAAAATACACTCCAGGTCGAGGCCAGGACTACTAACTGCGGAGGCATCTTAATTAAAGCACCCAACTCATAATCACATAACAGTTTATGATCCTAGTGACAAGCAATGATATAAAAAAACACAGTCTATGCACACATTATATACACTTGATCCAGCCAAAACATTATTACCACCCACCTAATATATTTAACTGTCAACACTGCCCTAACCCATGGAGGCATGGACTCCACAATGCCTCTGAAGGTCTGCTGTGGTATCTGGCACCAAGCTATGAGTAGCATGTCCTCTAAGTTGTCAAGTGGTGACTCCATGGATCGGACCTGTTTTTCCAGCACATCTCACAGATGCTTCATTGGTCTTAGGTCTTATGGAAATTTTGGAACACTGTTTGCAGTATTGTTTGTAACATATTTCATAGAAACATGAACATGAATGGCAGAGCCCCAGGTTTCCAAGCAGGACACCATCCAAAGCCCTTTCACCTTAAATTCTGGTGCCATATCTTCCCCAGGTAATTGACAGGGACCCACATGATTAAAAAGAAGATTCACATTCACGTTGAATGTATTTTTCTAGTGGACATTCCCATCTATGGCTGTTCAGCCCAATACACAAAATCTGATCCACTTTTGTTCTGAGTCAGCATTAACTGTTGCTATTTACACCTTTACATTACACTTAAAGCATTTATCATTTCACTAGTTAGCGCTGTCTGTATGTCTACATGTTTTTGTTGACCTTGCCCTTGAATTTAGCAGCCACCATTATCCAGAGCAACTTAGGGTTAAGTGTTTTGCTCAGGGACACAAGTGGGGGTTGAACTTGTGGCTTTGTGGTTATCTGGTTCCACCAGATGCTCTACCACCTTGCTCTATCCAGCTCTTTCTTTGCACAGCCATGTACACAATATATTATTTTTGAACCAATTTTGGTAGGTCCTGACCACTGGACACTGAACAAAAATCACAGCTTTGGAGATGCTATAATCCAACCATATGGCATCACAATTTTATAAAAAAGTATTATTCCCTTTGCCTATCATAATGTTATGGATGATCAGTCTAGATACATATATGATTATGAATTTTGCTGCAGCACAAAAAGAGAACAAGGATACAAGAGCTCATTAAGTGTGAAGGAACTGAAAGACCGTCACAGGGGTTACTGTGTGACGAAGGTCAATCTGCCTCTAACCTGAACAGGCCAAGGGAGACCCTCAGTGCTTCCCACCTCTTCACCTCTGCTGACCTCTGCCCACAATCACGCTGGTTCAGCAACCTGCCCTGGCCCTCCTTCTACAACTCTCCACAGGTCGGGCCCCCAACAGACAAGTGACGAATGATGCAAATTGGTTTATTAGTAAAAAAAAACTCCATTCAGTTCAAGCCAAAACTGCTGATACCCCCCACCCCCCACCCCACCCCTGTATGAATGTCTATAAAGAGAAAAGAGGAAGCTGACAGGGTTCGCCTAATAGAGGTTACCTTGTAATTATCATAATGGTCTCTGCCTACTTAACCAGATATCTCAGGTTTATCTTCTTCTTTTCTCTGCAGTCTGCATCCCTCTGTGCAGTTTATCGACAGCCTCTTCTACACCGACACGCTGATCTGCAGTGCAGCATTCCCCATGACCAAATGTACGGGGCTGTGATGTGACAGCACATGTTACTGGGGTGAAGCAAGACTGCGCTTCTGCTGTGACAAAACAAACACGTGTCATCTCTTGTGCAGAGCGTGGAAACGCTGAGGAACAGAGAGCAGATGTCTTTCATTAAAAAAAGTGATTTATTGGACAGCCAGAGCACATATCAAAGGGTGATTTTTGTCCCATTTCGACAAGGTCAGAACAAATCCCCCTGACAACGGCTGGATTTATAGGCCTGGGAGAAATGTCATATTGTTTCGTGTGTCTTCCGCCCCTCCTCTAAGTATGATGACAGGCAATTTGCAAGCAGGCGAAGCCTGTGCTCTCACGGCCGCTGCTGATACCAGCAAGGTGCTTGGGGAAAGCGACATACAGGTCATGTGACGTGCTGCAGGATGGACCTCAGCACCATCCATGTCTGTCATCTCATGATGAACCGCGGACAATCAAAGCGCTTCATAAGCTTGCAACTCCTAGCCAAAGAGAGTCATGCATGTTGTAATGTTCCTTCCCCACATCCGTAACAAGAACCGGAGGTACGCTGGCCATGAACAGCACCATCCTTTCATTTTCAATTATGGTTTATAAGGGGTGTCTGGCTACCTGTGAATGTCAAGAATGCCTTTAACCTTCATGTGCTCCCAACTGAGAGCAAGGGGAAAAAATGTTTCATTACCGGGTTTAATGATTGTACTTTATTCTGAGCTGTTCAACATCAAAGTCTGTATAAGCTATTTAGTCGTCTGGTGTATAAACCCCCACAATAACCTCAAGAATGAGGACAGAAAATCAAATTAATGATGATGAGTGCAAACCCCGCTGTGCTGTCGGCAAAAGAGCTTCCTTTCTTGAAAGGTGTGCACATGCTCTACTTTATGTGTTATGTGGCCGGATGGGTGCATGGATGGATGGATCAAGTAATTGTACTGGTTGCTAAGAAAACTTTATGAACTACTGAAAATACATCAATGAAGATCGAAGAAATGAAATTGCTCTTTCTTGTTCTCCCACTTGCTTCCTCTCAAGTGCCGGAGGAGAAAAGACAGCCAGGCAATTTAATGATCAATTATGTGCCTCTCTTACAGGCTACTTCAGCCTGAAAGCCAGCCGGCCCCTGACATTTCTAAAGGGAGGTTAGTGCTTTTTCAGCTTGTCCCCAAAGCAACACAGCAACATAATGGTGCTCAAGTCCCACTCCCTTATATTTGGGTCACATCACATCTTCCACAATGACTATGTGGATCCCAGCGGCTGAGGAGCCCCACAATGAGGCCGTTGTGTGCTCCTCCGTCGTCTCCTCAGAAAACCCATTCTGTTAGTCGCTTCACCACCAGTAGGTTGCATGTTGGCCCAGTGTTTGCCCGATGTTGCCTAAATGCTTATGCATGGTCCGGCACCCACATGTCGGGTGGACCGCTGTGATTCCAATTAGTCTGCGCAGTCAAGCCGACCGCGAAGCAGCACAGGGCCGTGCAGCACCGCCGGTCCAGACACTTCCAGACCAAAAGGACTCTCCTTCACATAACCTTACCCGGCGGTGCTTGAGAAGAGTGGGGAGAGTGAGGCGGCTGACATGCCAGATTTATTCTGATAGTCTGTGCTGGCAGAGAGATGCAGATCAAACACGCAAACAAAAAGCCATCTGAAAGAGCGTCTCCTCTGAAAGCTTGAATAAATTAGATCACTGCTGAAATTATTAAAAGAAATGCTGCATAGAGATGATTACGATAAGACAAAACAGAAATTAAGTGTACTTGCCAGATCTATAATTCTGGCTTGTGCCGATGATGGTGGTGGGGTTCTTGTCAACAGCCCTGTGACTCTGAGGGAGACCTGGACTGGACAACAGGATGGTGCTGTGAACATGCGAGGCCTCCTCCTTCTCTGGAGATGGAGGAGTTGGAGCTGGAGATGGAGCCACAGCACCGGATAGAAGAGGCTGGTTGGTGGTGTCACTGTTATGGCTGCTGAGGCCAGAAGGCATCGTCTGAGCCAACGCTGTAGACACAGACAGAGATGAATGTATGAGGGACAGAGGGGAGGTGGTGAGAGGCGGAGACTAAATGGGCGTAGAGGACAGGAGAGCAGGTGTGCGTCATTACTCAACTGTGTGTTTGTGTGTGTAATGTCTGTGTGTTGTGAACGGAGTGTGCTTCTGGTAAATATGAGTGAGTTTATGTGTGTCTGTGGTGTTAAGAGAATAGTTAGTTGCATATGTGTTTTTACACATATTCAAGATATACTTAGTGTAATCACAGCCTTGCCCCAAAACTGTACCTAACATTCAGTCTTTCATTGTTGTTTTTAAATGAAATTAGTTTGTATATATGAACATTTATAAAAACATGTATTTCACATAAAAAAATTGATATTTGACCACCCCCCACTATGATATGAATACAAGAGCGTGTATGCGTGTGAGAGAGTCCATGTGTAAACTCCCCGCTCACTTTAGCATGAGCTCCACCGTGAGCACCTGTCACCATGGCCAGGCTGGATCAGGCTGATAATGGAGCTGAGTATCGATGTTGAGCTGGGCTCTGCTGCCACTGGAGCTCCTCATTGCCCACTGAGGTGTAGGCTGCACCAACCAGCACAATAAAACACTCCACTAACCCGAACACACACACAAATAAACACACGCTCCACTACAGCACTGATGCTGACAGACTCCCAGATGCTGCTGCAGAGCTCTAATAATTCTAATCACATCTCCTGGAATTTAGATTCAGGACCAGAAACAGTTAGACACGTATTCTGGAGCAACACAGGACATTTCTCCTTCCAGCCACCTGGTGGTGGTCACGACATTATGGTCGGCCAGCTCAAGTTTCCCAGTTTGGGAGTTCACATTATCTCTTACATCACTGATAAACATGGAGCCTATTCCACAGTATGATATGGCTGGAAAATGGAAGAGTGGGTAAGTGCAGTGAGCCTGATCAAAAGAAAGAGACAGGCAGAAAAAGCGTGAACAATATCAAATGCTCACCTCACACAGCCTATATTTACAGGGAAAAAACCCTGCAATGTTCAATTCCACTGTGCTTTCACAGATCCTGCCAGCACAACGTGGCAGAGTGTTTCCCCCATGCTCACTGTGTTGAGATTTGTGTGAAAGTTAAAATGAAAGCTCGGCTCACATTGCAGGGAGGACTGGTGTGATGGATGACAACAGGCTGGAAAGATACGAACTCAAATGAGCTCCAAAGAGTGTGTCTGGGAGACGAGCAGGAAAAAAACAAAACAGAAAATCATTCAGCCAAAACCCCCTAACAGGAAAGCATAAAATGCCAATTTTGGGAGGGGAAAGACACAAAGCCATTAAAAGGGGGCTATTTCACAACCCCAAAAGGCGACACAGACTGTGTCCACAGTTACTGTGTCCATTTCAGCGGGATGTGAACAATTCCCCGTTTCTTTTTTGTGTGGGCAGGCAAGGCTGGCCTGTTTTTCCATAATAGTTAAAAAAAAAAAAAAACAAACTAAATGCTGCTTCTTCTAGAAAGATGACAGAACACACGGTGCACAGGGTTTTAGTTAGCGCGGAGCAATGGTAGAACTGGTGATGAAGAATCGTGTTTTCTTTTCATGGGGCAGCTGGATGAAAGCGTTTTTTTTTTGTTTTCTTTTGACCTGAGCCTGTGATGGCAGCAGGATGCATTATTTAAAGAAGGCAAGCCACCAGAGGCAGCATGATGCTCTGTGCCACATTATATATGCCGTATATTCAGTCAGACATCGCAAGTGATGAGTTTTCTTTTTTTTTTTGCAAATATGGGCAAATTTTCATTACATACCTAGCATTCACTCAAAAATTTAATTTTTTGGTATTTTGTAAATATCAGGATTTGACTAAATCCTCCTCAGTCCAAAACCAGCCCTGCAAACCTGAGAGGATGAACACAGGGTTGTCAGGATTGATCACCTACACACACAAGAAAGCACCCAACCCTTAGTAATATTGATTCTCTGGAGTGAAGGAGCCTTGTGGGTTTTTTTTGATGGTCTTTTCAGTGCTATGACAACAGTTGCCTTGTGAAGATTGGAAGATAAATCAATACGATTGCTTGTGGACGAACTGAGAAGACAGACATTTGTCCATTTTATGGGTTTGTGATGTCCCCTCATGCCAATTCCCAATTCCCAGTAGAAAAGGCACTACATCACCAGGATCGCCGGGTGTTCAGAAGACCTTTTGCTCTTCCACATTCCCTAGGCTCCCTAAAAGCAGCTTTACTCAGTGTGCAAGTGGAAACACACAGTATAATATACACACACAAATTCTCATGCATTCCTGGGCTGGACAGTTCTCTGACTGAGCTTTATTTGGATGTGCTGAGCCAATTAACCCAATCAGGACAGCAATACCATCTTGTAGGTTGCCTTCACATTTGTTTCTGTTCTGCGCTCTTGACTGATATTACAGATTTTAATTTGCTCTGTTCCTCTGTTCACATTCCATTAAAAAAAAAGTACAGTACAGTAACTGGCTGCAGTGTAAGTGTCTATACCTCTGCATGATGTGCCGTCCCCTTCCATCCCTGCAGGACAGTCTCTGCACTGGTAGGAGCCAAAGCTGTTGACACACTGGACCCCGGGGAAGCAGGGGCTCCTCTCGCACTCATTCACATCCTCCTCACACATAGGTCCTACAGCACACATTGAGTTGCAGACACAGGGCAAAGGTCATTACCAAAAACCTGCTGAAAGTGACCCCCACAGCTCCCCTTTAAACACAGACCAGGAAACCAGGGAACTGAAAACTGGACAGAGAAGGAGGAAAAAAAACACAACTGTGAAACTGTATATTTATTTACCTTAATGTTTATGGCCTTTAACAGACACCTTCATCCAGAACTACTTAAAATCAGTAGTTACAAGGAGAGTCCCCCTGGAGCAACTCAGGGTTAAATGTTCTGCTCAGGGACAAGTGTTTTACTTTAAAAGGAGTTAATAAGAAATAAATGAAAATAACCATAACAAATATAAAACCATGGCCAACCTGACCACATCTCATTACATAAACATCATCCAGCCTTATATTTATTATAGGCTAATGCCTGAATGATGTCGCACAGCAACAATATCAGCAGCAAGATCACCAATGGACCTATTTAATATTTAATAGCAGACAAGATTGCATTATCATAAAAACCCAACAAATATTGTAGGTTCAAATATAGCCTAATTGCAACAGTACCCTCGATGGGTAAACATCAAACATCAATTTTGATATCTCTGGTATTGTTGATTGTGTGTGTGTGTTTTTACATAATTAGCATTCACATCACAATGTTATAAACTCTTGAGTGCTGTTTTTCATTTCCCTACTAGACCACTAGCCCCCTCGAAAAGATGTCTGTCCAGTACGACAAATTGCTGATCTTCCATTTTGTGTTTTGCACAGGGAATCGTCTGTTTAACACATTCTACTTTAGTATTTGGTTGCTTTTCCACAAAGCATCAAGAAAAAACACCATATACCTGATCACAAAAACATATGCCACAAGTCAAGCTCATGGAACTCTGCAAAAAATCTAATTATCCCAGGCTGTGCTGTCTTTGGCAACCATGTAAATGAGATGGATTTTAATTACACATTTAAATCACATTATTTATGGCAGAAGCCATGTAAAGCATACTGTGTCTCAGTTTGTTTACAAGTCTAGAAAAATTATGTGGCACTGACCTTGCTCATGCTGTCATGTATTATTATACTAAAATGTTGAACTCTGAAGCACCAATTTTGCACCTTGGGTGGGCTACCAGCCCACTGCAAGGCACACAAACACACACAAACACACACATGCACAATTCAATCAAACACTCTGAACTGTGTGTAGCTGAGAGTTTCAATGCCTGTGGAGTGGAGAACCCAGAGGAAACCTGCATCAACACATGGACAGAATCCAAACTCCACAGAGTCAGATTCAAACTCATGAACTTGGAGGTTTGAGGCATTTACTCTGCACCACTGTATGACTTTAACCAAAAATGAAGACATCATCTGGTTCACCAACAGCAGTACATCAATTTGGTGTCAGACAGTGTCAAAAAATATTTCAATAAATATTTATTAAAAATCAGGAAAAGAAAGTCTCAGAAATAGGAAAGTTATAGTAAAAATAATAAAAATAAATGTATAACAAATATAAAGAGCAGGAACTTTAGGATTTGTTTATTTATATAGTAAATTGTAATGTGGGTTTTTGGTTTTCGATCTTTACATCTGGAGTTAAAAGAGTATGGCAATGCTTTAGTAATGTTGAACTGTGAGAAAAGGCATCAGTCCAGGGTGCACAGGATGTGTTCGGCGAAGAACTGATACGCTGCTGAACAGAATGAGAGCTTTTGAATGAGAGAATCACAGAATAAAGGACCTTGTCACGTTGCGTCATCGCAAAAGGAGTCCTGCTGAGTCATCAAACAGAAACAGCATGGGACTGCAGTCTGCCTGGATGTCAAACTGAAAGCTAACACACAAAATTGTGCATGACAGTGTGTGTGTGTGGGTGTGTGTGTGTGTGTGTGTGTGTGTATACCTCTTAGTCCTACTGGGCACTGACACACAAAGCCATCCACGTTGTTGACACAAGACCCTGTGCCACAAGGGTTGGACAGACACTCATCAACGTTCTCTTCGCACCGGTCACCATGGAAGCCAGCAGCACACACACACAGGTATGCTCCAGTCCCTGGGGGGAAGTTGATGTTTGTGACACACGTTCCTCCATTGAGGCAACCGCATGATTTCACACCCACCTGGACAGGCGTGGAGAAAGAGGCGAAAATAGGTGTTAGGAAGAGGAGATCCACTTTCCCATGAAAGAACAAATGATTAGACCAAAATCTTCAAAACCGTTCCAGTGCATTAAGCAACTGGGTGTGAAGAGAACAGAGGGCTCAGACACTCCTCATCCAGGGCTAGAGAACGTAGAAACAGCTAGAAAGAAAAAAGATCAGCTCTTCGGGTCAACCTTGACTTCTGTTATAATCTTCATTAATGGTTATTTTGGGGATTCATTAATTTTTGTTAGCATTAATCCATATAGTGCACTTTCCATATATAAAATGACATTCTCTGACATTCACATGACGTTCTGTCATCTTGCTGCAACAAATTGCAAATGTATATTTATTGCTGTACAAAATGTTTGCAAATGAAAACTCTGTTCTGCGTTCTTTGCACATCTCTGCTACTGGAATACAGTACTGGTAAAATTACTGAATTTTTGTACTGAACATCGTCTTGTCTTGGTCTTTGGTTGGTTGTATTGTTCCTGTTTGCACTTGTGTTCTGTTTTGTGCTGTTCTGTTCTTCTCATGTGTTGCACCATGGACCCAGAGGAAGGTGGTTTTGTTTTTAGTATGTACTGTGTATATATGTTAGAAATTACAATAGAAATCTACTAAACATACTACTAATAATCAGTTCTCCCAGGACAAACACCCAAAATGAGTATCATGCCAATATTTGCCTTGTGTAAAGTCATGAGTTTGCGCTATGAAACTGGGGGTTTGAAACAGAGCTGAGCCTCTCTCAGACTTCTCAGGGCGGAGGCTCTTGGAACATTGGCAGAGAAGAGAAGAAATACTCATCCCAGCACTGACCCCCTGATGTCACCATAGGGTGGAAATGAGTTAACAATGATCTGGGTCATATGTCCAAAAAATGAGAATAAAAAAACACAACCACTGCCTCCCTCCCAAACACACACACACATATGTATCCATAATGCCTAATCTACTATGCATTAATTCATAGATACAGCAATATTCATCTGAGCACAAATACCTACATTAAGGGAAGTGGATAAAGAGTCAAGTAAATAAAAGAAAATCTCAAATCCTCCTTTGCAGTATATTCTTTTAACATAAAAAATTAACTCGAATGTAAGGAGAGAGTTGCTGACTCTGTAATTAGCGGGTAGTTATGTCTTGCTCACCTTTGAACACAGCTCATATTAGCCAAATCCAGGTCTGTTTCAGTAAGTGTACTGACAGGAAGCATATGTTCATGTCCCATCTGGGGCCATGGCGAAGCTACTGCATGGCATTCATCTCCTTGCTAACGGAGAGCGGCAGTGCGGAAGCGGGGGAAACTTTAGAGTCGCACATGAGTCACACTTGCCATATGTTATGGTTTATAAGACAGTTTGGCTGGTGCCACTTTGCCTTTCACGATAATGAGCAACATACATATTTACAACACATTTAAAATCAGTCCCGCGGCGTGAAAGGATGAGTCTTTGCCTGTGTGAGAATAAAAGTCTGGGCTTTTACATGATTACACAAGGACAGTTTTAGTCTCCTTATTCAGAATCCCCTGTGGTGAATGTGTGAAGGGGTGTAGGTAGGGGTGTTTCAGTGTCCAGGACAAAGTATCTAATCTCCCACTGAAAGACCAAAAATGAGTTCAAAAGAGGTGTCGTAATACATCATTTACCAAAAAAAATATATAACATCTGTTTATTGTTTTCAAAAGGCATCTAATCAGGTAATGGATTCAGTCAATTTGATGCAAGGATTTGCACACATGAATGATGGCCATTTTGAAATGAATGGACCAATTCATGGTTGTCTATTGATCTGACACTATGTGTGGGCGATTGATGAAGTGAGTTCACGAAAGTCTGCAGCCGAGCAACCGCAGCCTCTGTCCTACTGGAGCCTGAGGATTAATGGGCACAGGCAGGAGTCAAGAACAAGCAGTGATGACCAAGAGCCAAAAGTGGTGTGTATGAGTGTGTCCCTTGTCCTCTCACCTGTACCGTGTGTCTGCTCTGTGCATTGCACTCATCTGACACTGTAAAACCGAAGATCTGCATCTGCTCTGAATGCACTTTCCAGATGAGAAGTCCTGCCGGGGACAGTGAGGCATTGGGTGGGCCGCTGTCCAGCAGGAAGAGCAGCGCCGATCCCTCCGGGTCCGACGCTGACAGCTGGTACACAAAGTTCTCCCCTGTAAAGGTCTGGAGGCTGGCCTGGGGCTGGTGGAAGGTTGGGGGCTGATTAACTAAAAAAACAGAGCAGGACGGAAGTGAGAAGACAGAGAGGGAGCAAGATGGACAGTTTATTTAACAACAGTGAAGAAGCAATTGTCTAAATTTACATTATGTGAGATTTGCAGAAGAAACTTGTACAAAGAGAAAAATAGTGAAAGAGAAAGCGAGAGGTGACTGCAGTGCCTTTACTGTACAGTCAGGGGAACAAGCACAGGCAGCTCGGATTCTATCTCCCTGGGAGATGGGACTGCTCCCCTTATGGGGGAGGACCCACCGTTACGGGGTTTTACAGATGGCTTCATCTCTTCTGATCCATCAGGTGCAAAGAGAACAACAACAGCAATGAGCCCTCTGGGATCTGAGTTCCCACAACATGTGGCAAATGCAGATACCACAGGGAACACAGATATGCGCAGCTGGAGCAGAAACAGCGAGAGACAGAAAGGGGTGGGAAGGAGGCTTTACTAGAGGAGAAGAAAAAAACACAATCTTAGTTTGCAGACAAGCTTTCAGGCTACATCCTCTAGTCCAGATAATGGAGTTTGGCGGCCACATTGATTTTTTTATTTGTCAGACGGGTCAGGCCAGCACTAGATACATAGATATCAGACATAAACATAAAAAAGGCATTACAGTGTTAATATTTACATTCACATTTAGTGTCGCTTATCAGCCTTCTTTTCAGAGAAAGGCTTGCTATAGGCTTTGCTAGTGCCTGTGAGTTGGATGTAAATAGTGATACACAGCACACAGTGAAATGTGTCCTCTGCATTTAACCCATCACCCTTAGTGAGCAGTGGGCAGCCATGACAGGTGCCCACTGCTGGTAGGTGGTTAGGCACCGTCTCCATTGTGTGGTGCCAGAGAGTAAGCAACTTATTAGTCAGTGAGTAAAAATGGGCATGTTGACATTGGCTACCAGCTTATACAAATAAAAAGCATTGGTCTGTTTAGGAAGACATTATGCTTTTCTGTTCTGTTGTGTTTCAGGTCATTGTCTTTCTGTTTCAGTTATTAAAACCACTATGTTTTTCATGTCAAGCATTTGCACCTCATATGCCCCCAGTGGCGTGACATTCAGGATGTCTCTAATTTTCAGCAAATATTTTCTAGGCCAAACCCTAACCGGTGAAATATCAATATTGAAAAATATCAATAAAGCAATATATTAATATTTTTGTATACAAATTTAGGCCACCACGTGGTGCTGAGAATCAGCATGCGAACACAACCTCCACTCCTACAGATGGCAATGTACATCTGGGTACTTTGAATTACTTCTGGGCATTTCAGGCAGAGTGAAATCACAAAACATGACTGATCACAGCATCTTGTATTTCAGCTCTGTTTTTACATTTTCAATGAACTGTAGAACTGTACAGCATCACAATAAAATATGTGATAATCATTTTGTGATATGATTATAGAAAGAGACAGAAATGACCTAATGTTCTCTGCTAAGCCTGTGTATTGCCAAGGATCTCACGATAAAATACGTTATAATCATATTGTGATATGATTATAGAAAGAGACAGAAATGACCCAATGTTCTCTGCTAGGAGTGTGTATTACCAAGGATCTCACGATAAAATATGTGATAATCATATTGTGATCTACTCATCACCTTGTGAGCAGTGGGCAGCCCTGAATGGCACATTTGTGGGGACGATGCTTTGCTCAGTGAGATCCTTGCCTATTTTAAAAAATACCATAAACTGACAGTGCCTAGGCCTTGACTGATGAACATAACCAGGGCAGGGGTCAAGAGCATAGGCTCCAACAACTTCTATGCAAGCACCAGTAAAGTCCACATCACCCAAGTCTCTATAAGTAACCAGTTTCAGATTTGCAGCAAAACAAAGAGCATCCACAGTAATCAGCAGAGCGCAATCCAACACCAGTAAAATCACCAGAGCGAGGGCTGTCCAGGTTAAATCATGTTCTTTAAATAAGCTATGAATTTACAGCACACTGATTTGGGAAAATATTCAACAACAACAACAACAACAACAAAAACCTATTCTGGCTATTTGTTTTCGGAGCTCTGTTTCCCCCAAATTGCTGCTGTTCTCCTGCGGTGATAACCACAAGCAGAAATGAGCGTGTGCAGCGAGGCACGGCTCTGCCTATTCCCTGCCACACGCTCATTGTCCACAAGCAGCGTGATACTTCTGTTTCCAGCGGCCTTTCTAGTATACATAAAAAAATATTCTGCAAAAGAGAACAGAATGAAGCAGAACGTGCTTTCAATGTGCTTAAAGGCAAATGATTTCTAAGGATCCTCCCCAAGAGAGAGCTTCAGTTCTGTCCATGAGAAAAGTCACTTAGAGACAGTGATAAATAACTCTGTTTTGTGTTTGCCCTTGTTCTGTCTATTAACCCTTTAAAACCTGCTGGGCAATACATATTCCCATTCCATATTTGTAGCGCAACATAAGTATAATGTAGTAAATAATAAAGCAAATCCAAGATATAATAAACAGAGTGATTCGATGACAAGGGTGGCTGTGGTGTGATTTCATCACTTGATAGAGGTAGAGGAAAATGAGATTATGTCCCTTAGCTACAAAAATGAAGTTCATGGACGGGTGAATATTTGCAGTGTGTGTATGTGTCAGAGAAAAAGAGAGAAGGCAAACACAAAGCATAAACAAATCACAATTGCTATGGCCTTCTGACACTAACAATAAAACGTCAGGGAATAAAAGAAATGGAAGGAAATCCATATAGAGTGAAAGTGTTTGTTTTTTGTCATAATGATACACATCAAGCACAGCATATGGTGCACACAACAGAATGTCTCCTCTGCATTTAACCCATCGCCTTGTGAGCAGTGGGCAGCCATGAAAGGCACCTGGGGAGCAGTGTGTGGGGACGGTGCTTTGCTTGAGGGGACCTCAGTGGCACCTTGGGGGTTGGGGATTTGAACCTGCAACCTTTTGTTTTTGACTTCCTTACTCCTTAGGCCACCACTACAGGAAGTGACTGAGATGGAGTGCATTGGAGAGGCAGACCAAATCCTAATCATGTTCGCTTTTCGTTCACAATGGCACATGTACAACAGACCTGACAAAGCAATCAGGATGAGCGCTCAGAATGTCATGGAGACTGAACAGCATACATTACAGGAAATGAGCTGGGTGTCACTCCTTACCTTCGTTGAAGGACCAGGTAAACTTGGATGCACTTGGGTTACACAGGAGGCAGGGGCTAGTAGGGTTAGTGTCCCCTTCAGTGAAGCACATCCCATCAATATTACACGTCCCCTCCTGACATGAGGGAGAGAGCGACAGAGATTCATGATTTCACAGCCGCACTCTTCAACATATTTCCCATAAATCTCATGGGGCTCTGTTAACTGCATTTCATAGCATGTTTTATGTGATTTAAAAGATACTTTGCAGATGCTGACATGCTCTGCTCTGCACATATAGTAACCCGCTGTTACTGCAAATTTTACTGACAGCCCCCTGCCCTTGATAAACTGCCAATGAGGAAAAAAGATAGTGCCACCGTATCCATATATTTGAAGCCTATGACACTCAGCTAACGCCTATTAGCCTCTCGAGGTCAGGGAATCTCCAGGAAAAACAAAGAGGTAAACAACACAAATCCATCATCCTTGCCTCGAGTCGGCTGCAGATTAAAATGTCAGACGCAGCCAAGTGCTTGTCATCAGGATGCTCCCCAGTGTGAGAGGCATTTGAGAGGTGAGGTGCGTTCTGCATGCAACTGTTTTGGGACCAATGGGATTTCAGAGCATGATGCCCAGCAAAGTCTGTTGTTTTCACTATCAAAGCAGAATTATTGTGCAACCTCTAATACTGACTCCCAAGACATTTTAGGCAAACTGTACTGCTTACAAACATTTATGTTGTTTTTGCCAGTCATTTTGTACTTGATTCAGTGGAAAGTGACGCACTTAGCTGTTTGTATGTGTGTGTGTTTCTGGTAAAGACTGTGTATTACCTTTAACTTACAGAGTCCAGAGAGAGTAGAGGAGCACAGCTGACACACGCCATCATACAGAGTCAACACCTTGGGCTCGCTGAACTGAGCGCCATCATTGGTCACCTTAGAATAGCGTGAGAAAGAGGAGATTTACAACAGCAGTGTACAGTGCAGAATCAGTTCTGCATGGTTTCAGGAATGTGAAGCCAGGTTTCATCTATGGCAGATTTAATATTAAAGACAAAGAATATAATTAAATAAAATTCAAGACACAGATTAATTGACATCATAATATATTTTGAATGTAAATGCAGCACATCCACCTTCTCTCCTTGCCCTGAAAATGACTCATGGTCCCTGATGCTTTGCAGATTAATGTTATGAATGGAGGTGATACTGGTCTCATTTCCTCCCTCCTGCTCACAAAATCCATTTCAGATGACTTTGGGATAACCTTCAGCTGCACCCCATGGTTCTCCCAACACTGCAATTTCTACTAATGAATCTCCCCGTCACCAAAATGCCTTGGTGCTCGTTTTTTAGTTAAGTAAACACTCAGGATAACGTCTGCTCTGGAGCCCACCAAGGCCTGATGTATGGTTTAGCAGTTAATGATGAGGCCCAAAGAGGTCACAAACTTGAATAACAGAAGATTTTGTCTACATTAGCAAAACTACAAAAATCTGAATACTACAGTTAGATAGGCCCAAAGGTCCAGTGCTGCCAGTCTGGTACATTTCCAGAGAAAATACTGTTTCAAACATATTACAATAAAAAAACATGGATTTGAATGATAAAAATCACATTAACACAAACGATCTTGTTCTGTAAATTAGATATCTAAATCATAAATATATTACGCTGTCTTTACAACCCCCCCATTTAATTAAAGCATGGTTTGAGATCCTTGAGATCCATCATGTCTGTGTAGATATGCATGGCAATTCAATATTTCTTCATGAGGGCCATTGATTCCTCCTTCAGACGGGCTTAGAGTCTGACATAAATTCTTGTCTGCAGTGAGGCCATTGTCCTGTTATTAAGCCATGACTGTGAAGGGGACCGTCTACCCGGTTCATTTCATTACTTGTCTGAACGCTCAGACAAACAAGGATTCTGTAAAAGAAAGAAGAGACAGACAGACAGAAGGACACCTGAATCTCCCATCTGGCATAGGGCCGGTCGTTCATCATGAAGTCTATGGAGTCGCTGGCCATGGCAGTGAGGGCAGGTACCGCGCAGTCCACTGCTTTAGAGCTCAGAAATGTGCCTTTGGTCTGCAGTTTCTCCCCGACAACCCACTCGCCATTCACATTCTGCAAAAAACACAGCCCACCAGTGTCATTGATACCAACCACTTAAGTATTCTCATGGTCTCTGTTATAAGACATTGCCCTGCTCTCTTCATACACTGTAGTCTAATTGCCTGAATTGCTGGAATTCTCTATGGAGTTTAAAGTGATATAAGATTTGTACATCATTATATTCATAATGTGTCTTCAATTATTCAAGGTCTTTAATCCCAGTGCTAACATTTTGTGGGACTAGGAAAGGATTAATTTTTTTCAAGGACATTTAATGATACTTCATGATATATTCATAACGACGTCATACTTGGCTAAGAAGAATAAAATAATCCAATCAGATATGTTCCCTTTTTTTCCTTTACATCAGTGCACAATGTTATAAAACCCCATTTTATCACAGGGTGTTT
This sequence comes from Denticeps clupeoides, assembly GCF_900700375.1. Taxonomy (NCBI): domain Eukaryota; kingdom Metazoa; phylum Chordata; class Actinopteri; order Clupeiformes; family Denticipitidae; genus Denticeps; species Denticeps clupeoides. The sequence goes on from NC_041711.1 coordinate 17,183,609, forward strand.
GTTAAATATTAAGGTGGCTCTTACTCATGTATTCTACAAAGGAGAGCATAAATCAGCCGTTCCCTCCCAGGGCCACATGCGTGCAGCGAGGTTAAAAAAAAAAAAAAAAAGATTGTCAAACCAATTTCACTGTGCCGGCCGCCAATGTGGGCAAACAGACCACAGGGATCTAGAGAGAGGAAAGGAACTTGAGAATATAGGATTTTTAATTGAAAGCTTACGATACTCTGGGGCCAAGTTTTTTCATTGTGAACGCAGGAGGAAAATGTGTGCTGGACTCATCATCATTCCTCTCAGCACTGGTAAACTACGGATTCACAACAGGACACTGCCTCTGAAATAACCTAAGGGCCGCAGGGGTGCCTCTGTCTGTGATACTTAATGAACAAAAAGACAGAGCTTTGACAGTTATTTTTAGGTTTTGGACAAATCAACTAGAGCACTGTCCACAAAAATCTACAAATTGATGTTATAACACAACAGTTTTTTTAATCCAAATTAAGAGGACATTTTCTTAGTTGATGCAGAGCTTTTGTAATAGCTGTCACTTCTTGTATCATGTGTCAGATATGAAATGCTCTCAAGTCTAATTTTACGGTGGATTTTCAATGATTGAGCCCTCCCTGCTTTCACTCACTTTGTTACTTTAATTACGCCTTGAGGCAGATGGCACGTAGATATTAAAACCAGCCTGGGCCCGATCTATAAAATCTTAATGGAACGTCTCTATGCACCTCCTCAGCAGAGACAACGATGTCTGCAAGGCTAACTTCATTAAGACAGATGACCGCTAAATAAAGGCACAAAGAGACGTAAACAATGCCACTCAGGTAAAGGACTAGAGTTGTATGTGAGCTTCTGTTTAGGGGATAAAGGGTCTCACCATGAGTTTGGTTGCACGGCAGCCAAGATCTGGCGACTCGATGAAGCCCAGGCCAAACACCCGCACACTGCTGCAGTCATAGCCTCGGATGTCACACAGGCCATTGTTCTCCAGGTCTGTTAATTCCACCGGCTGATCTTTCAGTTAGAGAAGAAACAGCATCATTAACAGGCTTCTCCAAAGAAAAGCAGCTCCTGATGCTCATGGAGAATAGTAAAATATATCCACAGTCATATTTTTCAACACATTTGCCCTCTAGGTATAATCTAGGGAAATAAAAATGCCCTTGACTGGTCTGCAGCCCTGTACACACCTTTCTGTCACTACCAGCATTGAAACCTTTTGCAATTTGAGCTACAATAGCTCTTCTAACCACCAACGTCTGCACTTCCTCAAGAAGCTGAAGAAGGCCAACCTCCCCACTTCCATCTTCACATCGTTCTACCAGGGGACCATTGAGAGTGTTCTCTGCTGCTACATCACTGTCTGGTACGAGAACTGCACTGTCGCTGAGCAGAAGGCCCTGCAGCGGATAGTGAAGACAGCATCATTGGGGTTCCACTTCCACCCATCTCCCAGCTCTACGAGAAACACCTCGTCCGTCGAGCTCGGAACATAATGAAGGACTCTAACCATCCCTCACATGCCCTGTTCTGCCTCCTACCGTCCTCCTCCTTCCTCAGCATCAGAACTGTAACTGCCAGACACTACAAGAGCTTCTTCCCCCAAGCAGTCAGAGCTCTTCCAGCCTTATGCACCTGATTTTTGCACATCTTTGCTCTTTTTGCACATTCCTACACATTTTGCACATTTGTCTTGTCTTACTTACAATGCACTTACAAGCATCCTACATGATGTTGTCCTGTTAAACCTGTTCATTGTACAGAAAAGTTCTACTTTTCACATATAGAGATACTGTACAGTTTTTAAGCTTTAGTTTTAGTTAGTATAGTTTAGTTTAGTGTGTATACATATATATTTTTATTTTATGATTGCACTATGGGGGGGTCTGTGTGAAATATTATTTCAATACACGATATAATGTGTAAACTGTTGTACTGACAATAAACCAATCTTGAATCTTGAATCTAACATGGGCCACCCTGCAACCGCCATACGCATCAATGAGCCTTGGCTGCAATGTTCACTGTTTTTCTTTGACAACTTTTGAGTTCTGACCACTTGCAAACAGGAACCTCCCACAAGAGCTGAAATTTTGCAGATGCTATAACCCAGCCATCTAGTCATTACAATTTGGCCAATTTGGCAAATCATCAGGCTTTCCCATTTTATCTGCTTCCAACACAACACCATCAAGAAAAAAACATTCCCTTGCTGCCAAATATATATCCCACTCAGCGGCAATTCATAATGTTATGGTGGATTGATGTATCTCTAAAAAAAACACACAAAATAGAATATAAATGTGTCATAACAAGTGAAAAAGTGATCATTATATCAAATGGTATTAACCATGTAAAAATCAAAAATCATTTTAAAAGAATAAAGTCTGTATTGCAGAGTTCAAGCATGCCTTGGTATGATTTGAGCAGGAAACACTGCTCTCTGCTGCATTTGTCCTTGACTACGAAAGCATGTAAATAACACAAAATAACAAGGCACGGGCACCTCGGAAAAGCATTTCCGAGAGCAATGCTTAAAAAAAACACACGCACATCCACCTTGCATGTTTTGCCTACCACTGGAGACACGCCCCGGGTGCATGCCGAGGACACTATAGCACAATCACGCCGAGAAACTTCCCCACTCCTCTTAATTGGCATTGCTGCATTATGCATTGAATAAATGAGACCCTAACAGGTCCCTCTCCAGCCTCTCTGCTGCCAGTGGAACACAACGCCCGTCTAATTCATATTTACTGACAAGCAGAAATGACTGTGGCCTGCCAGCATTAGCAGTGATGAATAACCAGTGCTGTGCAGCCAGAGCCGCTGCTCTTTAAACCGGCATTTTAATTTGTGCGGCACAGCCCGGTCTCTCCCGCTTTCTGATCTCCTTGGAAACAGAGCTGTTTAACTCAGCTGTACCCCGATCCCATTGCGCATCTACTTACCATGTTACAAATGAATCTAAAAATACATTTAAAGGGAAGATAGATTGATGAGAGAACGCTAGCAAATGTTAGTGGACAGTCTGATATGTGATGGACCAACTAAAACATCAGCAAATAACGCTGCTGTAATTTATTAGCAAGCTCTACTGGTGTGAGACAATGTGCAAGTGCACTGGAACGTAACCAGCGTAAGCACCACTGTTCTGGAGCAGTAAAACTCCCAGCTACAGGAAATGTTAACCGTGTCAGATTTTTTTCTTACTTGGCAAACAAATCTGCTACCAACAAGCCAGACAGCTTGAAATCGGCATGGAGTAAAATACTCTTATCCCTCAGCAGAGGCATGCCGGGGTGGCTGGATCATTGCATGATAAAGCTGGATGGAGAATCATCGCTCCAAAAATGACAGAGAGAGTTTGAGGGAAAAGATGTGCTTAGAGAGAACATGGCTGAACACGATGCATGCATGTCACAGATGTGACACTGTGCAACACAGACACCGCTGATGCTTTTCATGCAATTTAAACCTGTTTATGCTTCAGAAAGACGCTTGTTGTTTTGTGAACCGTGCACTGCCATTCAGTGCCAGGCAGAAAATCATTCACAGGCATTGCAAAAAGACTCTGCTTCATAAAGCTACAAAAATGATTAAAGAGAAGTCTGACAACAGAAGCATGGGCTGCATTGCAGAGCAACACAACCACAGGTCAACAGCAGGGATTTGGAGAGAGGGATATGTTTCCTGAAAGTGATTCATAAATTGGATCGCTATCACATTTAACACATTTTAGCTTTTGGCTTTGTAGGCCAGCACCAGTATTTTGAATCTGCATGCAGCTACTGGGAGCCAGTGGAGGGAGCGGAGCAGAGGGGTGGTGTGGGAGAAATTGGGAAGGTTGAAGACCAGTCGTGCTGCTGCATTTTGTATGAGTTGTAGAGGTCGGATGGTACATAGTGGTAGAGGAGCTAGAAGGGAGTTGCAGTAGTCCAGTCTTGAGATTACTAAGGACTGAACCAGTAGTTGGGTGGCCTGGGTTGACAGATAAGGGCGGATTAGGAAGGAGCATTTCAACTCCTCCATCTCCAGAGCTCACCTGAGAGGGGCCAGTATGATCCCCTTGCCCCTGTGATCAGATGAGCAATTAGGAGGATTTATTTCCTTGCCCTTCTCACGTATCCATGCACGTTGATCCTTGAACGGGTGCCGTAAATCAGGGCAGGGAATCGGTCAGGCTCTAGAGACTCTTCTGATAAACAGCTCTTGCCGTCCCCCCACTGAGAATGGGAAAATACGCCCCATTATTTGTGTTAAACTCCCACCCCCTTCGTTAAGCATGAGTTAGAGAGATCCCCCCTGGGGGAAGTAAGCACCTTGAGTGAGGTACAACACCTAACTCTTGATTCCAATGCTAATCAGTTGCGCATTCCTGCCCACGTGGCCGAGGGCCAGGTCTGCGCACACCTGCATAACAATATCCCGGAGATGTGAAAGACCTGATTAGCCGGGCTTACTTTGAGAAGCACTCAGGCAGCATTTCAATGATCTGTTTTCAGGAATTCAGGGGAGGGTATGGCGGGCTTCGAGAAATCGGCCGATTATGCACACTCGACGGCACTCCCAGCACTGTGACAGAGATATTTCATAGTGTGACTCAAATAATTTATATATTCGCCTCAAAAAAAATTAAATTACCATCTGCTCAGTCTCGAGAGATGCGAAAGCAGAGACTGAAACTTTTGCATGATGTTTATAACCACAAAAAAATTAGTTTAGGGACAGAAGATAACACTTTCCAATTGAAAATGTAATTAGGGGACATATTTCTGTACAATGGAAGGGAGAGAGGGAGGACAGCCCGAGGAACACAGTAGGCCAGAGAAGCACATTTGATGGATTGCTAAACTGCCATTTTGACTGCCATCTGTTTATGACGGCTGCGGTGAAATGATCCTTTGCAGACCAGTGTGGTTTTAATTGAACAAAATATTTGGCCATAAGAACAATGTGGCTAGTTTCCCTAAAACAATCAGACCCAGTGATATCTTCTGACTAAGGGAGCAAGGCAACAGCTCAACTTACTCAATTTGTGAAGAGAAGTCATTTTCTCAGTAGCTGTACGATTTAATTTACTTTGAGGGAATGCTCTGCTAAGAGGCTAAAATTGCATTTGAACTACTTTAGAGAAGAAAAATGGCCAAATCTGTCAGCATTTTCAAACTTAAAACTAAATGTTGATGGAAAGAACGCTTAACTAAATCTTACATGAGAATTGGCAGGTGTTTTTTGGACTCACATGCAGTAAATTGTGAGCAGGACTTACTGCTGGTAAGGCTGCAGTCGTAGGAGCTGTGGCCTGAGGAGCAATGGCAGCCCCACTCTGTGCAGTGTCCATTACCGTTGCAGTTGTTGGGGCAGCGCAGACTGGTGACCACATCTCCAGACTGGCCCAACTCCATGGAACGCTGGGTCCTGTTCTCCAACAACCGCCTCTCGCATTCATTCTCCAGGAAGGGCAGGAGTGCCTCCTCCCATCCCAGGTCGTCCTTCAGCTGGAGGTCCAGGATGCAGAGGTCCACCGCCTCATCCAGACGCCTGCCCAGTAGCAACCAGCACAACCTGCCCACCGTGGAGTTGGTGAGGGTGTGCTGGCACACCTCCAGGGCCTTTGTGGAGGTCAGCCCGCTGGGCGTGGGCCACATAGGTTGTACAGCAGGACGGCTGCTTGAGAGGTGGTCCTCTGGGAAGAAGTAGGAGACGCTTTCCAGGTCTGCCTGCCTCAGGCTCTGGAAACCAAAAATGGTCTGGAATTCCACCTGGCTTTGCCTCTTTCCTCTCTTCTCCAATTTTAGAGGTCTAGTTACAGACAGGGAAGGATTTATGCGTTCAAGCAGCACATCACTGTCTTCAGACCTTGAAGCGAGACCTTCTTCTGCTGTGACAGTCCTGTTGTGAATGTCTGCAAATAGCATGTCATCCTTGTCATGAGTTCCCGCCAACTTTGACAACCAAGAGGAGGCCTGGCGTTTGCGGATGCTCTTCGCGGCCCCCAGGCTGTGCAGGTGCTCAGAGGTGACATCTCTGAAAGGGAAGAGTGAGGTATAATCCACGTTGTCATGGGCGATGCAGTGGGATGGAGTGTCTGTTGTGTCTTTCCCGTGGAGCGACATGCTATATCCCCTCTGACATCGGCAGAAATTCCTCCTCATCTCCTCCTTCACCAGAGGTGGCGTGCTGTCAAATAGGCTCTCCCCTGGTGCTATCCTGTCAGTGGGGGGAAAAAAAGTTGAAAATATGTCTGATCAAATGAGATATCGCATTACCCTTTTGAATTAAGCTCCGAGAGTCACAAGAGGATTTAGCATTCGATAAAGGTCAGACATTTTTTGATTTTCTCATGCGTGAAAGAAATATCCCAAGGTTGCTGAGTGTGAGAAAAGCATCAGAAGTGTCTGTAAATTGTATGAAGGGGAAAAACTATTTAATGGAGACATGATAGTAGACAGCATGCGCCATTAAAATGTTGAAATCATCTCTATGCATGAAATATGATTCTATTAATATTTGATAGTAGCCAATACCATTAGCCATAGAAGGACATGTGCTCTATAGACCTTAGCAGGTCCTCTTATTAGAGCAGGGAGCCAATTACAGTACCTCCAAACCTGGATGAAGTGCTCCTGATCATTATTGTGGAAGGTGGAGCCATCAGGAGCGTGGAGGTCATTCTGGCTATTCCGGTCAAAGGTCCCACAGAGTCCACGTGTGTGGTTGAAGTCAACACTGGGGGCCCTAACAGACAGACTCATCCCCCAGTCACTCACATCTGCTCTCACAAAAGCCCCAGAGGGAAACAGTACCTTCAGGGAACAAAAGGAAGAACGTCCATTAAACATAAACCCCATCTTGAGATGTGCCATCTTGTGGGGAAGTGAAGGGCCTAAAATCCGAGGCTGGTCTTCTTTTAAGAGCTCTGCACGGATTTTAAGGATCTGTTGAACTTTCTGTACAACAGAGTTGTGAATCCTGGGATTTAAAGTGTTTCTAACCAACTTTGTCCCAAAACCTCAGTTAACACATATTACATGTTCTGTTACTGTTTTTGCTTTTTGACTTGAAAAGGACAGCAAAGATGAAGTCTTTTGCGTTATAATTCTGACTTTATAGGATCAATTACAAATGTGTGACACCAATATTATATAGGTAAGATACATAATTTCAAGCTTTAGAAACATCCCTTTAACTGTACATACTATTGCAGATCTAAGAACTTGTAGTGTTCTGTTTTCATTATAGGTGAAAACATTGACTGACTATGAAGTTAAAAGAACATAAACTTCCACAAAATATACCAGTTATGTTCAAATTAACACCATAATTAAAGTGCTGCCTTTTGCCAAATGTTGTGGTGTGAAGCATTGGTTCTGTCTGCTTTGAAGGGAGTATGTGAAAAGATATTGAAAAAAATCTCACTTATATTTTTAAAGTTCAAAATCTATATTTTTTGAAGCATGCTGTTTTAACAAACTAATATAAAACTGTGACTGGCAGACATTTGTCAGTATCTTAGCCAAAAAAGTGCAATGCATAATTTAGACTCTAATTTAGGATAATTAATTTATTCGGAATTCATTCTCATGTTTTTGTCCAAACTAAATCTCTGTTAGTGTCAGAGTTGTACACAGTAATCACAGCCAAAGCACTTTTTTTCCACACATCACTTTCCATTTACTGTACGCTTTCCATGACTTTCAGCCTTGAAAATTTTCTTGTTTTTCTAAGAGGTCTGACTCTGTTAACTTGAAAACAGAACATTTGTTGTATGTGACAAAGACTGTGCAGGTCAAAATGTTGTACCATTAAATAAAATCCAATAAACTACATTGTTCCATTGTGTTGAAAATGATATGTAGCACATTCAGGCAGCATCACTGAAAGCAAGACAAGCCAAGAGGAATTGGAACCAAGCAGTGGAAATCTTTCGTCTTTCTTGAGACATGAGGCATTGTGAAGACACATTTTGTTGGTTCTTACCGTTACTTTTTTCCCTTGGTGTGATGTATGAATTTTGACTTGCGGAGCCACCACTGGCTCCAGAGACTTAACAGTCAAGTGGGGTCTGGTCTCCTGCAGCTGCCCATTGCACATGTCAAAGGTCACCATGTCATTTCCTTCACGGGCTGCCACGCCACAGCTGCAGGCTACAGCATAGTGTCGACTCCCACAATCCCACTGGCGACTGTGTACCTCAAAATGTCTGCTCAAGCTCTTATACAGCACAAATGTCCCAGTCTGGTGGTTGTCGTAACGCCTGGAATGACAGTAGCTGTTAATGTTAATTTATTATCAACATCCTGCGGGGCAAAATAAATTTACCTTGCCAGTGCATACATCGACCTCAAGGCTAAATGCTAATGCTAAACTATTCAGTTATTTTATTTTTGTTGTTATATTCTACCAACTGTAATAAATGTTTCTATCTGTAGCTTAACATAACTTTTAAAATGCTCTAAAAGTCATTTTGATGTCTGTCACAAGAACTGAACACCTGAATGTTGGGCATTTTATTAGTCTTTATTAATGATACGGGACTGAGTGACACTCGAGAGTAAATAAAGCATCTGGTGGTGTGTAAGCATTCCTGGCCACAACCTGAACAATGCAGGGGGGCTGTACCATGGCCACAGCAACTTAAGTGTTCCTCTGTGACAATGAATTTGTTGGATAATGGCGTCTGCCAAATCCCACAAATGTAAATGATGGAAAAGTATGCCCACGTGCCTGATTATTGGGTCCTGATCACTCCCAGCCGTCACTCATTAGGTTTGAGTGATCAAGATCCTTTATAATTCTATAATTTATCATTCTACCTGCAGGACTCACAGGTTGTTCCTGGTTTAATGTTGCATGATGGTTAGTTCACATGCTATAGGTTGTTGAGTTTGTTTGCATTATGCTTTGGCAATCGTACCTTTTAGTTTAATTTATTAAAAGTTCTAATTTCTTTCTCAATGTCAAACTTTTGCACCTCCATAATCCTTCACCCATGTGGCATGACAGAATCCTTTAAACCAATTCTTTTGTTCAAATCAACATTCCCTCAATTAATAACATTTTTCAAACACTCCTTTCAATAAAAAAAAAAAGATATTCTAGCATCATAAGACTGGACGGTGCCTTTCAAGCATTGATGCTTTTCACTGGGAGTCCTTCACCCTGGGTTCTCTCCATTTCATCAGGTTTACTACTCTAAGGCCAAAGTCTGCTAGCTGTGAAAAAGAATTAAGAGTAATGAAAAATCCACAGCTATTAACCAAACTGGTCCTACACTGAAATAATCCGTACATTTTGACAAGACCCTGTTTGTTGTACTTGCAAGTTTTAAAATGTTAACCCTCTTGAGGCCAGTTTTATTGGAGTAATTTTCATTTCTTTTTTAAAATCATATGCAAAATTGGTGGTTTACCAGCAACTCCTTTAAGTCTGTTTGATCCACAAAAACAGAGTAATTGCATAAGCGTAGGAGTTATGCTTTAATTAAAAAGTCCTTTTTTTTCTCCCCCTGCATCCTGCCCCAAGAGTTGACCTCTGAAAGCACACTTGATAAAATAGATAGTACTTCAGGAGAGCAAGCAGACCAAAATTAAAATACAAACAATTAAAAAAAAAAAAGCAATCACCTTCACGGCCCAAGAAAAACAGAGTGAGATGCCAATTATTTCTGAGGAAATTTTGAAGAAGGTGCTAGAAATCCTCAAAATAAGGGCCTTTAATTATTGTTTCATCTTGTTAATAGGTTCTCCAACGAGGTCAAAAAGCACTTATGAATGTGTTTAATTATTACAATATTCTCCAAATTCCCAGAAAAACTATGAGGGCTGTTCCAAAACTGATCATGTTCAAAACTGCCGCAGGTCGGACTGATCCTAGGTGTGTATTTAACTCTCGACAACTTGTCATCAAGGGCAGCCAAAGAGCAAATTCAGCATGTGCTTCACACGACAACCTGAGACATCATCAGTGACACTGTCAAGGACGTTTTGTCTTTTAGGGCTTTGCTGGAATATCTTGGATGCTATAGGTGAAAAGGAGCAGGATGAAAGCAGGAGGTGACAGAGGACAGGGTGGGGGGGGTTTGACTCTGTTACCTGCCATCCAGCGTAATGATGTGTGGATCAGTCAGAGAGTAGCAGCTGGCGGTGGGAATGTCCTGAACCGTGACCTGTGAGGAGCGTAAACACTGCTTACTGCACTGATTAAAAACCAGCCGCTGGCGTGATTAAAGAGCAAGACGTACAAGGCTGGGGGAGGGGGAGCTTCTTGTGTTTACACAAAAATACAGATGTAAGCCTGGCAGGGGCGGCTGAACCGAGTCTAGCTCTTTCTGAATCTCAGTTGGATTCAGTGCCGTGTTTTGGCAAAATGGAGGTTATTATATCCAAACCTCCCACCTCTCAGCAAGACGCTATTAAAGTGAAGCTTATCCTGTGAGCTGATCACTAAATGTAAAACTATTCGTGGAGAATTATGAGAGACGACATGAAAAATATGCTGGCATCTTATCTTGGCCTACAAAAGCTCTGGAAATGACAGGCCTGCTCCACGGCGATCCTCTGACCTTCAGTGGTGTGGGGGTGTAGCTCCTCCAGAGACGAGGCCCAGTCTGTGTGGGCTGGCCACTGATCAGACTCGCCCGGTTCCCGTCACGGGTAAAGTCCGTCACGGCCGTGAGCAGCATGGTGCCCCGGGCGCAGCCGTTCGCCCCACAGGGTGTGGGCAGAAGGTCAAGGTGGCATAAAGAGAGGGCAATGTTCGGGGCCTCATGGGCTAGGCTGTCTGAGACAAACATCAGTTATTAAGATGTATTATGCTGGAACTAACTAAAGTCTGTTTTTTCTAGGTTAATTTCAAATATCACAAATATTTTAACCAGTGTTTAATTAGAATTTTGTGAACATGTTCTTCATATATCAAATCCATAGATTTCTGCCGCATAATTCCTCTGTAGGTTTTAAAATATAAATTTAATATTATGAAATATTACAGTGTGGTGTAGGTTAAACACAACACAACATTTCTTGCATTCCAACACTTGTTAGCTACCAGCTAACCAGGTCCAATTAACACGTGTCACCAAGATCTGAGGCTGTGGTATAAAGATATATATAAAGATTTTATTTTTGCAGATCCTCTACCTTCGAGAACCAACAGTCTAAATGGCAGCTGCAGAACACTGAAGAGTAGCATCTGATAATTCCTTTCAACCAAGCTGAGCGACAGAGATGGGTACCTTGGTCATGGACGCTGAGTGTAAGGGTGACCTTGCACTGACGACTCTGCTCAAACCCGCTGCAAGGAATGGGCACTGTGCTGTAGATGACCACCGAGTGCTCTCTGCCATCCTCACGGATGTACAAAGAATCAGGAGCAAACTGCAGGGGAGGGGAGAAAGAGTGACTGAAGCTTATTATTTTCTTCATTGTCACCTCTTTGATATTATGAGTGTCTTACCTTCATTCCAGCAAAAAAACTATCACTCTCCTTGGGCAAAGACTGAGTGCTTGTAGAGTTCAGCAAGAAAGTAGACACACTGCAGGAAAACTGTGGGGCAAAAATAAAGTGTTTCCTCTTTGCCCTTTATATAATTTTATAATGCATACACAAATTAAGACTTGGGACAAAATACTATTCTAACACTAATATTTAGAACCAGACTAAAGACATTAGTACCAGTGATAAAAGCCAGACTGAAGACATGGTTGGCAAATATTTAGAAAACAATGAAAACCAGAGTTCAATTAATGGAAAGGCATAACATAAGCATATATATTTCAGAAGGTTTCATATGCATTCACATTAATTAGATATACCAGTAATACTGGTATAATTTCCCCAAATGTAACAGTGGGAATTTGAGCCAGTCCAGCTGTGCATTAGAACATGCTGCTCTGGGGTTCACATCTGCCCCCATACTCGTGCACAATCCCTCAGATGGACCTGTGCAATATAATTATGACTGGCAACTACCAGTGCTGGATTACTGTAATTCTCTGTATTCTGGGTGCTCTGCTGTTTCACTGAACACAGTTCAGCTTGTCCAAAACTCTTACATGCACTAGAAGGTTTGATCACATTACGTCTGTGTTGTCTTTTTTGCGTTGGCTTCCAGTTCAGCAGTTCAGTATTTACTTCAAGGTTCTGCTTATTACTTATCAAGCTTTGTATGGTCTTGCTGCAGTTTATCTTAGTAACCTACTAGTCCCTCATAACCCACCATGGTCCCTTTGTTCCCTGGGTGAAGGCTTATTGGCTGTCCCCCGTGTACACAAAGTCACTGCTGGAAATAGTCACTGTCAGAAATGTCTAGTTCTCTCTTCAGTTACTGTAATTTGTTGCTAACTCATCACTAACTCACTATTCTCTTTTCTCCATCCTTCACCATCCACTCCACTGTGGATGGTATATCCTGCCTGGGCAGTATCCTGGTTCAGAGTGATTGTGTGGCATGGCCGACCTCCTTGGATGGTCCTACTTGACCCTCTGCTGACCCCATCTCACCTGCTGGGACTCTAACACACTACCTGGATGCTAATTCATTATACACAAATGGACTTTAATAAACTTCATATGCTATCATTTTTTGGATTTATTTCATAGTAATCCAGAGGAGTATGGGTTCCCCTTGCTGAGTCTAGGTTCCTCTCAAGGTTTCCTTCCTGTTGCCTCTGCCTTGCTCACCTGGAACTTTGAGCAATGTTCTATTTGTTAGGAGCTTTGTGGCAATGTACATAGTAAAAAGCAGCATATTAATGAAGATTGATTGATTGATTTCATTCTTCACCCTTTTTATATCCTGTTTGCTGCATACCTTCATTGCCACAGACAACCACCATGGCAGCAGTAGAAGTAAATATAGCTAAGCATAAACTTCTCAAGACTCCTCCCTCCATTTCACAATTCCTCGCCACACAGTTCTCTTTGAGCCATAGCTTTGCCACAGGGGTCAGTAGGAATTACGCTGGAAATATGAAGGGTTAACGTCCCTCCCCCAACTCCACCTATTCTCTGAGTATCTGATCCAATGGTGTCTGGAACGCATTACCGTCTCGCCCAGCCTAAAGTGAAGACCGTCCATCTCTACCAGAGTAAAGTGCTTCTGGGTGGAGTCTCTCCTGATCTCCACCTTCGCACTGGAGGACGTGTAACGGGCCCAGGCCACCATGTAGCCCACCGGGAGACTGGAAGACACCCCACGGAAGGAGCATCTCAGGTGCACGCTGCTGCCGATGAGCTCCGGGGTGACCACAGGCTTGGACAGCAGGGAAGGAAGTTTCACTAAGCAGACAACACCATGTAAGGAAAATATTCATCAACAACAAAAAAGGGGTAAAAACTGGCCATGAGAAACAATAAAATGTTTACACAATGGGGTGATTTTAAGTAATGGCATAATAATGTAGATTTACCCAGGGAATAAAAAAACAGTGGCAGCTTTTGGCTCCTACCTTTGCATACTCCATTAACTTCGACTTCACCCGCTGGGCATAATTTGGGTATAAGCTCTGAAATGACTTAAAAGCAGGGCAAAAAAAAAATTTAATTATGTTGGAACACACATACAGCATCACTCTGCCTTATTTGAGCTTTTCTGTAAACAGTCTCACTCAATATGAATCGTTGAAAAGACTCATACTGAGTGATTTTCTGAAAACATGCAGGCCTGAGATATTTGTGCGTTTGAGCAACAAACAATTCTTTTCCGTAAAAACGCGCAGGGGAATGCCGTTTCTGACAGCTGCTTTTCTGTTTGTCTCAGTCACATCTGCATGTCTCTAATGCAGCATGTGAGCAGTGTGAACACTGTGTTAGCTTCAGTCACAATGTCTGTAATTAAAGCTACACTGTAAATAAACGGATGCCTTTACAATAGTCATGCATGTGCAATTTCCTGTAATCAAAAAGCCCAGAGCAAACGAATAAACACAAGCTTTCTGCAACCTGTGCTGGCTCGGAACGGTGTCTACACAAATAGCTAAAACCCAGGTGGACCTGGGGAGCACTGGAACAGATGCATGGAATATCTATAAAAAGGACCTGGAAGTGTAGGGAAATTTGAGATTGAGCAAAAGAGTTTGCTTCTCCTCCCAATTGAATCAGTGTGTTTTATTCAGTTTGTTCTTTTAATTTGTTGCTTTGACCGCAGATGCTTAAGATGCTGTGGCGAAATGTAACTCTTCTCATTTGTCGATTCTTGAAGTCGTACCTTGAGCACAGTATCCCATGCACCCCTGCGTTGGCTGAAGGTAGTAGACCAAGAAGTCCCCACAGTTCCGTATGGAGACGGGGATGTGGAAGAGGCAGCAGTCCTTGGTGCTGCCATGGAAGAACTGCCAGGTGGCACAGGCCGTGAACTGCCTGACCTCACCGGGGCGGGGCAGGGAAGAGTCTGTCACAGACAGCCACACCGGAGCCTGCGTTCCACAGCGGTTCATCTTCACAAAGAAAGAAAGAAAGTTAAAAAAGCATGATGTAATTTGTTGAAATTAGAAAAAGTGTCTTGTGCTATATATTTCACAGCAAGTTATTATCATTTTTATGAATTAATAATACACATAAAAATGCGGAATGTGGAGCAGAATTACAGCACCCCACAGTCAGCATGGGGGTTGTGTCTCATGCAGCTCTATGACTCAATGAGGCCATGTGGCTTGGGGTGCGAACATACTTCCACACAGCTGGTCGGCATCTCGGCCGGCTTGTTGTTGATGGAGAATCGGTACCATCCGGCAGGAAGCGAGTGGTCACAGATCAGATCCTGTATGGCGGTGTGCTGGAGCTTTGTCGAGTCAAAGTCGACGCTCCTGTACGGGTTTTGCAAGACCCGGTACCCGCTGGGGTGGCACTCCGAAGCTGCCGGGGCAAAGAGCAAACGGCTCAAAGGAGTACAGCGCACATTACAGCCCTCTGTGGACTTGCAATCACGTGAAACGTAATAACCTTTTTGCAAAAGACAGAGGTCAATATGATCAGCACACTGGGGAAGAATAAAAGGGTGGGCAATGGTGTCATTACACTGACTCAAAAACGTCAGTCAGTTCATTAAAAGCGGAACTGGGGGTTAATGCAACCTTGAGAGCAGGGGACATTTAAATAGGTAAAAATAACACAGCCGGGTGTCACCACTCTCCACACTCAACTTTCCACAGAAAAGGTCAGACGAGGCAGTGATGCATGGCTGACCCTGCACGCATCGCACAGCCCAACAGCACACCAGAAATAGACCGATAGCCCTTTTTAATCCCAGTCGGTTCCTTCGCCAGCACATGCAATAATTGCAGAGGTAAGTGTGATGTGACCTGGTTCAAATGTCAGACACTCGTTATGCAGAATAAAGAGTATTGACGTATTGACGATTCTACCAGTTAATACAGTGTTTTAGTACAATCATTTTCATTATACTTCAGACGTTACACAATTCGTATAAATACTTATGGAAACTTTAAACCACTGCAATAAAAAGACAGCTCTGGCCTTATTTTGTCGCAGGCTTGCAAAAGAAAATGATCAAAAGCACAAAACACATCAAATCAAACAAGTGACATCTGACCACCACAAGAGCAAGGGCTGGTCACCCAGCCTTTAATCCTGTGAGGCTCAGCACAAGGCATAATGACTTCCAATGTGATGCGCCATGATGAAGTCATTCCTCAGCTGGCTCGTAAAGCTTCATTTTCCTGCATCATTCTGGGGTCATTACACTGTAGTTACAGCATTCAATCATTCATTAAAGAATGAAATTGCAGTGTGAAATAAATACAAAATGTTTCAAATAAATTTGAACACCTACAATGTTCCAATTTTTAGTCTTAACAGTTCATTATTATTCCCTTTATAAAGTACAGGCAATCAATGAAAAATCTGTGCAATTAAATTTATAGCATTGAATTGCTTTGCTTCCTGCCTTGACGAGCGGTTTCACCAAGTGACTTGGAAAGGATCCAAATCTGCTTCACGCAGACTCTCAACTGGTGTCCCTCATGGTTTAGTAACTGGTCCTCTCTCTACACAAGATCACTTGGTGAGGTCATTTCCTCCCATGGGTTATCCTACCACTGCTATGCCAACAACACACAACTGATCTTCCCTTTTCCTCCCTCAGATGTACATGCTGCTTCCAAAATCTCTGCATGTCTCACTGACATTTCATCTAACAGCCCATCACTTTCGCCCATCACTTCACCTCACCAGGATCTTGCTATCTACCTGAACAACTCTCAGATCTCTCCTTCTACAACTGCACACAACCTTAGAGTAACTATAGACCACTAACATTCCCTCTTGACTCACCAATCTTTCCCGCTCATTTAGATTCCTTCTGTACAATATCAGACGGATCCATCCTTATCGGTCAACACAGACCGCCCAGATACTTATTCAGCCCCTAGTAATCTCACAACGGGATTACTGTAACGCCCTTCTAGCAGGTCTACCTCTGACTGCCATCCAGGGTAATACAACTAATACAAAATGCCGCAGCATGACTGGTCTTCAACCTTCACAAATTCTCCCACACCACCCCACTGCTACGCTCCCTCCACTGGCTCCCAGTAGCTGCCCGCATCTGATTCAAAATACTGATGCTGGCCTACAAAGCAGCACCATCATACTTCAGAGCCCTTATTTTTCCTTTACTTGGCGGACACTTTTATGCAAAGCGACTTACAAGAGGAAGACACCAGCAATTCTCATTCGGTTTCTTATCACTTCACCGTTAAGGAAGCGGCCCTGTAATCAGAAGGTTGCTGGTTCGAATCCCGATCCACCAAGGTGCCACTGAGGCGCCACTAAGCAAAGCACCGTCCCCACACACTGCTCCCTGGGCCCCTGTCATGGCTGCCCACTGCTCACTAAGGGTGATGGGTTAAATGCAGAGGACAAATTTCACTGTGTGCACCATGTACTGTGCTGCTGTGTATCACTTCA
The DNA here is from genome assembly GCF_900700375.1 of Denticeps clupeoides. NCBI lineage: Eukaryota > Metazoa > Chordata > Actinopteri > Clupeiformes > Denticipitidae > Denticeps > Denticeps clupeoides. Next base: position 17,200,547 of record NC_041711.1, read on the forward strand.
CTTTATTGTTTTTGAGTTACAAAACTGAGAGCCCTGATAAGGTCTACTAGTCTGGTCCCTCCAACGCTGAAGGAAGACACTTGTGTAGACTCTTCTCTGTCTTGGCCCCTAGGTGGTGGTATGAACTTCCCCTCGAGGTCGGAACAGTGAGTATTTTGAGACCTTGCCCTTAAGAGAATACTTAGACTAACTTGTAACTTTCTTTTAGTCAGACTTATGGAAGGAAAAACTAAAACAGAGTGAATAACATGATTGTATTCATGGTTTGAGTCCTAGTGAACCAGAACTAACTACTTCATTGATGGTAACATGAAAGCAAGTTGTAAGTCGCTCTGGATAAGGGCGAATGATAGCTTCTTATAAGTTGGTGGTATAAGTTTCATCTATCCATTTCAATAAGAAAGATTATTCCCAAACCAAATATTCTATATTGCCACATACAGGTCAGTAATGACAGTTTTACTGGTCTACTTCAGGCCTTTCATTGGGCAACACTTAAAACAATGCACTATAATGATAGCATTTGGTCCACCAGAGTTTGTGAAATAGGCTTACTTATTAGCCATACTTTATTATATGATTTATTTACATTTCTGACCATGAAGAGGCTTCCAGAAGACGCACTGCAGCACCAGCTATTAGTGATCACAGCATGATCAACATATTTGATTAATACTTACAAATGTAAGTGCACAAATCTCATTGAAATCTCATTGTAATTGCTAATGGCTGTAACAGAGTTTGGGGGAATGGAGCAGGCCAATGAGGTGAAGCCCCTCCTACATGAGAGATCTGAGTCAGAACTGCAACCTCAGGCAGCATAAATGTAAAAACTGAAAAGCCAGCAGTGAAACTGAAAAACTATCAGCAAAATTGAGTCTCAAATTTAAAAATGAAAAAGATCGAGACATAAGCACATTTCCAACCTCTTTTTGTATTTTTCAACATCTTATTTTTGTTTGATATTAGAAAGGTTTTGTTTCAAATTTTGTCCACAAATATAATTCCATATCCACATCCCATAGCTGAGGCTCTTCTGTATAGAGGAATGGACTAAAATTCCTCAAAGACACTTCTTAGGACAGAACAATACTCCCGACACTGAAGCATTTGCAGCCATTGATTTACCTGTGGAACACACCAGATACTGAAATCAGTGGTTCACATTGATTGCGTACTGGATTGTCATTTGTTTTATTGGGTTCTGTCCACTATATCTACTGCGAGGTCCTATTTAGAAATGTAACGCTGTGTGAATGCAAACAGAAAAGATTGGGTGCAGTTCTCTGCGGTGTTCCCTGAATGGTGCTTCCTCTCGATGAGTCTCTAGAGTCTCTAATGGGCCCCTGGGTATAGACGTGCAAAGGCCTAATTATAGAATTATTGGAAATGGGCTTATTGTGAAGTATGGCCTGGTACACAAATTTGCCCTTGAACATCTAAATGTTACCTGGAACCCACTACCCTTGTTTAAAAAAAAAAAAGAGCACAATTCTGTCTGTGCAAACAATCTGACTACTCTTAACAACTCAGTTTCTCCCATAGACAAGGTCAAAGGTTTTCCAAATAGGAGACAATGGGTCTGCCTTGGCTGTTGGGTAAACCGGGTCCAATTGCCCATTTAATTTGTTTACTGAGGAGAGCGTGGATAGGTGGGGGTGAGCTGATAAATCTGCTCACAGTGGGAATGCCAAAGTCCTCATTAGCCCCCAGGTACAGACCGTGACTAACCAAATAACGCTCGTCACCCCGCTTCTTTGCCTTTTTACTCAAAGACGAGTCCTCTCCTTGGTTAAGAAACGAACACGACTCTGCCATTCATAAGTGTGTGAGTGTGTGAGGCCATCTGGGGAGATAATTCGGCGTTTGGTAAACACCCAGGCGGAGTGACAGGAGGGCCGGGCCGGGTCAGGCAGCCGGAGCAGCCCAGTGCGGTCTAATCTCCCCTCTCGGCGGGAATGCTTTGTTGTCTCCCCGCTGAGACGGCCATCAGGGCCGTATCCAGCGGTGGCAGATTGTTTATGACCCCCTGACTAAACAGCAGCTCTGGCGCGCGCCGGCTCCAGCTTTGTAAATGCCCCGCATTATCCAATGTGACAGGTGAGCTCCGAGGCAAATGAACTGCTGATTGAACATTGGGGATGAGGGGAGGTGAAGAAAAAAAAAAACGACAACATACGGTAATCTCATTCCCCGTTTTAAGAAAGAAAAGAAGAAGAAATGTGTGTGGGAGGGGTGTTGAAGGCCATTTGTTGATTCCCACCTGCTTTCCGAACTTCTTTTATTCACCCTTATCAGTGAAGGCTTTCCACACACCCTGGAGTGTCTGTGCCGACGTACACCTACGTGCCTTTGAAAAGAAGCTGTCAATCATGAAGCGGACCCCACCCACGGGACACGCCCCCACCATAATTATGCCAGGGTCTCACGGGAAAAACCACTTCACGGTGTAACGAAAGAGGGGTGCATTTTTGGAGGAAAACGTGTTTAGTCTGCGTTCACCCTCTAATTTCCAGAAGCCGGTTTCACCGGGCATTTGGTGACCAAAGCGCATCCCTTACCGCCATACGAGCTGTCAGGAGAGTTTAGAAGCATGTGAAGAGATACGGTAGCCTGACCAAAAAAACCCAAAACGTGTCCAACGGCACAAAACCAGATGAGTGTTTGCTATCAGTCGGTGAGACACACGTCTGGGCCTGAAGTATCTGACAACGTCTAGATGTGTGTGTCTGCTTGTGCGTGTGTGTGAGGAAGTCAGAGCATTTCTAGAAATACGGAATGTATACCAGCTGTTAATAATCCAGGAAAACCAGGATCAGGGCTGGGAAATGTGAAACAACAATGGGAACAACGCCTCAGAGGAGTTGCCTGCTTGACGCAGTTGGACAAGAATGTCACACATGTCATCCTGCGTCCATGCAGAAAGTTCTCCAACCAACGCAATTCACATTAAAACCTCCCCTTTTTTTTGCGCCACACGTTACACTGAAAATAAAAAAAAAAGACTCCGGCGTGTGGTGTTTTAGAAATATGAAATATGAACGGAGCTCGGCGTTGCTTCCCGGACGAAAGAAACGTGTTCAGAAACTTGTTCTAAGTTTCAGGTCCCACTTACCGAACTGCGCCAGCGACTCCAGATGCAGCAAACTCACGCAGAGGTACACGCACCCAGGGAGGGACGCGTGGGCAAGTTTCCACAAGGTCCTCTCCATGGCTGAAGTTCTAGCCGCGGTTCCCGTGAAGTAGGTTCAGACGGACGGCAGGTCCCATTGGACAGATTTCTTTATTAGTTGTATATATATATATATATATAGAAATATATTTTTTCTTGTTGGGCTTCTTGGCAGGAGGTTTCCATTCAAAGCGGACTTTGCGGGGACTTGGAGCCCATTCGGAAGCGCCGGCGCTGGAGGAGCGTGACCGCGCGCTCCATAATTAACCTCCCTGTGCGCGCTCCCGACCCCGAGCAGAGCGCGTGCGCGTGCGCGTGCGCGCGACTTCGTATTAACGATATCTGGACGTTGATCGACGTTTATAGGACGTCCATCCAGGAGTGGGTGCAGTTTCTGTTGATATGTGACCAGTACGCCTCGTCTCACGTGATTTTCACCAATTGTTGCAACTGAGTTGTAGTTCGCTTTTCACTCCCCTATGAAACTAAAGCATAAGCGTACGTGTACTTTTATGCGTCTTAAAACTATAACGAAAAATAAAAGTGTTTATATCTAGATGCATGCACTAGTGGATTGGACCCATTTAACCAGCCAAGCCATGCATTTTTCATGTTCTCCTGCAACTTTTTTCCAGCAATCTAACTTCAAAATGCATAAAACATTGCAGCATGCAAAGTTGCCAGGAAGTTTACCCCCACGAAAAACTTCAGTAAAATCCGTGAGGAACTGTATTATGAATAGATATGAAAGCAGAAAAATGAAATGTGTGGTGGTGGTGGTGAGAGGGGTTATCAATCGGGTCTTCAGACCTTCCTACTCAGCTTCCAACAAACACGTTGAGAGGGAGCCGGACTGACGACAAACTCTTGCCAAGCGGTCTGGTTTGAACCCAGAGCCAAGTGTACCATTGGGACAGAGACTTTGGGGTCTACGGTGTACTTAGTGCAGGACAGAGGCCAAATCCCCAACATCCAAAATGTGCGTGTATGCCGGGGGACAGGGGGATCCAGGAAGGAATATAATGGACTGTTTAAAGGCAGGAAGAATGCTTTTGCCTTTTAGACTTTAGAGCCATGTTAACTGTTGCTTTGTGAATGCGTCGCCATACAGGATGGAAAATTCAGGGAAAGGAGATCCAGACGTATCTTCCGTCAGGAAAAAATGGAAAAAAATGCACGTCAAGACAAACATGATCTCTTTAAGCTGGTAAATATGCACAAAATTGCAGATTAGAAACATTTTACTCAAACCGTTTTCTCTGCACATGATTATATCATGTTGTATCATATACATTTGGCACAACATGTCCGATTCAGAGTTCACAGCACCATGTTTTTACATATTTTTAAATCTGAAGCTCCTACCTGTGCAATATTCAATACAATCTGGGAAAAGGCTGGCTGCACACTATATTTTATTAAATATCGTCTTCAGGGCACAGATTATGAATCTTTCATTTTAAGCATCTCCCAAGACCAACATATCAATCAGTGATTCAGTAAACAAAGAAAAATTGCATCCGCCTTTTCACAGCACAACAGCGAGAACAAAGAGGAATGCTCTTGTGCTCCCAGAGGCCAGACTAAGTGCTCATGGGTCTTCTCCATGACAGAATTGCTGTCATCAGCGTTTGTATCCTTGGTGCCTCTGATAAATTGCCCCCTTTCTGCACTCACCCTCAGTGGTTAAACCAACTTTACAGGGGAGAAAACATTATCTGAGGCTTTTGAAGTCAGTGCTGGACTGTGGGAACACCAACTGGAGGACGACAAGACTGTACCCTTAAACACTTCCAGATGTCATGCATCCTTTTTACTATGAGAAACTGGGCATGTTGAGAATGACAATGGGTTAAATCTGTCATTGGGCAACAAAGCACCACCAACTGTCTATTGCTGTAAAGCCAAGAAAAGAAGGAAAAAAGAGAGACCAAACTATCAATAATTAGTAAAATACTGTACACGTCACATCATTCACATCCGAGCTGGCACTGAAATATGATTGATATCCTGGTTCAGTCAGCTATAGGAGCAAATACATGTACAGTTCAGAGTATTTATTGAGGTGAGCGGCCACCCCACACCCCACCCGAAGTTGGATCCCTGCCCAGCACCCAATGTACCAGAAGGGACTGCAGCACCCACAAACCTACTGTGGTTATTGAAAGTGACCGAATGAATTACATATATGCACATATATGGTATCACATATGTAGCCTTCTGTCAATAAACTGTTTGAATTCATTGAATTCGTTTTGACATCAACCTTTATATGAACCTATTCAGAAAGTCCCTGACCACACATTTTCCAACAGAGGCAATTGCAATTTTTCAACATCGGGACGATATAGTTGGACCTCCCAGGTAATAAAAGGATTAATAATAGAGATGTACAATAGAGATTTGTATTGCCTTAAAGAGAAGTTTGAGGATTTCTATGTGATGCCCTCCTCATATATCATTTATTGGCCTGGTCTGCAGGCCTCCTTTTGAAAGGCTTCAATATTGCATTTTTTTTTGTTTTCCCAAGAAACGCTCTTTAGGTTGTGGCTCAGCCTCCAGTGTCACCTATAAAATGTGAGGGTGAGACCGACTCAAGCAGTCCACTGTAGCTAACAGGTGGCCTCAGAGATAAGGGCCAAAATAATATTCGTTCCCGCAGAGGGGGGACGCAGAGACTGACAGCACTCTGCTCTCAAGAAAACAAAAGTGCCTTTCTGCCAGTGAGGTGAGGCTTTGATATGTTAAGAAAGGAAAGACACACACACACATAAACACACAAAAACACTTTTATGCACACCAACACCCATATAGGGAATAATACAGCAAAAGTAAGCATGAGACAAAGTACAATGCAATGTGCATTCTAAAGCTATTTGGCCTTTACTTTGTCGGTTTATGGAAGAAGGTCAAAGGTCATCACATCCCGAACCCCAGCAAATTTGAAACAATCATTTCTTTTAACATAACTGGAAACATTTATAGAAACTAATAACATTTACCAGACCATATTATGGCTGTAGTGACGGAGTTGCCCTTTAAAGAGGTTAAAGCTGTTCCTGTTTGCTGATGAAAAGCTACATACCTGTGCATGACACATGGCAGCAAACTGACTGTCACGTAATTGCTCCTCACGCTGTGTAATGAGGTCTTTGAACAAAATGTTTGCCTTTGAACTGTATGCCTGTAATCACAGTGTGTCTGCCTGTTATTCAGTGTGCAAGGACATGTATTCTAGCATTAGAACACTTGATTTCATTAACTTGCGTAAAGGCTTTCTTGAGTAGCGCTGTTCTAGCCATAGATCAAATGATTAATTCAGTTAAGTCATTTTCTTTAAGATATGAAATTCTTGATAGCAGTTTCCTGTGAAATAGCCAAATTGAGTTGGTCCCGGGAACTGCTGCCTGTGGCTCCAGCCACAGACAAAGACAAAAAAAATCAATTACTAATGTCTCGCCTCTCACGTTGTTTCCCTGGTGAGCTTATTTAAGAGTTTAATACAATTTTAAGCATATTGGACACACTTTAGCTTGAAAGTCAATTAGAGGAACCCACAGCACTGTTATGTTTAATACTGTAAAAAAGAACTCTAGAAGGAATTCATTCTGTATGGGACAGAAAGAGCATCCACATTGAATTTGTAATACGAAAACAAAGCTTGTGTCGCCGCAGACAGAAGAAAAATTAATTGCATTTCATTACATGTTCCTTAGGCTTCTGTTTCAAATACTTACCATTTTTTAAGTCCTTGATGAAAAATATGCTTTTAATATGTCCAGAGAATGACAAATTGGTGATTTACTGTAGGAAGCATGAACAAACTGTGTTGCAGAGACAGACCTGGTCTCTTTCTCTCCATGTCAGAATGTTTTATTCCACTCTTATCTTAATAAGTCTCAGGTAAGAAGCTGTAGAGGTCTGGAGTATCAGACCTCTGGAGGTCTGGAGAAGCTTGTACTGTTGGACCTGCTGGGAATAAGCTCTCCACTCTGCAGCTGGATGTTGGACTTCCTAACAGACAGGCCTCAGTCTGTTTCTATAGGAAATAACACCTGTTAGGTCCTCAGAATGAGCACAGGTTCCCCACAGGGCTGCTGCTCAGCCCACTGCTGTTCACTCTGCTTTCACTGTGCTGCACAGTACAGTTCAAACCACATCATCCAGTTCGCAGATGACACAACAGTAGTGGGGCTCATCACTAACAACGATGAGTCTGCCTACAGAGAGGAGATAAAACATCTGGCACTCAATGTCACCAAGACCAATGAGATGGTTGTCAATTACAGGAAGAAACCAGCTGTCCCCACCCCACTGCACATCGATGGATCTGCTGTTGAGATAATCAGCAGCGTGAAGTTCCTGGGTGTGCACATGACAGATGACCTCTCCTGGAACTTCAACAACACCTCCACCACCGAGAAAGCCCAGCAATGTCTGCACATCCTCAGGAAACTGAAGAAGGCCAACCTCCCTCCTCCCATCCTCACATTGTTCTACCAGGGGACCATTGAGAGTGTTCTCTGCTACTACATCACTGTCTGGTACTGCACTGTCGCCTAGTGGGTAACTCGCCTAAGAACCAGAAGACCCAGGTTCAATTCCTGCTTAATACCATTGTGTCCCTGAGCAAGACACTTAACTAAATTGCTCCAGGGGGGACTGTCCCTGTAACTACTGATTGTAAGTTGCTTTGGATAAGGGCGTCTGATAAATGCTGTAAATGAAGTGAAGTGAAGTGATTGTCACTTGTGATACACAGCAGCACAGCACACAGTGAAATTTGTCCTCTGCATTTAACCCATCACCTTAGCAGTGGGCAGCCATGACAGGCGCCCAGGGAGCAGTATGTGGGGACGGTGCTTTGCTCAGTGGCAACCTTCTGATTACGGGGCCGCTTCCTTAGGCCACCACTGCCCCAAAATATGGAGCGCTTCACAGATGAAATGAAAGTGAAGTGATTGTCACATGTGATACACAGCAGCACAGCACATGGTGCACACAGTGAAATTTGTCCTCTGCATTTAACCTATCACCCTGAGTGAGCAGTGGGCAGCCATGACAGGCGCCCGGGGAGCAGTGTGTGGGGACGGTGCTTTGCTCAGTGGCACCTCAGTGGCACCTTAGCGGATCGGGATTAGAACCGGCAACCTTCTGATTACGGGGCTGCTTCCTTAACCGCTAGGCCACCACTGCCCCCGCTAGGCCACCACTGTCATCATGCACCATGCCTAACTTCTCTGAATCGATCCAATTTTAGTATATGTTCAGCCGTAGCAAGCACTTTCACCCATCTCCCAGCTCTACAAGAAACACCTCATCCGTCAAGCTCGGAACATAATGAACTACTCTCACCACCCCACACATGCCCTATTCTCCCTCCTACGATTGCACTATGGGGGGTCTGTGTGAAACATTATTTCAATACACGGTGTACTGTGTATACTGTTGTACTGACAATAAACCAATCTTGAATCTTGAATACCAGCCTGGTGTGAATGCCTGGAGTACCATTTACTGCATTGTGCCTGATGTGTGTGTGTGTGTGTGTGTGTGTGTGTGTTTATTATTTAAGGACCTACAGACAATTCACCTAGCATGCATGCCTTTCCCTATGCACGGTTTTGCATGGATTTTGTTGAATTTTTTTTTTAATCAAGATTAAAACAATGTCCTATCAAAAGAAGTTTACTTTGGGTTTTGTACATACTTTGAGAACCTCAGTGAAACCCACGATATTGAAAATTATTCAATATGTCCATCTTTGCCCACATGACCTTGTGTGCAGCTCTTCTGCAACTGGTCAGTTCATATACAGGTACAAAAAAAAAAACACCATTAGGGAAGCAAGAGAGAGTGCAAGGATGAAGACCCAGCTTAGAATTCCAAGGACCTGAAGCACTGACAGGAGGATGGAAGTATGACAAGTTCCTTTCTCAAACTCAAGGTTGCCTTACGAAGTTCAAATAAAGCAACTCAACAAAAAACAATAAAGGAACGTGGAGATTGAAAATTGCAAACACACTGAAAATTTTAAGACTAACTGTAGAAACTCTAAAAGCACATAGATAGGATTTCTTTTCAAATGGATAGAATAGGTTCAGTTTTTGAAAACCACTTAGTTTAAGAGCTGCAGACTTGATGTGCTACCCGGAGAACTAAATTCATGACCCTGAGGGAAGAAGCTGGCATATAAAGGTGAATAAGCAACATATAAAGGGAGCAAGACTTACATGAACAACATTTGGCAGGCACAGTAGGTACAGGGACAGTCCCCTTGGAGCAACTCAGGGTTACAAGTCTTACTGAGGGAAACAATTAGTTTGAATCTATGACATTGAAGTCTTCTATTACTACTGGCCCTTGTCCATGGTGTTAAAGGTCATCTAAAGGACAATATTTATAGGGAACTGCTGTACAGGAGAGTAATTAAGTAGCCTGGAGATTAGAGAGATAAGCATCGGCCTTTCTTATATCTTATCTTTTTTAAACTCCAGTTTTCTTAATACAGTATGTACAGTGCATTCGGAAAGTATTCGCAGCGCATCACTTTTTTCCACATTTTGTTGTGTTACAGCCTTGTTCCAAAATGTACTGAACAGAATTCTACTCACAACAACCCATAATGGCAATGTGAAAAAGTTTACTTGAGGTTTTGGCAAATGTATTAAAAATTAAAACAAAGAAATAACATTATACATATAATCCATCAGGTTGGATGGGAAGCGTTGGTGCAGGTATTTTAAGATCTCTTCAGAGATGTTCAATCATATTGAAGTCTGGGCACTGGCTGGGCCAGACGTTGTCCTGAAGCCACTCGTTTGATATCTTGGCTGTGTGCTTAGGGTCGTGGTCTTACTAAAATATGAACCGTCACCCCAGTCAGAGTTCAAGAGCACTCTGGAGCAGGTTTTCATGGAGGATGTCTCTGTACATTGCTGCAGTCATGATTCGTTCTATCCTGACTAGTCTCCCAGTTCCTGCAGCTGAAAAACATCCCCACAGCATGATGCTGCCACCATCATGCTTCACTGTAGAGATGGTATTGGCCTGGTGATGAGTGGTGCCTGTTTCCTCCAAACTCTACTCCAAAATATATTTTTAATGGGAATAAGACTGAAGTCGTGTTGTTTAGTCCCAATAGTGTTAGCATTTACCTTACATCTACGACCCCTTTTGAGAAATCCATGATTTTAAGCCTACTTGGATAAAATTGGATAGCCAGGTAAATGCTGTTGTGAAGTCTGCTTTTTTTCAGTTGAGGCGGCTGTCAAAACGTAAGCCTGTTCTGTCAAAACTCTGGAAACAGTCATACATGCTTTTATAACTACTCACCTTGACTACTGTAATTCACTATTCTTCTGAATCAGCCAGGCCTCCATGGCTCGCCTACAGTTGGTGCAAAATGCCACAGCTTGATTTAACTGGTATAAGCAGACGGCAGCACTGGCTTTACTTCACTGGCTTCAAGTTTGTTTTAAAATCTTTTCTTTTTCTCAGTCTGTTCTGCCCCTGAACTCCTGCATTCTTACATTCTGTCCAGTTCCCTCAGGTCTGCAGACCAGAGGCTTTAATCTGTACCAAAATCACATTACAAACTGAACTCTGGACTGACCTGCCAAGCTTTGTTAGGCAGGCCCCTTCACTCACAAATTTCACATCTTGTCCAAAACACACTTTTACAACCAGGCGTTCAATCCCGTGTGAGGTGATAACTTATGTGGTTTTTGTACTTGTCTTATTTTGTTTGTGCAGATCTTTATTATATTAGTTTTAGTGGCGGTTCGAATCCGCCTGTCGCTTATAAATAAAATGGTATGGTGTGGTAAAGGTGGTTCTCATTCTAGAAGGTTCTCCTCTGTCCACAGAGAAAAATAAATGAATTTAATCTATTTTGGAAAAAGTTTATAACATAACAAAATGTGGAAAAAGTGCACTCTATGTGTGTGTGTGTGTGTGTGTATGTGTGTGTATACACTGCTTAAAAGAATAAAGGGAACACAAAAACAAGACATCCTAGTTCTGAATTAATGAAATATACTTATTAAATACATTGTTCTTTACATAGTTGAATGTGCTGTCAACAAAATCATACCAAAATTATAAATGGAAATCAAATGTATCAACCTATTTGGAGTTACACTCAAAACTAAAGTGGAAAAACACACTACAGGCTGATTCAACTTTGATGTAATGTAATTAAAATAAGTCAAAGTGAGGCTCAGTAGTGTGTGTGGCCTCCACATGCCTGTCTGATCTCCCTGCAAGGGTTTCAGCCATGAGAATTTCAATTAGGTGTTTGCTGGTGTGCGTCTGGTTTTGCTGAGTGTTGTGAATCTGACTCTTGTGTCTTTTGGTGGGTGCATTTGTAAAGGTGAGGAGAGCGCCCCCTACTGATAGGCAGATAAAGCCTTCAGCTGGATACTGATGGGAGCTGGTGGCAGTTTTTGCACAACCGTGTGTCTGTATTACAATAGCAGGCCAATTAATTAATTGCAAGACCCGTCAATACTGACTCTACTATTTGCCTGCTTCTGTTTCCTCATGCTTCCTGGATTTGTGTAATATTATTTTTACTATGCGCCTTTACTTACAGACTCAATTTTATTGTGTACAAATTAAAGCAATTTCACCAGCAATAAAGGATCCATTTAGCGCATTTTATGTACAAATCCTTCATCAGGATGTCTGTCTAGGAGCAAATTCTTTTGTTTAGTACACATATTGGGGTAAACACAGGCTCAAAAGTTAAAACTGCTGTTCGGGTATCAGAAATAATTGCAGGGAAGATAATGGTGCCAGATCCCCAACCTGAAATCTCATCCAGCCAGCTACCTGGGCCCACAGATTTAGACATCGTGTATGTGGTGACAAAGGTGACTTTGTTTGTTTTGTGATGTCTGCCAGAGCACACAATCTTTTTAATCCTACTAGAAGCCCCCCAGCCTTTTTTTCCTCTCCATTTTTTAACACTCTGGCAAGCTCAAGATTATCTCAATGTCACTCACCAAAGGATCACCGCAGCCCTCTGCAGAGAATTTGTCGGAGACAGGGTATTCCCTGTCTGGGACCGGGACATCCTCCTAGGGACCTGGCGCCACCCCCAACTTCATAATCACTACCAGCACCCAGCATCTGAGCTCTGCCAGCAGTGCCATGTCTTGCACTCATGTCTGTAGGCATGAGTGCAGTTACTGACACTCAAACTGCACTTCCTGGTCTGATAAGATTGTTGATGGTCACCTGACTGAACTTGCTTCCATTGCCCCCTGTTCCTTGTTCTCCAGTGTCCTGCTAGTGTGTGCGTCCTTGTGCCCTTGTGCTGCATATTTTGAATTTGGTTATTACTTACTTAATCAGTCTTACAGTAATGTACACACACACACACACACACACACACACACGCACAGTGACCACAGGACACAGCTGTCTCAGCTGTGTAAGATTAGAGAAATGATCCAGGCAGGAAAAAAAACCTACAGGAGGTGGAGGATCAGTACCGGCAGGATTAACTGTATCAAACTGACTCCAGGACACCTGATTCCACAAATGGCCTCATACACTACAAAAGAGCAGTATCAACTTCCAACAGCTCATGCTCATATCTGCAACTTTTCCATTTTATAAAATGTCATTCAGTGGAATCCTATCTACCTAGCTACCATAAGAAATACAAGAATGATATTTAACAAGATGCATTAAAGTACGGTCATTGAGAGACACAGGGCACTATTCCTCAGGATTAACTGATAAAACATAAAGAAAAAATCAAATGTGCTTGTGACTAAACCATCTGGCATAAAAAAAAGATTTAAAAAAATTATATTGATGTATAATGATCTCACTTTATCAGTAGGAGTCTGTTGTGCACTTTTGAGTTTTAAAAAAGGGATTAGTTGTGCAAGCCACCAAAGCACAATATGCTTTGGATGAGTTATGAGTTCTGAGCATGTCATGTAAATGTCAGAGATTTTTAATACTGCCCCAAATATGTCCTGATTATGTGGTCAATGATGTAGTAGTATATGATCATACTTGCCATGGATACCTGCTATAGCTGTGCTTTCTAGTTATGACAATTTAGTGCTGACCAGACATATTAGCTAAGGTTTTTAATATAAAACTTTTCAAAGAGTGACACTGTATTGAGGACAAAAGCATTTTGTCTATACAAAAGTAAAAACAGATTTGAAGTGTTTCCCCAAAATTTGGAAAGTGCTGAAAAAACTGATTTGGCCATAAAAGTTATTTTTATTATTATTATTTTATAATGATGTACTGTACATTTTTGTATAAAATCTCACATGTAATACACATCCTTAAAATACAAGCCAACCTGACATAGAAATCAAATATAAAATTATAAAACTTTTCAAACCAAAGTGCATACATTTGTTAAAGATGATGGTATGGCATAAATGAAAAAAAAATGCTTTTCACAAAAAAATTAACAATCTGCATCTGACAGTTTGTGATCAAGTATTTGTACACTTTTACAGATGCACAGTGGACACTGGTGAAAGTAGCCTAATAGGTGATTACTGCAAATTTTAATTGATAGTAATGGAATTGATCTGGGGTCATTAAAGAAAATCATGTTGTACAGAATGGATGTTTTCAAAAACCAAAAATGTACAACCTTTCATGAGATTTAAATAGTACAATTCTAAAAATAAATTAATGAAGCATAATAAAATAAAAAACTAAGATTCATTGAATTAATTGATGATGTGGTTCTTATATACTTATACATGGAGTAGGCAACTTGGGCATATCATCTATGCCTTGGCAATGCTGTTGCTAAAGGCAACTGTGCAGATTTAACTAGATTAAAGGACTTTTTCAACTCAGAGTGAATATATATGATAAGCAGCCTTGATGTCATGTTTGGATAGAATATTACTGCATTTTAAATAAAGCAACACATAAAACAATAAAAACAAAAATTGTCAAAAACAAACATAACTGATTATTGAAGTGGACATATAAAACGTTTTATTATTAATTCTGTTGTACATTTATACAGGTCATATAAAAGTGAAAGATTGTAAAAACAAGCTAGGCGGCTGTCTCGCGTATTGCTACTTCCAGTCTCTTTGGAAGCAGCTCTCTTCTTTCATCAATGTTGATAACAGGCTTTCGACAGTGCTGTCCATCAAGGTACATCTTTCCATAGGCGGGGTTGGAGTAATTCACAGCCTACAAAAAGCATCCAATAAAAATAAATAAATAAACCAACAAACATTCATACATTCAGCTTTCAGAAGAAATAGAGATGGAAACCTTTTTTTCCAAGCTGTAGCATCTTAACAGCATCACAAAAACAAATGAGGCAGTGTGAGTGTGTGCTATGACAAGGACACCGCTGTCCCAACAGGTCTATCTATTCATGTGAAGCACCTGCCGGTGTTTTTCCATCAAATGCTGTGCTTTCATACAAACAAGCTAAATTCACGATCGCTCAGATTAAACCATCACATTATGGGTATTGTTCAATGTACAATACACTCCAAACAGAGACAAGCTTTCCTTGTGGCATGAGACGAACTGAATTGCATATTGTACCTTCAGCATGCAAGTCTCATGCAACCTACTGAAGCCTCACACTCAAATGCCTGAGTGTTTGGTCATGTAAAGCTTAGCTATTAGCAAGGCACTGTGTTCATATTCGTTCAGATCTGTGGTATGAAAAGGGCATGCAGGACCCAAACGCTTGGATGAAAGTGAAGTGAATGTCATTGAGAAACACTGCAGCACAGCACATGGTGAATCAAATGAAATGTTTAAACCATCTCCCTTAGTGAGCAGTGGACAGCCATGAAAGGTGTCCACTGCCCCATGCTTTTGCAGGGTGGTAGTAGCCTAGAGTGTAACACACTCGCCAATGAACCAGAAAACCCACGTTCAAATCCCACTTATTACCATTGTGACCCTGAGCAAGACACTTAATCTTAAATTGCTCCAGGGGGGGACTGTCCCTGTAACTACTAAGGGTGTCTGGTAAATGCTGGAAATGTAAATGCAGCAGACCAATTACAATGAATGAGATTCTGCACCAAACAGGTAAGGCCCCTGGTCATTACCAGCCAATTACTGACAGATTGAAGGCGTATTTCATTTCATTTATTGGGTTTTCAGTATTTTTAACCTTTAAACTTTCTATTTAAGCATTACTATTCGTTTCTAATTATATTTAAGGCCATCATTTTGGAAAACCCAATGCAAGACTTTTATTTATATATATTTTGAATTAGCAGTGATTGTTATAGAACACATGTAGCCAACACAGTGGGAACAGAGAAAACAAGATGCAGGGCAGAACAGTTCACCTGGCCTGGGATTATCTCCTTTGGGATGGTGTGGACTGGCAGAGTGCGAGTATCGCTGGACCTCACACACCAGCCCTAAAACACACACACTGACAGTCAGCCTCAGGCAAGGGACAGGTCTCCTTCAGCTGCATTAGGAGAAATGTTAGTTCAGGCAGAAAATCCATACACTGATACATACAACATGCAGAGTAGAATATGAAGAAGTGAGCAGAGGGGTTAATTATTTAGAAGGCAGCATTGCAAGTTGCAAGAGCTTACTTTACTTTCCAAGTAAAATCATTTTACATGATTTGGAATGATATAACGTAACGAATAGTGAATCACAAGGCAGTGCTTCAGCATAAAAGCATTGTAGTCTGCAATCTTGAACTTCTGTTAAAGTCAGAATTCTTCTATCAGGGCCAAGATCCCGCTGGAAGTCTGGGATTCGGTTCCAATCCTTTCTTACAGAGGAGGATAAAGATGAAGATCTCAACCTTTCTTTCCTGCTCTCTCTGGCACCTAAACATACCTGCCTTGTTCACTAAAGGAGCCCTGGGTATTTCCGTACAAGAAAAACCTTCTTCAGACCTGGGGCTGGGTACTGGTAGCTTCTTCATGATACAAACAGGTACTTGGCCATTCCATCCTCTATTGTCCATAACATGATTATAAGGTTATGTTGAGGGTGAATCTTCTTCTTTATAAATCTATACTTTTTTATATAAAAAACAATTCTGAATGGTTCGGAAAATACCAAACCTTGTGTGGGTCTAAAGTGAAATTGGGGTGAAGGATGCTGCCAGCGTCTGCGTGATTGTCATGCTCCACCTCATACATGTTGTAGGAGGGGTTGCCGATCTCCACATTTAGGCCACCGTTGGCCATGGGCTGCCGCTGTACCCGTTTACCCCTGACAGGAGAAGAGAGTGTGAAAAACCAACAGCTCACCACTTCCTTCACAGACCTCAGTACAGGTCACACAAATTAGTTGTACCTTTGCCTTCTCTTGCAGATAAGTACCCCAACCACCACTGTGATGATGATGAAGACCAAAAGCACAAGAGGAACGATGATGGCTATGCTTCCTGCATCACATGTGCAAAACAAAAAGTCAAGTTTACCAGTAGGAACATTGAAATTCTTATTAAATTATTCTAAAGGCACTGTACAAAATCAGTAGGTCATAAAACAATTGTGAACCAATAAAACAGTTATATATTCTTGTAAAAATATCAAACCCAGCAGAATTATTCAGCCATATATCAGTTCAGTGTCAACATGAAGCATTCATAATCATTTAAATATTTAATTGTTCATTAATGCTCTATATTGACTTGTAATTTGAATGTAGTATGATATGCTAGCAATTTGCAGGAAAGGTCATAGTCTCACATACAAAAGAAAAAAAAAAACTAAAAAACTCAGTTAAATGACGGGTAGATGACATCTTGCCCTCTGTCTTGACGAAAAATTCCCTTTGACTGCTCTGCTTTCTAGTTAATCCCTTAAAAAACCCTTGGCTGACTCACACGCTGTTCTGCCAGCAGCATTAAGTTGGCAGCCATATGAGAAAAGGCAATAAAAATCGTCCATCAGCAGGTCATAATGTGCCCTTCAGTGACGCCAGACTGCAGAACACCATTCTGCTAAAGTGAGTTTGGAGTGGCAGATTTGGGAGGATGGAGGGACAAGAAGAGAGAGGGAGGAATGGAGGAGGCTCCCAAACCCATGGAGAAATGTCATCTCTCCCGCCTGAGACTAAATCAAATCACAGCAAATGTCTGATGGGTCCTGATGAAAAGGTCTCCAGGAGCCTGGGAGCAACCCTCTCCAGTTCCGAACACGAGGAGGAACATGGGCGCCCGCTTCAAAGCGGACTGAACTTTGGGTGATGATAGGATGGGTGTGCATGTGCGCGGCAGTGCGATGCTGCACCTGTCTCGATACTTGGTTATGTGTCTGAATTGGTGCTGCATGTGTGCGTGTGTACGGTATCTGAGAAACTCACTCCCGCTGACGTTATCAGAACGGCTGCTTCTGGGCGCCAGTCTCTCACACTGTGTGCCAGCCCAGTTTGCTGAACATCTGGAGAGAAAAAAAAAAATCTGATGCTTGCTGCAGAACCAAACTTTCACTCACTACACACAGGGTTACGACATACAGTCTCTCGCAGGTAAATAAATTCTTAGCTACAGGCACAAATGACACAAATCCAGCTTCTATCCTCAGCACAACATGAACAGAGATGTTTTTGACAGGCGAGATCATCTAATATAACACTGGGCTGTCATTTCTGGGTGGAAAACAAAACGCTGCACATCTAGTCAATCAAGTCCTAGAGCTGGGCAATTTAGACTGAAAATGATATCGCAATCATTTTGCAGTATGGATGTTTGTCACTGTATAAACTGTACGTTGAAACACGTGTGCAGAAGCAGTAGAGATCTGTCCGTGTGATAATCGAAACCTGCTCAAAAAAATGCCAAAAAGCACAGAAGATGCATCTTGTGTAATTTATTATTTTCACAAAACATTTATGGCTCATAGTATCCTAGTATTTTATGACAATATCTTGCCATTGATATGTCATTGATATTTCGCCCAGCCCTAGTATGTCTATGCTACTAAAAATTAAACTATGACAGGAAGTCATCATTGATTTTCATTTCATTTCATTAAACAGTGTGAATGACTCTCATGCAACAATGCACAGCACATGAAACCAAAGACCGGGTAGCATGTGTGGGTGACAGAAGGGAGGAATGTCCGGCTGAAAAACCCAGGACACCATGCTGTTCCGGTATCAGCAGTCCAGCAGGATCCGGTGGAAGGTGATGAAATGGATCCACATTGCAAAAATGGACTAGAAGCAGTTCTCAATCGCATGGTTCTAAGTAGGCCGGTGCTGTCTGCAGGTGCCTTGGCCAGTATATGAATCACCCGTGGTGTGGACTGACAGGCCGCGTTTAGCATTAATAATCAGACATGGTAAAGCGACCAGCCTATTACGGGTCTTATGTCTTATATATCTTAATAAAAAAAAAAAAGGAAAAAAAATTTAATGCAAAGATTAGCAAGTTTCAAAAACTAATTTTTTATTCACAGTAGAATATAGAAAATATAGAATACGATGGCAACAACACATCTCACAAAAAGCTGTGAATGAATACATAAGACTGTAAAAGTAAGTTGTGAACTGTGAAATGAAACAACTAGAGGAAGTGATAACAGGCCAGTAATATTATTGTAGCTTGTGGAACCATTCCAGAATAATGTTCCTCAACCAAAAATTCTAAAGATTCCAAAGAATGGAGAAATCTCTGTGTACAAGGAAGAAGGCTGAATTTAATTGGATGCCCAATTTGGGCCTTCAGTCAGCATTGCATTAAAAGCATGCATTATTTTTTACTGAATACTGAATTAAATATAAGAGATTATTGCATTTGGATTTATTTAAATTTTTCAGGTTCCGAACTTTTTGGAACTGGGATTAAATCTTCAGTGGATGTTCATGATTTTGAAATAAAGAAAAGAAGAAATATCAACAATACACTGCTTCATTTTTATATACAACTACTCCTGAATACCGAATAGCTGTGACATATGCAGTTTTATAATTATTATTATTTGGCTGGTGGTTCACTCAGCGATGGCCAGCACACATAACAAGCCCCAAGGTGCAAGTACACACATGCACACAGCGTAGCTGATACTGATGAGTGTGTGCATCCTGGGAGTGCTGATGAGATGCATATGGAGGTGCGAGCGTTAGAACGAGGAAAGGCCCTTTGGTGGTGGAGTGAAGGGAGGCCTGCACTCAGACTGATTGGATGTTGTGGGGATGCAAGGTGAGATTCCAATATGGGGGCATAAGTTGGAAAGAGAGGGAGAGAAAGGAAAAGATAGAGAGAGAGGCAGTGACCTACTTGCAGCGGGGTTTGTTAAAGGCAGTTAACGTGCAAATCCCCTCATTCTGACAGTAGTAATCGCATGGGTTGGACCGCTCGTCACAGCGCTGGTTTTTGAACCCGGCCGTACAGCTGCAGAGATTGCAGTAAGACGGCTCATTTGTGAGAATAAAAGAAATAAAAAAATACAGCACAACACATTCTCACAGTCCAATGTAAAATACCATAGTCGGACTTGCAGTCTCTCTCACTCTCTCTCTCACATACACACACACACAAACCACTGTGTATATTGTTTTAAGGACCAAGGGTAATAAAAATGTAAAAAACGTATTACAAATGTGCCACAACTGCACATGATGAAACTTTTCAGTCCAACCTTACCACTAAACCTCATCAAACAAAACTGCTCTTTTTAATAAAGCTTTCAGCTTTTTTTAATTAAACTTAATAATAATAATAATAATAATAATTATTATTTTCAAAGGTTCCACAAGGGTCTGCCACTTATCCAAAATTGCAAGGTTTATTATGCATGTGAGGTCAAACACACAATATCTGCAGTTCAGTACGGTACAAACCTGTTTTATATACGAAAAGGAAAAACACATTCAACCAGGCGAGAAAAAAAAAAATTCAGATCCCATACGGTCACTTTTCCTTCCGAAAGCACAAGAGCAGTATAAGAACTCAGTAGGAGATGCTGTAGCTGTGCCAACTCAGTACAGGAGAGAGACACACTCCAAACAGACATCTGTAAAGCCAAGACCACCCTGTTGAGAAGAATCTGCTAAAAGTCTTGTTTTTCCCGTCCTTAGCACTGAAACCTCTCTCCATATGGGCACCATAATGCATTAAAGGAAAAAGAAAAAGAGACAGAGAACAATAAAACATATTTTCATATTGTTCACTGAGCACCCTGGGTCTAAGAGGGATGATAAGATGAAAAGCAGGGGGAAATTGATGGATGTTGCTCATCCCAACAAAAACTAAATCTGTTGTCAAGGTTTTGCGTCTTCTTCTACCTTATGAATTAAATATACGGACCCTATCTAGAGAGAACTGCTAGAATTATCTTCGTACAGATAAATGCACTGCAAGTTTCTTTAGCTTTACAAAAACACAAAAAAACTGGAGATGTGGAGATGGTCATGCGCTGGCGACCCTTGGGCAGAGAAATTCGCTCCACTAATCACTGTGCCAGGCAGTCGGAGAGCCCACCTTGTCATTAAGCCCTCTTAACCTGACAAAAAAACAGCCACAGAGTCATCTGCATACAAATGGACTATCAGATGTCAGCGGATGACCGGTTTAAATGAAAAGAAGAAAGAAACGAACAGTGAGGAAGAGGAGGAAGAGGCGCTCGTCCCCGCAGGTGTAGAGAAATAAATCTGACTGTGAGCGTTCACTAAAACAGGACTGTGAAGTGGAGAAAAAGCGATTTCAAGCGATGACCAACACACACACACACACACATACACACACACACATTACACACAAACGGAGGACGGGATGAGGTAAAGCAGAGCGTCTCCCGCACGCTTCCCTAGGGACAGATAAACGGATTGCATGCTGTCTCACGCAATACGCCTGGAGACAGAAGGTTGCGGGGAACAGGGCAAGGCGACCCAAACGAAACGGTGACGCCGTGGAACGGCCTGAGAGGTTCGACGCTCTCCCGAGGGCACCAGCAAGCGGCGTCTCCCTTGAGTCCACTGCTCCAGGTAGAGCATACAAATTCCGCTGCGCTCCCCTCCCTGCTCCACTCCGAGGTCTTGTCAGGTGAAGCTCAAATTCGTCATCACTCGCCTCCTCTTCATCTTTTTTTTTTTTTTTTACTGCCCTGTCTTCCTCTCTCTCTCTCTCTATCTCGCTCTCTCTGTCTCAATCTGAAACTTCTGCGGCCACGACTTTGAGGCTGTTGAGGCTCACTGTGACAATTCTCTCCTTTCTTCGTTACTCCATGCACTACCTTCTCCAAACAGCCACCAGTGGGGGAAAAGATTGCATTAATTAAAAATAAATAACTAAACATATAAAAAAAAAAAACACCTCAGGGTGCAATTTAAAAATGAATGACTAGGAATATAGACGGCCAATTTATTGGCAGCGGAGCCCATTAAGTAATTACTTACTGACAGAAAGGCAGGCTGGTCTCCGGATCAAGGTGACAGGTGCCGCCGTTGTAACAGTAGCCGTCACACAGCTGACAGCTGGACGCGATTCTGCCATTAGTGCAGCTGCGGGTGAAAACACAGTCAGGGCCGTCATTTTATTTATTGCTATTGGTTTAATGGCTTCACTTTGCCACTGCGGCTAAAACCAGTTTCAAAATGCATTACTCAACTGAGCGCGTGTGCACAGGTAGGCACCCATGACAAGGGAACTGAAGGGATTATATACATATCTGGATACATTTCATGCTGCAATTAAGACTACTTAAAACATCTAGAGCAACCTTTATGATGTGTAAAGGGTGATTTATGTTCCCTGTATGAACAAGGTTTAAATAATAAGCACGTCAGTTTTAAATGTTTCAACCGATTATTGAACCGATTATTATTATTATAATACTGTGTCTTTCATAAGAATTTCTGTCGTTTGTTCTTTGTGACTTCTCTGTACTATTTCTTGATTTCCAGTGGTGATGCTCTTTTCTGCTTTTGGAGAAATGTGCACAAATGGAGCTGAAATGACTTCTGACTGAATGATCTTTCTATCTGTCTTTAGTGCTGAGCATGAATGTGCTGTAAGAGTGAAGTCTTTGCACATGCATCAAGTACTCTTCTACAATCTTCTACAGTACGGGAAATGAATACAAGCCGGATCAAAAGCTGCAGCTACAACTAACTAGCACGCAAAATCTTATATTGCTGTTGTATTAAATTGTGAAAATATGCACTCCACATAGAAAACTAAATGTTGTTGTGATGCAGTATTCAAGCTGAACTGCTTACTGTGGGAACAAAACAATACACGTTATTGGGCAAAATAATTCTACGTGTTGCAGGGTGCAAAGTGGGTGGACTTTTCAGACCAACTAAACACACACACACACACACATACACACACACACACACACACACACACCTTTAACAAAATTCTTAAAACAAACATGGCAGAAAATCAATACTCACTTGCAGGTCACATCACCGGTGTCGTGGTCAACTATACAAGGAGCTCCATGACAGCGGAGGCAGCGGTCCACCTCACACTTAATCCCCTCGTACTGCGTGGGACACACACACTCCACATGGCCTGTACTGGACAGCGTGCAGGCCTTCGAGTTCACACAGTAGTGGTGGCAGATATCTGCACAGATGCAAAGGGAGGAGAAGCAAGCAAACACAGGAGATGCAGAGATGTCCTTCAGAGTGGTGCTAATTGAGAATGACCTACGTGGGACATAACTGCATATAGTCATGACTGTACAGTGTGGCTAAATACAACCGGTGTGGAAATACAACCTATAATCTCATATGGTGGCGTTGATATATGGAAATCTGTTGTCAGGACCAATTTATGTAATTTATGTTCACTCTGTAGAATGGTAACAAGGACTCACATGAAGTATGATAAATGATTCTAAAACAAGCATCTTGGGCTTGAACCCGTCGCTCAGCATGAAGGGTTAGAACGGATGAGTTCATTAGATGCGCTCTGGGCTAGCTGTCCAGCATACGTGCCTCCCACTGTCGGCCGGGTGCATATAGGGTCTCGAGTAAAGCGGGTGTGAGCGTTCTCTGGACAGGACTCACAGGTAGTCAGATGGTTTCGAACGAATTGCAGGGCCTCTGGACTGATGTAACAGGAAGCAACAAGCAAATATAGGGAGAGTGACTTGCTTCAATTGTCAAAGATCATTTCATGGTGTAAGTGACACCTGTGTGAGTCAGCAGTCCCGGCCCGACATGCAGCAAGATGCCCAATGATGAGCCGATGCTAGTCGACTGTGGCGAAGGCTTAATTAGAAGGCTGCGCATGGCGCCGGCTGCATGATGTCATGATGCCGGACGGCGGGCGCGTCAGCGGGGCCGACAGGCGGCGTTAATTAGAGTAAACCGTGGGAGCTGGATGAGATGAAAACTCACGGTAACGGCAGCGATCCCCTGTGTATTCTGCCATGCAGCGGCACACGGGCTGGTTCCCCAGGCTCACGTCGCAGGTGCCTCCGTTCAGACAGTAATTATCACACACCCTCTTCTCGCACTGGGCGCCAGTGAAGCCTGTAGCGCAGCGGCATGTGGGCTTCCCTTCAGAGAAGAGAGGGGGTGGGACACTCGTGAATTTGCACTTCAGAGAGGGCAATTAAATAGCACAGAGACAGAGACCTTGATCCTGCTCACAAATGTAAAGGGGCTGGTAGACTGTAATTTGTATTTTTTAAATGAAGAATTCCCATCATTTAGCAAAATGCAAAAAATGCTTGTGTTATGGCTAAATGCAGCTCTGGTCTACAACAAAAAGTTCCCAATAGCCCACCAAAAAATGTAATGGACAGAGACACAGAGACAAGTTGTTTAGAAGTTTGGTCGATTATGGTCCCTTTTATAAGCTTTTGGTGGGGAGTGTTAAGTTGCTAGAGCAACTAAGCAGAGCCTCGCTGAACATTTTACAGTATGAACATTTAATTAGCACTTCCGTTATAAAGATCACTTCCTGAGGGAACCACACGAATGCATTTTAATCAACAGAACCTTATCAGTCATGCTGTTCTTCTTAATAATGTGCCATAGACTCCCGTTTTCCTGTTTTATCTCAGAATGGTGATCAGTGATGACCTAAAAGAAAGCCCATTCCCTTGCTAAATGTATCTGTATGTTGCTGTTTTTTTAACAGTAAATGGTATGAATGTAGATCAATTTATATTTTTAGGGCTGTCTTTACTTTACTTTACTTTACTTTATTTGGCAGACGCTTTTATCCAAAGCGACTTACAATGGGAAGACACCAGCAATTCTCGTTCGATTTCTATAGAATATCAAGTATACAAACTAAGAGCCCTGATAAGGCTTAGACTTGTCATTGAAGAACATGCTCGGAGAGTGTTGGGTGCTAGACTAAGAAAAATTATAATGTATTTATACATTTTGTATTTGTTTGTTAAATGTGTATGCATGTGTATGTGTTAAATTTGTCTGTAATATTTTTGGAATAAGAGGGTTTTCACCTTCTTCTTAAAAGTGGTGATAGTCTCGGCTAGTCGTGTGGAGGAGGGCAGGTTGTTCCACCAGCCAGGGACAACAACGGAGAACAGACATGATTGGAATCGGAGACCCCGTGAAGAATTTTAAGTGTTAATCCTTTTAATTAATTTAAAAATGTAATGCATTAAATTTAATGCAGCTGTGCATTTTTAACTTCCTGTTACTTCCTTGGGGTTAACCAATGACACATATGTGAAATTCATCTTTGAAGTACTAGGCCCATCATCTCCTCGGTTATATGGTATGAATAACTCGCTAACCATTCTAGCCCAATTAATGCCAATTTATTAATTGCAAGTTGTTTTGATTTATTGCTTTATAACAAGTCTACTTAAGTCTACTATCACCATACAATTTTCACTTCCTGTATTATTGTTTTTGCATATTTCTGCTAGTCAGATGATCAGATGAGAAAAAAGTAATTCTGCCTGGCTACGGAATCCAATGGGCTGCGAGTGTTAATATAAAGAACCCAGTGGGAAAATACAGTAGACAAAACCCTCCTGACAGGTTTAGTGATCTTTGATACAGCTTCCCAAGTGTGGATGATGTCATCCACAGGACTTCTGTGTACCAGTGGTGACATCAGCATGTGCGTTTACACCCAGGCTGATTCTCAAGACAAAATAGATAAATAAATAAATACATTTAACCTAATACAGGGTTCTTCACAACTATCCCCATAATCCAGTCAAGCTTAGCTTCTGTATCACAGCTCATGGCTGAACGGGGAACGAAGCACATTAAGAAGAAATCTTGGCACAAAGAGGGATTATTATGAAGAACAAAGGAACCGGCATGACACAAAAGAAAAACAACTTAAACCAACCCTGAGGTGCACGGCATTAAGCCAGGAAGTGAAGAACACATAACATGTTATGCAGAACAAGTCCATGTTAATGCAGCAGCACCCGCTGGGTGCTGTTGACCTGCTTTCAAAGTAGTCCTGAGCAATCATGCCTAAGCGGCTTCAGCTGTGATTATGCAGGACACCTTAATCAGGTGCCTCGGCCAAGTGGCCTCTGGGTGTCACATTCTGGTTGACCAGAGACATTTCAAATTTGACTAAATGCCCCTGTGATGCTCTAATACACTACATTTACATTACATTGTACATTATAGAACAAAACATCATCACCCTTGGTGAGCAGAGGGCAGCCATGACAGGTGTGTTGGAACGGTGCTTTGCTCAGTGGCATTTGCCAGTTCGGGATTTGAACCAGCAACCTTCAGATTATGGGTCTGCTTCCTTATCTGCTATGCCAACCACTCCCCCAAAACATAAGACAGTACTATAGAATAACACACGTGAGGTGATCTAACATGTGATGTGATGGCAGCATTTCACACTCTTCACTTGTGAAAGTGAAAGTGAAGTGATTGTCACACGTGATTCACAGCAGCACAGCACACAGTGCACACAGTGAAATTTGTCCTCTGCATTTAACCCATCACCCTGAGTGAGCAGTGGGCAGCCATGACAGGCGCCCGGAAGCAGTGTGTGGGGACGGTGCTTTGCTCAGTGGCACCTCAGTGGTACCTTGGCAGATCGCGATTCGAACCGGCAACCTTCTGATTACGGGGCCGCTTCCTTAACCGCTAGGCCACCACTGCCCTTCTCTCCACCAGTTAGACAACGGGGATGGTTTGCAACATTCCACAAGGTTTATGCTGAGCACTTTCTTATTATTCACTCGTGTTAATGAACATCTCATGAGATGATGACAATAGTGAACAAAGCAGCCATGAAGGTAAAAAGGGGTGACTCGTCTTCATCTTCACTTTCTCCTGCTACAAAAAAACAGTAAATATGTTTTTTTGCATTGAATTCTTCAAAATGACCTCCATCTTAGTCTACATAACCACCACAGAGTGGGTGCATCCAATCTTTTGACTGGTAGTGTGTGTGTGTGTGTGTGTGTATGTGTGTATAGACTCTTTGTGAACTTAACTGGTGTCCCAGATGACCATTCATTCAGAGGCATGCAGAATGTCTACATCTGTTGCTCTCGCTGTCACAGTCAGTTGTGTCTGAAACCTTAAGTGATCTCCTGTCATGCTGCTACTTTTCCATCTGTCGAGCATGTGAGGAAGGTGTTTTTGATGTCTGAGCGCCAACACGAGTGCTTCTGCTGTGCGCTGTTTATATGCGGCCGTCTCCTACGATGCCTGCTGCCTCTGCCGATATTGCTCTCAAGAAAAAGAAAACCCGGGTTGGAAAGAAGTTTGGGTTTCTAGAAAAAAAAAGCCTTTTTATGGCTGCTCTCCATAATTTATTTTCAAACGACAAAAATAATAAAACCTGCCTCTTCCCCTGATACTAGAAATGGCATTAAAAAAGGCAGGGGGGATGGAACTCCTTGCACTCCATCGTGTTTTAACAACTACTGAAAAATAAATATCAAAGAGTAAAAAGCACCCTCTTGCATATTCATGGCAACGTGCATTTTCAGAAGGAAAAGGGGTGTTGCTGAATAAAACAAGCACTTACAGGTGGCAGTAGAGTAGATGGTATGTGTGTGTGTGTGTGTGTGTGTGTGTGTTTGTGAGTATGAGGGGGAAACATATAGAGAGATACAGTGGGGCAGACAGGGTTTCTAATGCATAATTCAATGCTTTCAAGTGAGATTTCTGCGTAGCAGAAAAACCGGTGCAGAATGGAGAGTTTGTAGCAGCCAGCTGCCCCGTTTTCTCCTGCGCTGATTCATTTAGAAGCTTATCCTCCCGCCTCAGAAATATGTGTTAACTACATCAGTCTTCACTGTCCCTGAAATACATCTGCTAAAAATACTGGGAGATAAGGCGCAATATGCTCAGCAGGCCATCCAACAGGGATTGTTTTAGGGACTTGGTGTGCAGAAATCCACACCTGGTTGGTTGAGCGCAGATACAGTACTTAGCATTAAGCAACATTCAGCACACATTTGCATGTTAAAATAGCTGCGTACACATCAGTTCATTGCAAGCACTTTTTACCACAACCCACTACGACCTACTGCGACCAATACAGCTATTAAAGAGCAATCATATCTACGCAGCGTTAATACAAACAGCACTGGTAATTAATGAGAATCCAGCCACACTTCCTCGTTCACGCTCACCCTCCTTCGGAAGACAGTCCCCTGCACCACCTCATCACCACCATCACCTGCACTTCAGCAGCCTGGCACCCTTCAGTGACGATCTTCAGGCCCTTCAGGCTCGACATTACATCTGTTATGCTCCTTCCTGAACGCCTTTTGTGTATTTTAACATGTTCCCATATGTGTGTGTTTTCAGGGTTTTAGTCTTATTCCCTGTTTCTTGTATATCTGGCTGCAACTCGCACTTGGGTGCTCACTTCCTTCTGTGTTGAGACAATGACAGTAAAGAGGACAGTAATCCTAATGGAAGTCAAAATAGGAACCCTTATAACCCTTTAACAGTGAATCTCAGGTGGTTGTAATATTGTTTCAGTTGACCGTCATATTCCCTTATTTTTCAGCATTACGTAATTTTCAGCAAAAGTAATCTCCCTCTGAAAAAAGTTTTTATTGATTCTTTGCAGTTCCACCCACCACATCAGTATTAATACATGCGGTGATTGATTGATGCACATGACTTCAATAGTGTTTAAATATGAATCTGAAAGAATAGGTATAATTTTCACTTTGCAAAAGAAAATGTAGATGCATTGCTCGCTTGATGCAAGAGAAGTTTGTACCAGGCCTGGATGGCCACAAAGCAACTCAACTAAATATTGGCCAATGGCCAGCATGACTGTTCAATCCCTCACTGTTTATCATGGTTTTATTTATTTATTTATTTTTTAACTCAGCAGTCTAGCATCACATCAATATGGTAGTGACCAGCCACAGCAGAAGGAAGCCTATCTGAGATTCTTTATAGTTGAAAATGCATTTCGGTCCTAGGCTATGCTAATGCACCGATACGTGCTACTTGATCTCTCCTGTACCAAGGCAATGCCACAGCTTGTATAGAGCCAAAGTGCTCCTTCTCCCCCATTCTCTCTCTCTCCACCCCTTTTCATGAAAATGACATGAATATTTATTATGCCTTTTCACCGGCTTCCAGCAGAGAGCCCTGGCAGGCACGGCCTTTCATTTCTCTCTGCGCTTTGGAGGATTGGCGGGAGTGGTTCACTCGGGTTTGCCAGAGCAGCGGTGTGTTTTGTCTCTGTGCCACATTGCCGGCTGAGCGTTGGGCATTGTCTCATGCTGTTTGGGCAGCGGGTGAGGTGAGATTACACCCACATGCAGCAGTCGCCTCGTCGCCAGTGGCACGCCGGCAGGCAGGGCACACCAGAGCTGGCTCTCTCGCTGCAGCGCCAAGTATCTTCATGAGCTTGAGTTAAATACCAGTAGCATCTGCATATTCTCTGAGGGGAAACCATAAATCACTTCTTTATTTTTGCACTACAGGTAATAAAGTGCCCTCGAATGTAAGGGCAGTGTAAAAAATTACAGTAGGGCAATTCATAAAAACCATGGTACAGGTGTACTGATGTAAATCTATTAGCAGCACTACAACAACAAAAAATTGTGGAAGGAATGGGCCTGTTCGATATTTTACTGTCAAAATACATACATCCCAGATATTGTGGTTATTATTGTAGAGACATGGTCCTTTGTTTCCGTAACTTAATTATCCCTCAAACCAAACTAGACCAAAGTACTTTATTCTGTATTGCCAATCCTTTCTTAATAAAGAAAATGAAGTGATTGTCATTGTGAAACACTGCAGCGCAGCACACAGTGACACAACAAACTATGTCCTCTGCTTTCAACCATCACCCTTGGTGAGCAGTGGGCAGCCATGACAGGCGCCCGGGAGCAGTGTGTGGGGACGATGCTTTATGCAGTGGCATCTAGGTGGCACCTTGGTGGATCGGGATGCTATTCCACATCTGCCCAGAGTATCTATGTAACAATGCTATGTGAGTTGGGTGTGATTGCCGGTCCCGGCCTCTGAGTGCAGGCCCTGCCCCTTCCTGGTTCTCTATAAATGTTTTCCCTCCGTTAACGGAGTGTCTGCAGCAGTGTTCTGGGTCCAGGCTTGTTGTGTGTCACAGTCTTCTTTCAGTGTGCGTGGTATGCGTGAGCATGAGTCTGCATGTGTGTAAAAGTATAAAACGCGTGTCATCACTGGGCCGGCACGACCGCAGGGCAGACCCCAAGCGGGCCGCGCCAGGATGTCAGGTAGCTTGAGTCGGTTTTAAAGGTCCCCTGACATGAAAATTTCAGTTTGGGAGTTTATTTAACATTAATACAAGTTCCCCTAGCCTGTCTATGGTCCTGCAGTGGCAAGAAATGGCGATAGGTGTAAAGAGTGTTTTGGCCATTCTGCTTTGCTGTTCAAAGAATGGCAGCTCAGACGGCTGAATCAGAAAATCAGAATCAGAAACGGGACGCTGGTGTTGATGGTGTTGATGTCATCATTTCATCGAATGCCTGCTGAATGCCCACGCTGAATGATGTTGAATCCCTGCTCACTCTCCTCCTCGTCCCGCTTCTCTCGTCCTTATTAGCTAAAGACACCGAAACGGTGAATCCTGGGGAAATCTCATTGTAGGACTGGCTAAAAGTGGCTGTAATTCTGCCCCATGGCTGAATTTCGAAAAGAGACTTCAGATACAGTAGTAGTGGACCACCAAGACCTATCTATAAGCAAAAAAAAATCATTTCATGAGACCTTTAATTATGGTTGTGCGTTGTGTTTTCAGGTTTTATGCATGTGTGGAGTGTCCCCCGTGTGAGTGAGCCTTTCCTTTCCCCGTTTCCACTTCCCCAAATAAGATACATATGTTTATTTGTCCCATACTTCAATAAACTGTTTTTTGCTCAAGCACTTGCGCCTGGGTTCTGTACTTCCTTGGGGTTGTGACAACCTAATTTTCTGAGAATGAATTTCTGGTTTTCATGTGCTCTCAGTGTGATGAAAAACCCAAGTGTGAGTTGGCATGAAAAAACACTAAAACCAAAATACAAACGACCCAGTATCTACCTTACATGCAGAATAGCATAGAAACGATATCAGTCACAAGGCTTGGCAGGTAAGTAATTGATGATTTATAGCTGCTGTGAAAGGTAAAATTTGAGGGCGACAAATGATTAAAAAGACTGCTTTCTTCACTACTGTCATCACCAAAAGCCACTTCATGAGATGCTCATTAACATGAGTGAATGATAAGAAAGTGTTCAGCATAAACCTTCAGGACTGAAACGCATCCCAGTTGTCTAGCTGGTCAAGAGAAGCCAGGAGTGTGAAATGCTGCCATCACAGAAAAAGCTCCCTGATTTTTTTTTTTTTAAGAGACAACCTTGTGTGTTATTCAATAGTCCTGGGTCTTCAGTTTTGTTTTGCAATGTAAAAAAATACATACATAAGTAGGTGTAAGCAAAAAATACTGTATTTCATATAGATGTATAAAGTGACAGCAGCATGGCTTGCACAGTTTTGCACACCAAAATATTTGCTTTTAAGCAAACAAAAACTACATAGAATACATTTGACTACCAGATTATAGGATTGGCTAATCACTGTCGACATGGAACAACATGATTGTGCTTAGAAGCAGTTGACTTGCAAAAATGGCATGAGGTTTCTATGGCAAAAGTGCTATAGGGATACGCCTTTTACAAATCCACCCAACCCTGCAAGGGGGTTGTGTGTTAGTGTTAACATGACAGGCAACAAGTAAAGAAAAATCTTTATCCATCACTAACCAATAGCTTTTAGTGCTTTGTGGTCTTCTGTGACCTCTTGTGGTCTAGCTGGAACCAGCTACTCAATTTCTGCCAATAGTCTAGCCCTGGGTTACTCACACCACGGCAATAAAATGGGGCTATCAATTTTCCTTTCTCACACGGCCTTTATCAATGAATCTGGTGCTAACATTTCATGAACACTGGCCAATCAATAGCAAAAAAACACCCATTCAGTGCTGTAGAAGAACAAAAAAATATTGCCTGAAGCTGGATCCATGGTCCCCACGTTTATCTGTAGCAGGCAAAATTCCCATGCTATGGTCCGAACCAACCCTGAACCAATTGCCAAACGCCGCAAGGCAGGGTTCACCTACCCAGTCTTGATCCGGAGCACGTGCCCCCATTCTGACAGTAGTCCTTGCAGTGGTTCACCTCGCATCGCTCCCCGGAGAAACTGGGCCAGCAGTAGCAGCGAGACTCCCTCTTCTCGTTGGTTATGCAGCGACCTCCATTCTCGCATGCTGGCCGACAGAGATCTCCTGCAGGGAACGGCCAGAGCAGAGTGGAAACGTATGTTCAGAACACACCAGAGCCATAAAATGCTTCTTGGGGTGACCTTAAAGGCACTGAAAAAATGTATAACAACTCATTTAAATTTGTTATGTCAACACAGAATAGACCTGAATGCTTTACCATTTTAAGAAAAAGTGACTGGAGTTCTCTGAAGTTCAAAATCATGGTTTTGATGCAGACAGGAAACTTGGCAGAATTGTTTTATAACGTGAGAGTATGCTGCTGAAGCCAGAATAAAATGGTATGGTGCGGTATGTTCGGATTATAAGAACCACAGAACATTTGCTGACAGCTCTGATGTGTCTTCAGGCTGAGCAGAAGGCATATACTACTATCAAACGAGACGTGTTGTACTACAGAAGCAACTTTAGCAGGTGTGATGGTGGAGCTGCTTTTTGGAGCTGAAAGGGCCTGAACATGCAAGGAGCATAGCCTGATTTTGACAGATCTGATACAGAAGCATCTGTCTTCTTTCCGCTCTGCAGTCCCACAATTTTTTTTAGCCTTTTCTGTGATTGAAGCGCCACATAAGTCAGGGCTGACAGGCTTTACCTGAGACACTGGTGTCAATGCAGGTTTGGTTGACCAAAAATTTTCCCTCTGGGCAGGAACAACTGGCACCATTGGGGTTGAGGAGACACATGAAGTCGCAGTTCATCCTTAGGCATGGATTCAACACTGGCAAGGAGAAACAACCAAGGAGAAACAACCAGGATGAGACTCCAAAAATAATTCAGTGCAACACAATGGCAGAAATACTAAATACTAACAGAAATACTGAACTATACAAATGCATTAAACTATTAGCAATTATATTATATTTTATGTCATAAAAAAACATAAAAGGTTATTGGCTACCTCATTTGCTGAACAACTTCAAGTTTTAAACTGGTGCTAAGCACAGAGCTATGTGTTCATCATGAATAAAATCTTTAATGATGTTTTATTAAACAGAATTTAAAATGGGAGGAACTCAATGATTGACATCTCTCACACAGGATACTTACTCATCATCATAAAAAAATCTTTTAAATTCATGTCAATTTTAAGTAGCATTGCACATAACACCAGATTGAAAATAAAAGTGATTCAAATAACTAGAATTTTGAAGGTTTAATGCACAGTGCTGATTTAGTCACATTGTCATTGTCTATTTGACACTAACTTTTGAAAGCACTAGTGACCAAAGTGGTGGATAAGTTTTTATTTTATTTTCTTGCAGCAAGATCTTGTCTCCAGCTTTGGAACAAGGCTAATGAAGCATCAGGGAGTGACACAATAGGGGCTGTTAGCAAAAGCCTACAAACCCACTGAAGATCTCCTTCCAGATCCCACTGTGTGCAACCAAGCTACACAGGGTACAAATAACTCACCCTGCCAGCCACTGCTGTGGGAGGAAAATGAGAAAGCAGAGAAAAAAAGAAGCTATAAAACACTATTTGGAGTGCTGGTAAAGATACAGGAGAGCTTCACATTTCTCTCATTCTATGTTTCAAACAGGGGATCTTTTAAACCTGCTGTCCAACCCAGGAGTTAAAAACACAGTGGCACTGCCAGGGATGGGGTCAGGCAACCGCTGTCACAACAATTACTGCAGCCGAGTTGAGGGGGAAGTTTTTCCTCAAAGGCTGTTCCCGCACTAATACAATTACTCAGTCTGGGATGAGTGGGTGGATTAGTGGGGTGGATGGGGAGACCGGTCTCAGGCCAACAGACAGCGAGGCACGATAGCTAAAAACAACCGGACTGCTGCACCCAGACTCCACAAAATAAACCAGGAGAGGAAGAAAAGGCCTAAATGATTAAAGAGGCATCCACTGTGGATTTGTGCATGTGTGTGTGAATAGCAGACATAGAATTGCAAAAGAAAAAGAAAAGATGCAAGAATATGGAGGTAGAAAATGGAAAAGTTAGGATGCCCCTGTAGTCTTAACACTTCATTGGTTTCTTGTCAAGAATAGAATGGATTGAAAACTTCTGCTCTCACAAAAAGAGCTCAGCTTGCTCTAAAGTTTCAGTGATTTTCTAGTTCCTTACAAACAAACTCATACACTAAAACCAAGAAGAGAATCATAATCCAAAAAAAAATTACATATATACTGCTATTTATCCTTTTTAAATTATTTTGGTGTGAGTTGAGATTTGGATCATCTATATTATATACTCTTTAAAGAATACCATGGTCAAAGTGGAAAATAAACAAACAAATGAATGTAGTTAATAGCTACTAAAAGCTGTCTTTCAACATATATGGTTCGAGGTGCCATGTGTATTTTTGATTGATATCTTATCTCTTTTTCTCTCTCGCCAAGCCTTTGAGGTCCAGTTGATGAATCCCAGGTTGTGCTGCACAAGCTTCCTGGTCAGCTCTCTTCTATGGGATATGCTGACCATGTCTCTGCTTTTTGAATGACATTCTGTGCTCAAAATTGACCTTAAGCTGCTATGCTGCTGCTTTAATAAAAAGGTACAAATAAAAGGAAACTGATATTTAAAAGGCAAGAGGTTGCACCATAAGTAAACAAGTAAATAATTAAAATGTAGGAGGAAAAAGTACAGGAATACAGGCCATAAAGACAAAAGTGATTTAGCAACATAGAGAAAAAAAAAGATCAATAGAGACACGGAGCAAGGATAAGGAAGGCAGATGGACACAGAGAATACAAAAAAAACAAAAAAAATCTAAATGTGAATGAAAAGGTTGATGGAGAGTTTTTCTTCCTTCTGGTAAAAAACGCAGACATGATTCCAGTCATGACCAAAATCCCACAAGCAGCTGCTCACTCCCTGGCATCCCAAAAGGTCATCTGTTTACCACATCAAACCCCTCACTAACCATTCACTTTGAACGGCCTGTGCAGCCTCATGCATTCAACATTTCAGAGAGGAGACAGATGGCTCTCCAGGGAGCTGGACCGTTACCATCCTGCTGCTTGAAACGGTGGAACACCAGGATGGTGGATGACTTCTCCACGCCCAGGTGCAGTCGCTCCACGGCCTGCTTCCCATACTTGTGAACCCTGAACACGTCGTGCTTCACCCCAATGCCATAGATGTAGTCCTCAAAGAGGTCGATGCGAAATGGCTGGGACACACCTGAAAAGAGGAAAAAGTAATAAATAAAGGGCTCTAAACGTTTGTCCTTCTTGCCCTCCAGGGTCCACAGCAAGTGCCAGAGTAAACAGAAACCAAATAACAAAAGCAAGATGGGAATTCAGGAATGGGATAATAGCACAGAATAAAGTTGAACAAATGTTATTCCCCCAGTTCCTGGTCTC
This sequence comes from Denticeps clupeoides, assembly GCF_900700375.1. NCBI lineage: Eukaryota > Metazoa > Chordata > Actinopteri > Clupeiformes > Denticipitidae > Denticeps > Denticeps clupeoides. Next base: position 17,235,706 of record NC_041711.1, read on the forward strand.
GCTTGATGTGCTGAATGGCAAATCACCAAAGCCTTTTCCATCTCTGCGTCTTGTTCTTGGACCTGGCAGCTAAACGCAGCATCCGTCTGGCGCTAACGTGCAGGGCACGAGAAGATCTAATCCAGCATACATATGGATGTGGACAGAGGTGGAATTCGTTATTTCTTGCAAGGTGTTGTATTTGACACACTCATCCAAAGAGAACCACCCCTAAAAGCAAGTGCTGGCAACGCCGCGGGCAACCATTCAAAACCGCATCTCAGACATTACTCAGAGGCTCAGTGCTATTTACTTTTCTTGAGCGCTATGATTCACAAATGTTATTTGAGTATAAGGTGCAAAGTAAAGACAAACATGATTTGCCCTTGCGCGCTTGTTAGCAACACTTCCCAGCACAGCTCGCCGCACCACTATAATGGTTCTGGGATCGTTAATAAGCGTCAAGCTGGAGTGGCGATAATGTGAGCGTGGCAATGTGGTTCAGAGCTCACCGTGCTTACTGCTGGCAGCCACCACAGAGTCGGAGCCATCGAAACGCACGCTGCCAATCACCGACAGCTCCGAGTCAGCCCAGTACAGACGCTGGTTAAAGTAGTCTATTGCCAGACCTGCAGGATAGTTCAAAGGAAAAACAAAACCCACAAAATCATTCTTCATGAGCCACACATGCAACAATAATGCCTATTAAACACCACACAAATTGTGCAAACATATCGTGCACTATTTTCAAACTGGCATGATGTTTGTTCTCTTCTGTAAGGTCAAGAGATATTAATAAATAATGCAAATTCAGGCTTCATGGTTTTAAATCCAATATTGAGATCACTGACAGTCCCAGACCAAAATCACACTCCGGAGCTAAATAAGCTCTAGACAATTGCTATGTGCTAATGTGGACAATTGTGGCATACTCATTACCAAGTGTATGCTAAAGTTTGCTACAGCCACAGGATGGCCGAAACATTCTGCCCATATGTGCCGGAAAGTTGTGTCAGAAACCTGAAACTGTACAGCTTTATGAAGGCTTTGAAAGTTGTGTAGTCTAAATTCCCATTTTGACAAACTGAATGCACTTGTATTTGAATTCCTGAAAGCCTTTCATTCCTTATATTGCTGGTTGTGTATAACTTTCTGATGGCAGCAGCAGTCTTGGTCTAGCACACAGTCGAGTATGGAAGTATGAAAAAGTTACATGGCTGGATGAGGGCCCTGGCTTTGAATCTGTAGTATATCTGAAGAATAGACATCTGGGGCTGTGACTAGTGTCACTCACCATTAATTCACTAGGAGAAAAGATTTTTAACAGAGAAGGTTTACTAATGTTAGATGGTTGGAAATGTAAAAAGTCCATTATGTAAGCATATCTAAATAACTAAAACAGTTTATTTAATGCAATTGCAAGTGTGTGTGAACAAATAAATAAATTGACAAACAATTTGTCAGATGCTCTTATTCAGTTCTTAACCATTTCATTTGATTTTGTTAAAAATACAGATATTACATTCAAATCACTGTATAAATCTGAGTTCTAATCAGACCTTGCATGGGTCATCCATGAGACAAAATGACTACACACAACTACAGAAATAATACTATGCAGCTACTACTTTTCTGTCTGTGGTGCTGTTTGTTAAGCAACCCAGGCCCAGACCCTTGTAAACACCTGTGGGCCTCCGGAGGTTCTTCTCCACCAGAACTCTGCGCATGGATCCATCCATGGCTGCCTCTTCAATGTGTGAGTGGTCACCAATCACTGTCCAGTACATCATCCTAGCAGGCAAGAGTGGCAGCAGTATACACAATTACACTCTATTCAATAAAATCGATATAAAAGGCATATGAAGATGTTTAATAGCAGTATAAATAAACACATGTGTGTGTGTATGTGTGTGTGTGCATACACTAAAACCAATGATTTGTTGGGTTAACTTAATTTAATTATGACACCTATTTGAATTATGCTATTTGAAACTAAGGCAGGCAAATAGGACCCTTTTATTTGGTCTATTTAGTTTCAAAATGTGTGGAAATATGTGTCATAAATAAATTAAGTTAACCCAACAAATCACTGTTTTGAGTGAATATATGTATGACTGTGTAAGTGACGAATAAAATTTTAATTTGAATATGTATGTATGTATGTATAGATCCTTCTATACATACATCCTTGAAATTTACAACAAATATTATTTAATAACAAAGGCCAGTTATCAAAGTAAAATGTGCCTGAACTTTATCAATTCATGTCAGAAAACCATATTTTCAGTGCAGTGTAAGACCACTAGATGACTTTGTTGAAGCATCACTTTCATTGCACATTTGCAGGACACCACAGCATTAAAACTAACACAAGAGATTAAAGGCTTTTGATTGCAAAATGTAAGAGTTTGACTGCTGAGATGAGCTGGATAACAAGAAGGAACCATCTGGCGAAGCTGAAGTGAGTTTTTTCATTTCTTACTTTCCCAAAACCAAAGCTGTTGTCTCCCGCTGTGATCAAAGAACAATAAGAGCATGGCCAGGTACTTATGATGTGGAAATAAAAGGACTGAAGTCTTACCCCCGGACTGGGTTCACCGTGATGGAGTAAGGCTCCCCCGCAATGTCTGTTATCAGCCTTGTGCAGTTCGGGCCTCCCAGCTGTCCAACATTTATGGAGTACCTCAGCCGCCTCCAGTGGGCAGTGTAGTAGCTGAACCAGTGGATCCTGGAGTGGTCTGTCCAGTAGACATTCCCAGTCACCCAGTCAGATGAAATGTCCCGTGGTCTTCTGAAGTCTGGGCACTGGAATAATTTTTGTCAGTATATATGTATTGATTTGACCTCACAATGACCCCAGAAATGTATGGAGTCCCATGTGATTGACACACACACACACACACACACACACACACACACACCAATCTCTGACTAAATTATATAAACAATATTTTTTTTAATTATTGACCCTACCACTTTTTTTTTATCATAACTGCTGAATAAAGTGTCAAGTACAGTGTAAGTACAGTGGGTTCAGACCCCCTTACATTTTTCACTCTTTGTTATATTGCAGCCATTTGATAAGACTTGATTAGGAAAGCCACACCCCTTACAGCTCACAATGCATGTCAGAGCAAATGAGAATCATGAGGTCAAAGGAACTGCCTGAAGAGCTCTGAGACAGAACAGTGGTCTCCATAATCCTTAAATGGAAGACATTTGGGATGACCAGAACCCTTTCTACAGCTGGCCGTCTGAATAACCCGAAGTTCACTGTAGCTGAGCTCCAGAGATGCGGTCAGGAGAAAGTTGAAGAAAGTCAACCATCACTGCAGCCCTCCACCAGTGGGGGCTTTGTGGCAGAGTGGCCTGACGGAAGCCTTTCCTCAGTGCAGGACACATGAAAGCCCACATAGAGTTTGCGAAAAAAACACTCTGAGGACTCCATCATGGTGAGAAATTAGATTCTCTGGTCTGATAAGACCAAGATGGAATATTTTGGCCTTAATTCTAAGCGATATGTGTGGAGAAAACCAGGCACTGCTCATCATCTGTCCAACACAGTCCCAGCAGTGAAGCATGGTGGTGGCAGCATCATGCTGTGGGGGTGTTTTGCAGCTCAGGGACAAGACAACTGGTTGCAATCGACTGAAAGATATCCATCAAGTATCCATCCTGGATGAAAACCTTCTCCGGAGTGCTCAAGACTGGGCCAAATGTTTACCTTCCAACAATACAATGACCCTAACCCTAAAAAAGCTTGTTGCATCTTTTCAAAAAAAGACTCATGGCTGTGCTTCTACTAAACTATGATCAAAGGGTCTGAATACTGATATTTAATTAATTTTTTTGTTCATAAATTTGCAAAAATTTCATAAATTTTCTGTCAAAATGGGCTGCTGTGTGTACATTAATGAGGAGCAAAAGTGAACTTAAAAAATTTTAGCAAATGGCTGCAATATAACAAAGAGTTATACTTTCCATACCCACTGTGTAAATGTATTTTTCTTTGGTGTGGATGCAGTGAATATACAAAAAAGGCCTCTTAACAGGTGTCACACACACACATATACACAACAAAAGTGTATTCATATGCCTTAAACTCCCAATTCCATTTATTCTTTTGTAAATAAACATTTATCTGCCTGTTTGAAGTATCTTTGAGAGGACATTTGAATTAAAGCTAAATAAAATGCACACACAGAGACAAATGGCTGAATACAAATTAAGCACAGGAACAGAAATCAGACGCATATATGTATGATGTGTTACACACAACATTATTACCAGCAATTTAGCTTAATCCTCAACCAGACCCTTACCCACACAAATTCATTTTACACCTGATTGTCACTAACTAAACACAAACAGAGTCACACAATCTGCCTGCCTGCCCCCTAAAACCCAGCCTGACTGTCATTGCACTACTACAGGTTTCTGATGTTGCCCAGTCTGTAGGGGGAGACCTATGTGTTTTCCTCTCCTCCCCTTTCTCAGAGCAAATGCATTAGTGTCACAGAGACCGTGAACCACGACACTGCTGTAGGAACGCAGGCAGGTGTGCCGAGTGCTAGCACAGAACCCACCTCAGGGAGCAGAACCTTCATACCAGCGCCTTTAATCTTTCTGAAAGGCTTAACTTCAACAGGAATAACTATGAAGCACATCAAATGATCTCTCATATTTTTGTATGTACACAAGACATTCATTTTCCCTCATTCAAAAGGAAAGAGTATATTTATGTGTTGGTGTCATGATCCGGACCGGCAGGGGTTACTCCGGATCCGAAGTCCGGACCGGAGGTTCATGTTCGTCTTGTGTAATGTTCCCTAATCGTGTTCACCTGTTGTATATTTATATAATTGTATAAAACTATCCTGTTCGTGTCTGTTCGCCGTCGGGTCATTGTGCGTGTTTATGTTCCCTTGTCTCGTGTAGTTTGTATTAAACCCGTCGCGTGAATGCGTCCTCCTTTATCGCCATGTCCAGCCCACCCGTGACAGTTGGTGACAAAGAAAAGGCCTTAAAAAAGGCCATTTAAGACACAAAGATGTCACACTTGACCCTCCACTAATAAACCCATTTAACATGAGCTGTTAGAAAGCTACTGGGTAAATGATACAATGCACTTCAACTATGTTGTGATGCCATGGTGCCCCTGGAACACCTGGTGGCACCCATGATCATGTGCATCATGATCATATGATCATTTACATACTGAACTGAACCTATGTTACGCAATTTATTTTCCTTTGTGTGTGTTTGCGGCCATCATGCTGTTTTTTTTTTTTTGTTATTAAAACCACAATGTTTTAACAACGAATAGTAAATATTTCAAATCGTTTTTTAGAATTTTTTATTGTTTGTTTTAAATTTAAATAGTCAAAGACTCTCCCCGGCTTTTCAGACATAGGGAATTCTAAATGTCAGATTGCAGAGGTAACTGTAATAATTTGTTAACCTTCTAAAGTGGCAGAGGTGCATCAGTGAACACTGCATTCTATTGGAACTGCTGATAATGGGCCTCACTAAATTTATCCAAAAGGTCCACACATTACAACACCACTGTCATTTACAACATTAACAATTTCTGGATAGGATTTTTCATCAATCTGAGGATATTTTAATATAAAACATTAATTCTAAAAACAAGGACATTTGTTAATGACCTTAAAGTTTTAAACAATTGTTTAAATACATGCAAAATTGCAATTGAATCAAAATGTGTAGTTTATATGAGATGTTTTTCACACTTACTATGATTCCACTATTGGACTTTGCTGTGCTCCAATCTGGAAGGTCTTTGAAAAAAATCCCACCAGGGTTGAACTGTGTCGCCCACACAAACTTGTGTTTGTGAAAGAGGGCATCCATTCCGATGATGCGAGCATTGTCCTCAATGCGAGAGAGCAGTTTATGTCCAGGATTTTGGTTAAATGGGTATACAAAACTGTGGATTTCTGTGTCATTAGCAACGTACAGAATTTGGTCTTCTGGGCCTGGCAAATATAAATAAATAGACCAAAAAAATGCTATCATCATTTATAAAAGCAAACAGGAAAGAGTCTAAAGAGACAAATGCTAGAAATGACACAATATCCAAAACAATAGTTCCCCCCATGAAATGTAGTAAAATTAATAAAAAAATCAATATTAACATGAATTCACAGAAATCACAGATTTTCATAGGCCACATTTAACAATTATGTTTGAGTTAACTTCCATCTGATCTCACATATGCACAAAACCATAACAATAAAAAAATTCAAATTGTACTTTAAATTGCCTATTTGTATGAATGTGCTGTTTAAATAAATTGGCCCAGCCTTGCCTTAATTTTGGGCAACAATGCAGCACAACATTATGCCCACACTAGTATTGTATGCATTAGATTGGGGTGAAACTACTGCAAATCACTGTTCATTGTGCACAAAGGTTCAGGCAATCATAAAGCAGCATTAGAAGTAGGAAATACTTGACTGTGCAGAACTGTAGGTTTTCAGGACTGGCGTGAGAAACCAGTGAGCTAAACCAAAGCACACAGCACTTCAGATTTTACACACATTCTGTACGCTGGGGCAGAACAGCAAGGTGGTAATTGTACCTTTTGTGACACATTCACCATCCATTTCTTTAAAGTTCCTGTCGCACGTGCATTTGTATGACCCTTTGGTGTTCGAGCAATAGTGAGAGCACGTGCCGAACACAAGGCATTCGTTGACCTCTGTGGAAAGAAAGGAGAAAGAATAAACAGACATATGTCTCTTTTTTTTACCCCTTTCACAGCAACATTTGACATTTCTGTAAGGTCGCCTCAAATGTCAATGTCTTGACTTATTTATTTTATTTATATGTATTTTCCAGTTTGCCAGGAATGATTCACAGTGTGACTTTATCAGTGTTTATACCTTTCTTCATCTCTGCTCCACCATTGCCTGCCCTGACCCCTCCGGTGTTACACATGCATCTTTGACTGTTTGAGCTCAGTAAACACACTGCATTACATAAGCATCCAATAGCACCATAACATCGTCTCTTACAGTGTACCTCACCAATACACACACGCACACACAAACACACATTGTTTTATCATCTTTTCTTAATAAGCTATCACCCGTAACTATCTTAATTGGCCTATTTCTTAATTGGCTTCATATAATAAAACCAATACTGTGCAGGAACCAGTCAGCTGGCCAGCTTTTAACATTGCTCTGAGTAGCGGTGTATACTTTTCAGTGCAGATAGTGGTTGTAATGTATTTCAATGTCTGGTCTTTTACCTTTCAGCTCACAAACATGCTCTGAGCCCCTACACCTTTCTCATTCTTTCTTTTTCCATACCTTCACACTGCTTAGTTCTTTGATTTCTCTGAAAGCCGGGCTTGCACTGACACATTGAATTGGGTGTTGTTTGGTTGCAGATGGCATCTTCTCCACACACATTAACTCGCGCCCTGCATGCATCTTCAATGGGAACTGAAAGTGAACACATGACATTGAAGTCCGTCCATATGATAGCTTCCTCCCTGCTTTACATTGACAACAGAATATATGTGTGTATATGTGTAAAATCCTCTATTTTTTTTTAAATATACACAAAGGACCAATGGCAGAAAATTGGACATTTGAGTCTGGACACTATTTTTAAGTGCTTAGCATGGGGCTTGTTCGCTTTATATAAATGAATAGATACAATGAGAATGGAAATCTATCTTTAATCTTTTAATGATGCGTGAGCACTGTCATTCTTCAGGCTCCTCCCATTTTAAACTCATCATTAAGGAGCATCATATCAGTGACAGAAATAATTAAACACAATAGTTTTCTCTTCTTTAAGCTATAGATTACTACTTGATTTTTCTATTTATGGTAATTCTGAGGATGCCTTTGACCTTACAGTAGCATACATGGACAATGCTTAGCATGTAGCACTGCACTTAGTGTGAAGTTGAAAACACCCTCTGTGTTTCAAAGTCATGCTTACACGCCTTGCAGTCCAGTTCATCTGAGCCCCCGTCCCAACAGTCATCAAACATGTCACACTGGAGCTCAGCAGGGATGCAGCGGTGGTTACTGCATGTGAACTCAGTCTTCCCACATGGCCTGGGTCTTCTCACCACATCCTCTAAAGAGCCAGGAAGGTGAGGGGAGTGATGATAGTGACAGGAAGATATCAAGATCTGAGATTTTATACTCTGTACAATGCACACAGATTAATTTGCATAAAATGTGGATAGGCATCACAGTTTCTTAGAAGAGCCTCTAGACCCGGGCAGCAAATCCAATTTTTCCTGCCTCTTTCGAACTCTGCACTCATATTTAGATTTTTTTTCTTCAAAGTTTGAGAGCGTCACATCAGACACACACAGAGAGAACAGAGCTCATAACAAGACTAAAACAGGAAAGTGAGATAAGGGGTGATACACAGAGCAATATCAGATTTCTCGCTCAAAGTCATGTTAATCCCAGGCACTGATGCTACGTACATAAAAGCTGCATCATCTCAGTGCCGGGCCCTTTCATCTGACTGACAGAATGCAGAAAAGCAGCCCTGAGTGATTAGAACAGAGCGTGACATTTCCTCTGTCTTTGAAGCTGCCTACCTTTCCATTTTTCACTAAAGACAGAAATAATACAAGATATTCTCCTGGCAGGAGTGGAGGTAAACTTCACAAACAAAGACGGGAGCATGTTTAGCAGGAGCGTTGGTAGACTGGGAGCTCAGTGCTTACCACACTCTTCCTCATCGGAGTTATCGCCACAGTCGTTCACTCGGTTGCAGACCTGTTCCCTGCGCAGGCAAACCCGATCGTTCCTGCAGCGGAATGCTCTGGTTGGCGGGCATGGTAACTTAGCTGAACACACACACATTATTTCGATAAGATGGCATGTTACACACAAAACAGTAATCCTGAATTATTAAGAACTTTACTAATAATGATTTTTAACATGACAATTATAACTATTTTATTTAAATAGAATTCCATCAAATAACACTTACCACACATTTCAGGGTCTTCATCTGAGTTGTCTCCACAGTCATCTTCACCATCACACACCCAGATATGCAGCTTGCAGAGAGTGTTGTTGCAAATGAACTCATCTGGATGGCAAATGTGTCCACCTGAAAGTCAGAGAATTAGCAAAGACCTGCATACATATGAAAGAGATGTATAAATTAAAAACTTTATGCTCACATCTAAAAATATACTCCTCTGTGAAAAATTGCACGTTTTCCTTTGAAACAGACCAAAGATGCTACACATTTCTTCATTAGTAGAGCTGTGCCATGCTCACGGCGTAATATAATTGCTTCTTCAAGAACTCCTCTGAATTTACTGTTATTATCAGAACAGGAGAGAGGATTCAAACCTGTCTGTATTCTATCTGCAGAACCAGATCTTGGTGTAGCACTGGATAACCTACAGCAATTCATCAATATATATTTAAACAGAAAAAGTCATGTCAAGTCTTTATAACTGTGATATAATGCACAGCAACATTATAACCATTCAGAAATGCAATTTAGTATGCAGTGCAACATTTCATTATGAGTTCTGCACTTGTTTTGTTCAATTTTATCGATTACTGTAAATCCTTCTGTGGATTTACAAATAATGTCAACAATGAAACATTTTGTGTTTACAATTTATCTCATGAAGCCCAATTAAAGTAAAAAGTTCTGAAGGACATTCAACATTATTAAGTAGAAAGAAAAAGGCTCTCTCTGCTGCCAAAAAGCATGAACTAGTTAAATGCCTTGGACTAGGAATAAAAACCAACACTTATCATCGTAAGAAAATTTATCATCATCTCATGCTGCAAAGAATACCTGCGTCAGTATGGGCATAAAAGGTGAGAAACTCATGGTGTGACCCCATCCTCCCCTGACCTCAATCCTTTTCAGGACCTTTGGAGTATCCTCAAGCAAAATATCTATGGGGCAGTTCACATTCAAAGAGCAGCTCTGGGAGGCAAATCTGACATCCTACAAAGAAACCCAATCTGAAACTCTCCAGAAACTGGATGCAAGAATTGGGAAGCTGCTATTAAATAAGGGGTCCTATGTTAAAATGTAACAGTTATTTTTAGCCTATAAAATATGTTTGAACTGCATTGTACATAATAATTTGGAACAATGCATTTTAAGTTTTTTATTTAAAAAATATATTCTTTTAATGAAAATCAGAGGAAAACGTGTGCATTGTAAGGTGCTTTTAACCATGTACATTGGCACAAAGTTCTAAATGTAAATGCGATCCAGTGAGAAAATGTAATGTGTGATACACAGCACTAAGCACTCAGTGTACACAATAAAATGTGTCTGCCCGTTTGAGTAGTGCAGGGATGGGGACTTGCTCAAGGGCACCTTGGTGGCACTTTGATGGTTGGTGTCCTCTTCTTTAAGTGCTAGGCCACCACTATCCAGCATTTAAGGGGTGTCCATTCATGATTAATGATCAATATCAAAAATTTGCTGAACTATACTGAATATATTTGAGGCTAAATTGCATTGAGCCTAATGCTATTCCGAGTCAAGATATGTTAACTTTTAACAACCAAAATGTACCAAAATAACCCAGAATCCTGCCGTTTGCTGAATTTTAATGACAAAGTTTTGTTAAGGACTTGTGTCAGAGCAGGTATCACGCATGCTAAGTATTGCATGCTGAGACTAAGCTAGACACAGAGGTTACAGCCAGTCTAAAATAATTGTGAAGAAAGTGAGAAGAAATCTGGCCTTATTTGTTCTTTTTCATTCTTTGGAGTGAAAGGGAAAAAAAAGCATACACCCACAGCACGATGGCCCAGATACTGTCGGCGATCACATAATGAGGGAGGAAGAAAGGGCACAGTGATTATTTCACTGTTTGGGTTTTCATTTGAGGGTATTTGTGAGCGGGGTCAGAGGTCACATCTCACTCTGCCTCTTGGGGGGACAGCTGCTGATTGGCCCAGCATTTTGTATGCAGCTCCACAGACCAAGAAATAAAACATGGAGTTGCTGCTGAAATCATGGCATCTACTACATGAAAAACATTTTTTTTCTGACTAATTATTAAAAATACAACACAACAAACAAAATACAGCATGCAACATTTATTTATGTAAACCTTCCAAGAAATAACTGCCTTATATGACCTTTTAAACTAGTTTGGAAGCTGCTACAATTTGATATTACAGAACTTTACAGGGTATTTATGTGACTGCCAAGCAAAGATCGAAGAGGAGGTGGAAAACATAAAAAAAAATGTTGAAAGATATGACAGCGCCCTTTTACAATTCACCTGCGAATTGTACAGCTACATGCTCTCACTTGGCAAACATCAAAGGCAAACTCACAAAATGTCTGATGAGACAGCACAATCTGATCTCAGAACTGTACTTTCCATTTAATTCTCTAGATCTTGAGGCAACTGAGGGCTACACAATCTACACCTCGGATGATATAATCTTATGCAATTCTGTGGTAAAAACCAACATGAAAAGAAAACAAATGCAAAAGGGCTGAATATAGTATTCAATGCACAAAAAATAAAGAAAAAAAAAAACAGTGCTAATACAACCCCGCTGGCTTAACATGACTAATGCCAGCATTAAAATATTCAATACATCTGTGCTCTTTAAAGAGGGAATTCATATACTGTGAGGTCAAAGTATCAATGGGCAACATTAAAACATTTCACTGAAATGCAGTACAGATCAGGAGTTTATGATCTCCAGTTTTCATGATGAGTGGGTCTTTACCTGGACACGTCTTCTGAGCACACATAAATGAAGCCACAGCACAGAGCTGAGAACATCTATGTTGATCTGACTTTTCATTTTTATTGTTGATTATTACTAATAACCCAGGAACTGGGAAAGGCACATTAGAGATTAAATGGGGAGGGTTGCAACAGGATGCACATTTGGCTTAAAAAACTTTGTCAATTGATGCATCACCTGTATTGATGCCTACACTTGAAGTGTAAAATTATCCAAAATCATCGTAAAATTAGAAAACACAAAAAAAAGTGCTACAACATCACTCAGGAATCGAACATTCCTGATGCCATCCAGTAGGCAACATCTTAATTAATGCCATGGAAACAAAGCCCTCTATCTAGCAATGCTTCTTACCTGTAAACATTCAATGTTTAATTGTAGACCCATGTAGACAAAAATAAGCGATGTGAAAAGAAAACCATGTTCCCAACCTCAGCTGTATAGTAACAGAGTAATGGGGTGGTGATTACCATGGTCACAACTGTCCTCATCGCTGTGGTCCACACAGTCTAAGATGCCATCACAGCGCCAGCGTTGAGGGATGCAGTGGGCTCGGTTCTGACACAAAAACTGGTCCTCTTTACACTCTCTGACACAATCCTCCTGTTAGAATGCATGCACACACACACACACACACGCACATATTGTTTTATTTGGCCCATAATCATGCAGCCACATGCTGCATGGTAGTGGTTTCCACAAGGATGGAATTAGAATGATTGGTTGAATATAAAGTCACCGTCCCCTTTAGCGAGAGACTTTGGCCTTCCGTACCGATGAAATAGCTTTTCATATATAATGCATGTGGGCCCGATGCAGGTGCATTTCTCTCGGGGCTCGTGAGAAGGGCCTATTTTAATGGTGCTTATTAGAAGACCGGCACACCGAGGTGAACTATTGACGCTGAATTAAGAAGCAGGGTTTAATTAAAACAAGTTCCTCTGGGAGCACCCAAGGAATAAGCTCTGAGGGCCAGGTGAAAAAATAGACTATGAGGTTACGCTGGTCCTCAGAGGCTTTATTGCAGTTTGGGGTAATGGGCAATAAAAACTGCTCTGTATTCGAGGTCCAGGATTCGTTGCTGTTTCAAGAGAAGATGGTTATTAGCCTTTAACAAGTAAGCCGCAGAATTTCTCATAGATTTTAACAAGTTAATGATTTAATAAGTGTTGATGAAATACTCAAACACAAACAAGTCATTTGCAGAGTCTGGAGTACTTTACACACCAAAAATCTCAAACTCATAACACAAACTCATTGAAAGCCAATGAAACAAACCAAATCTGGTGCAAATTAGCCATATAGAAGTACTTCAACAGCACATTACTACAACACTTTCTATTAAATAATTTATAATTGATTATTATGTCCTGGTCAATTCTACAAAATGATTGTTGTCAGATTCAGGATGTAGTAAAATATGTGTAAATGTAAAGGTACTATGCATCAGCACAATGAATATACAGTAGGTAAAGAGGATGATGTGAATTGCATCAAAGCAATAAAGACAAACTGTAATTAACAAAATTGGGAGGCAAAGACTCCCAGCATGCCTTGCGGCTGACCAAGGTCAGTAATATATCACACGGGACCACAGGAGATTTTACCTCATCAGAGCCGTCTGCGCAGTCGTCCTGCCCGTCACACCTGAGCGTGGCAGACACACAGCCCCCACTTGAGCAGACATACTCATTTAAGGAGCAGGAAGGGGAAACTGTCACACCAAAAACAGGGGAAATAAATTCACAATTATATGCAAATGCTGCTTGTGTTGTGAGGTGATGTTGCTGATTGAACATTGGTGTGTTCATGCTGAGACCTTTGTCTCTGGGTGAGGTCTGCGAGTTTCTGTATTTCCCTGAAATAATACATGTGGCATTTTTCAGTCAGCTCCCTCTCCAACAGAGAAACATTCAGAGCACCGGCTCTTTATCATTCTTGTGACAGATCGCCAGCTCTGGTCCCTACAGTTCAGTGCAAGAACAGGCTGAAATTAACAAAGATAAAAGAATGATCTCATTTGTTTTTAATTAGTCTCTTAGTTGACACGGAAAGGTCTGTTTATTACGGATAGAGCCGGCTCACCTCACTAAGGAGTTGGGGTAAACACTTGGCCTGAACTCTGAGTCAGAGTCGAGTCAGAGACTGCTTCTTGTGCATTTTAGACACATCAATATTCATTTAATGGCAAGCCGGCCTCTCCACCACTGCCTGAGTCTGGGGACTCACTCAAGAAGAGGAAAAGGGCTTTTAAATGTGTCTCACTCTGGCCTATGCAATTGGAATAAATCTCTGTGCGACTACGGACACAACTGTCCTCGGATACTCTTTCCACAACGCCCACCGATAAAATATTCAAGGCGAGACAGAAGGTGAAGAAGGAGGGGAAAATGGTGTATCTCAAAATGCTCATTTGAATCTCAATTTTTGTAAGAAAAAAAAAAAAGGAAGGAAGAAAACCACTCCGGCTCCGAAGGACAAAGGCCAATTCAGGTACAGGAGAAGCATCAGAATGCTTTTGTCCTTTTCTGCTGAATATATTACCAATCAGATTTATTCTCAGAATGGTTAAGTGTGGCTATTTCACTAATATAATGTAGGGTTAGCATTGAAGTAGGCTGCAGACCCTGCAAGTTATTCACAAATTCAGATACTGTTTTCTTGTCACTTTATATAGGTTTGTTGTTGATATCTCATTGACTGCATGCATTAAAATATAGATGCACAATTGCTGTTTTTTCTCAGCATGTATACAAACCTGAGCTGACTGATGCAACTGGGAGAAAGATTTCCCCAAAAACAATGCAATCCTCATTATATTAATATGGAAAATGCTAAATGAAGGACAGGAAATCAAGGGCATATGGTAATAAATGAACATGTTCCCTTCTATGATGGAAATTATTTTTCAATTAATTAACAAGACAGTCTGAAATAAATATTTGCAATGATGCTTCAAGACAGTTTGCAATTGTTTTTGCACTTGCTGCTTATAGTGAAATTTGACTGTGATGAAGTGATATGATTAGATTGTATTACAGGTTAGCAATCAAGTGTTGCACAATGGAGGTTCTTCAAACTTTATTTAGAAATTGACCCGTAATCAGATGATTGCAGATTCAAATCCTGAACCACTGAGGTGCCACTGAGCAAAGTACTGTCCCCACACACTGCTCCCTGGGCGCCTGTCATGGCTGCACACTGCTCAACAAGGGTGATGGTTAAAGGCAGAGGAAGCTTTTTGTTGTGTAACCATGTGCTGTGCTGCAGTGTTTCACAATGAAAAATCACTTCACTTTCACTTCACTTCACTTCAGTTCTCACTCAGCAGCTTAAATCAAAGGAATGTCATGCTTATAATCAATTTTAGTTCTTATTGATTTATTTTGAATATCTTATCTGCATTAAAACACACTTAATTTGTGCTGTAATGGTGGCTTGCTGATGGAGATCCACTATGGCTGAAGTGCAGGCCCTTGTAAACACACACCTGTACCCATGTGACCAATTGAAATACACCCCCTGATGGCTAAAACAGTGACTGTAAATTGTCTGTAAAATTGTCTGGGGTGAAAGTGTGAGTGAATGGTGTGTACGCCCTGCACTCTGTCCCAGGATCTAGCTTTGGAGTAGCTGGTCATGGGTAGTGAGTGAGTGTCAACAGCAATTCTTTTGGACTTACCTGTGGTGTGGCAGTTTAGTTCGTCTTCTCCTGTTTTACAGTCCTCCTGCCCATCACAAAGCCACTGGTTGGAAATGCACAGGTTGTTGTGACACTGGAACTGGTCTGCTGCACAGCGGCTCTCACAGTTTTTCTGCAAAATGGATCACATGGTGCCAAGGACAAATTTGAATGCATTTATTTGCCACAATAAACAAGACCAACAATAAGAGCTACCTGGGCTTTCATAATTGATTTTGTTTTGTTGCATATGCAGTCAAATAAACAAAAAAAAATCATAAATAAACAAACACAAAGGTATTTTTCCATCTATTAACAACATATTGCTTAATAGCTCTTTCATAATTGTCTAAAGCACTGAATTGTCAAAAGCACTCTGGATAAGTGCTTCTGCCAAATGCTATAAATCTGTAAGACACCCAAATCTTCACATTTTAGGGAAAATCCTTCATTTATATGTATGCTAATATATGTATGTTTTTTTTTTATTTTATTTTCAAGGCTATCTGAAGATACTGGGGCTACTGGAGCACAATGAGAAGGCAACCCATTCTGTATAAGGGAGGTCAAGTGCCACTCGGATAATAACTTGGGTCCTCATTTGATCTTTTGAACCCTGAGAATATCTTGAAAACACAGCGTATTCACAGAATGCAAAATGCACTTTGACAACTTTATTATATTTAGTATGAATGAGCAGATTAGTCAAAACAATGAGGCAGCAAACCTATATGTAAGAACAAGGTTTAAAATGATGACTCCAAAAAATCTATTCCACATAAAAACTTAAATATAACCTCTGCAAAACAGATTTTGTGTCTTATTGACAGATGGCTCCAAAAAAAACCCCATGTCACATCTCAGACAAAGGCCAGCCCTCCTACAGGGTGACATTCCATTTATACAGTTTATGAAGTTGGGCACTGATTTAGTATAACGGGACTTGACAAACCTAATTTGTAAAAACAAATCTCACAGTCAGACATAGTATGATCATTGTAGACCTTGGCAACAGTATGCTGTCCACGCACCTCATCTGAGTTGTCCACGCAGTCGTAGTCACCATCACAACGGAACTTTGCTGAGATGCACTCCCCGTTGGCACAGACAAAATCTTTCGAGTTGCAGGTAACTGGCTCTGTGGATGAAACGAGCAGCGTGAACCAGCGGACTCTGCGCTGGGAAGAGACACTGAGCAGAAGTCTCTGCTGGACATGGAACAGATGTGCTTGAGTGATCTCACACAGATTATAAATAGATAATTAGTGCGGGCCACACAGAAAGGGGTGAAGATGATAGTCGTTAATTTTTTAAGAGTTTTATGCTTCGCTGAAAGTGACTCTGAAGGGATCCAATGTCGCCAGAAACTTTACAAAGTGGCTCTAAAAGCCTGAAGCGCAGTTCGACTAAGGTGTGAAGGCACTTATTTTTTGCTGAGATAAATTACTCATCTTGTGTGAAGTGAAGTTTCTTCTGTGCCCTTTTTTTCAAAGCCAAGCAGTCGTTCAGCACCTCCCTCCCCTCATCAGTGTGGCGCTAGTGGCGTTAGGAGCCTATTCTATTTCTCTGCTTGTAGACAGATGGCCCGCTGACTGCAGCAGTGAAGGTGCAGACTCCAACCTCTCCACCCGAGTTCTTATCTCATTAGCAGAGGCCGTTAACAAACCTGAGCGGCCATTAGACTCTGCATCTGTCCTTGATGACAGCAGTCCAGGCCTGGCTTTTTCTGGAGCCCACCTAACCTATTCTCAATTAATGCCCTCCAGCTAGCAGCCTGGCTGCAGCCTGAGTTATATATCCTGTGACATTTATGGGTAAAGTGTAGTGGGCATATTTTTCAAAATCCTTGCAACCTTCAGGGATATAGTCTTCATGGTGTGTTGGTGTGAGTGTGTATGTATGTGTGTGTAAGCATGTGCAAAAAAAAAAGGCAGCTACTGACATGCTCACACACATGAACGTACACTTACAGTTACACACATAGACTAGCATCATAAATTAGCCAGATAAAAAAAAATTATAATTCCAGCATCAAT
This sequence comes from Denticeps clupeoides, assembly GCF_900700375.1. NCBI lineage: Eukaryota > Metazoa > Chordata > Actinopteri > Clupeiformes > Denticipitidae > Denticeps > Denticeps clupeoides. Next base: position 17,253,171 of record NC_041711.1, read on the forward strand.
GCATTTTTAGATCCTACATGCACACACACATTACATTCCAGTAATAAAGCAAATACATCTACAAGAGATTCTCATAGAGATTCAGGAAACTGACATATGACGGTGACAGCAGCAATGATAAATCCTGTATGGTACACATGATACTGTTTGTTAATATTGCTCAGTTTTTAATATCAGGAGTAAAGGATGTAGACACTGTCATTACACATTATTTATACAATTTATTTAACGGCTAATGAGACAGAGAAGGCCCTCATCGCAGCACAGAACATTTTCCTGAATATAATTAAGCACATGCCACTGGTAGTCTGCAACGGGGCTTCCAAGTGATTCTAACGATCTCAATATTTTTCTCAATTTATAGTGAAGTGATAGTCACATGTGATACACAGCAGCACAGCACACGGTGCAATGGTCTCAACAATGTTGTTTATCACAGTACACATGAATACAGGGAAACTGGAATACAACAAATACTATAATAAGCCATATTTATATTATTTATGACTAAATTAGCTGTGGTAACAGGCAAGCACAGCAGCCCAGTCGCCTCTAGTCAACATCCTCCCGGTCAATCCTCAAGTGTCCCCAGGACAGGCACTAAATGTAATCTTGACTGTATGTTTTACAGGTTGACCTCAATAATTGCATACACCCTGGACATCTGCATAGGGATTGTGATATACCAGAGCAGCTGTAACAGAGGCATTACATTAGATTTAGCATGCTCTCCAGAGTGACTTCCAGCCAGAAGTTACAGAATTCATATGCCCAGATCTTGGTCATCTGTGACCATCTGGTTCATAGTACATTGTCTTACACATTTGACTACTATGATATGCTATATAAAAACAGACAATAAACAGGAATAAGAATTCAGGGTGGAAATACCAGCTGGTGCCCTGTTGCCTGTGAAGAAAAGTGGCCCACCTGGCCTTTTCATTGCTGACCTTTAAGCTCTAAAGTCATCATGCCAAGAGCAGGACAAACAACCAAACATCCCTGATTCCCACAAAAATACTCAAGAAAGTGCCTTTTTTAAAAAAGCAGATCCCCAAAAGCAATAAAGTGTAAGTGAGTGGTATTTGAATATAATGAGGTCTGTGGAATAGACAGGGTGCATGACCCAACTGGCCAGGTCGGTACAGGGAACAGCCGAAGAGATGAGAATTTAAACACAGAGCCGAACTTTCATTTTAAAGTGTTTGCTCTCCTCTGGGAATGGCGCTGGGCCTCCCTGGCCCTGGCATTTTCATTTCAGTTTAATCACCACACACGCACACACACACACACACACACACACACACACAGAGCAAACTCTAAAGTTCTCTGATGGGCAATGGCAATGTGACATCAAAAACGCAGCAGCGCTGAGAACCATGAGACGTAAAACAGTCGTCTTCAGACTGTGTAAGATTACCTGCCCTGACACATTAAATTCAGCCCGGAGAGGCGGCGATGAACAGTAATAGCGAGAATAAAAGCGCATTATTTTTGAAAATGCCATCGGGAAAAAACAGAGAGGATCTCACTGCAGTTTTCTTCGTCTGAGTTGTCTCCGCAGTCGCTTTGGCTGTCGCACCTCCAGTGGTCCGGGATGCAGTTATTGTTCTTGCATCGAAATTCATGCGGCCCACAGGTCTTCTCATCTAGCCAAACAACAAACAGACAGACACGCACGCACAAACAAACAAAGAAACAGAGAAGGGCTTTGAGAAGCTATAAATATTCATATTCACAGCTAGGTGCAATCATGCTCCTCTAGGGGTCTCACCCACCAATTCCGTCTCCCAGTTGGAACCCGCATTACCGAGGAAAGCTAAGGTTCCATCTGGTAGAAATTAAGTGTCACACTAAACTTAGAGAAAAGTGAGCCAGATATCCCATAATGCTGAACCAAGCAAGGAATGTGTTTCTGCCTCCCAGGTACGCAACCAAGGAAAATAAAATAAAGGTTGAATTATGGCGATAAGGATTAAAAGATATCTGACTAGACATGATTAAAAGCCATTTTTGAAAAAAGAATGAACGGTGTTGCTTCAGGCGAAACAGTAGATTCCTCCTATCTTTCACAAGCACTTATTTCAGCATTTTAACCTAAAACACGATTTTCAAAAAGAAGAGACACTCAGCCCTGTTCTGCTAATCCCTGTTTGGAGCGCTGTTCCAATACCAGAAATCAACAATGCAACTTCCTCCCCAGCCACTGTCAGATCCTTAATCCAACTATCAGCACAAAAGATAAATACATAATACATTATTAATTGAGAATCCCAATGACTGCATTTCAATGTTAATACCCTGACTGGCTGTGGCATTAAAGCAACTGTAATTTATCTGGGGTGAGGGGAGACTAATAAGATCCGTTCTGCCAAATCTGCTCCAGGGCCTGAGTAACCTTCTGTTAGGAGAAACGGTCAGGTGCGAATAGCAGGAATAGGAGGACGACTCGGGGATGAAATCTTCACAGAAATGTTTAAAGTCAGAATTTTTTACTTTAGTGATTGTGGTACGTGCCTGTAAAATAAATTAAATCCCAATATACAGAACGTGTTGTCAGTATTATTTGCGGTAATAAATTGAGACCAGCTTGATGTGACAGAAAGACAGACAGACAAGTTTCCTGTGTGCTCTTAGAGGTGAGAAAAATAAATTTGAGGACAACTTCATTTATTTTGGGGGGTCTGAGGGAAAGAGATCTAAATCAGCTCTATGAGGACATATCAAACAAATTAAAAGGCGATCCACATTGGGCCATAGCTGTAGTGGGGCCTTTAAATAATTCATGAGAGCTGAAAGAAAAATATCCATTAAGCCCAAGTGACACTAATGAAAGCTTCACTACCATTCCTTGGAGTCCGCTGAAGCTAAATGTCACTTCGCTGTGAGGCTTGATGTGGAAATGAAATGCAGTGCACAGAAATCAGGTAGCTCCAGCACAATAAAATCTCAAATGTACCTCATATCCATCATTAAAATAGGGTTCCACTACAGACTGTACCTGTTAGGGTTGACTAAATAAATATAAATGATTCAATTTAATAAGAGATAAGAGAGACCAGGGTTTTCTATTGTCATATTTTTTTAAAGACTACTGTGCTCTTTACTAGTTTTACTAAATTACATTATTATTGCTGCATTACTGCATCCACATAGCAGATAGAATCAGGATTCTTACCACAACAGTCCTGCATATGTGCAAAATGTCAACAGTGCAGTCATATGATTTTAAGACAGGACATCTAACGGCCCAGTGAATCATCACCTCATGACCACACATCCCAACATCCTACCAGGGGTCTGGTCTTTTCCTGTTTGTAATCATGTGCTGTCAATTCTGCATAATATTATGTTCTTAATGTACCTTTTTGTGGTTTGTTATATACGTTCCAATCAAATGTAAATTGCATGACTGGCATTATAGACAGAAATGAAGCACATTTCAGAAGCAGGTTGAATGTAAATGGTGTTAAAAACAGCATGGCCAACAGAAGGTCACATCACAACAACATTAAAGTAATCTCAGGTGTCACAGAGATATGTAAAAATGTTGTTCTGTGCAATGCTTTTGAAACATCAGGATGCATAGCTAAAAATAAGATAAAGACAAAAGCGCTATCATCACAAATAAATCATATCAGTGCGTTGAAGTTAATGATGTGTCTGACATAGCCATCAAACTTCTGATATGCTATGCTATCTTTTCGAGGTTTACAAAGCAGATAAATTAAGAGTGGGTGCCCTGTGGGCAAAAACCTGATATGGGTGTAAATTCACTGTAAACATTTGCCTCTTGTTGGGCTCGCTTGTCAATGAACGATTCATTAAACTCATGCCAGAAGCCTCTACACTCATCTCTTTGAGGCAAATCTCTGCCTTTCAACACTTTCAATAAGTGTTGATATGCTCGGAAGTAAATTTCAGGAGCATTTTAATTGGAGGAGGTTCTAAGGAGCATGATAATTTAGAGGTTTGTGGAAGTAGTGTGATTTTAACCTGATAATTAAAGTTCTGAGGTAAGCAGCTCCAAGCCTAAATTGCCCTGTGCAATGAATAAATATCAACATAAATAGCCCAAAAACTATTCATGCATATATTTGGCAGCTAAAGTGGCGATCTTAAAAAATCAAGTCTGATTTAAAAAACACATGCTTGCATTTTCAAAATGATTGCAAAAAGTAGGTTTTCTTTAAAACAAGGGAGAAATAAGGTAATGAGAAACATTTCTTAAAACCACAGTAAAAGTGTATTTTAAGAAATATTCCTTGCGATCATAAGAGAATTAATTTTTTCCTATCATGAGGAGAAATTCCCCTAATCTCTTTACTCACCTAGAGTATGTTCGGTGTCCTATTTTTAAACCATGTCCCCTTTGTCTCAAATTAGGTTTTTAGAAAAAAAGGACTACATATACTCACAATAACCATACTAATTAAGAAACATCCACATTATATATATTGTCCTTCATATGAGAGTCCAGTGGAAAACCAGTGTCTGTAAGAATCTGCTGGGGAAAGATGGTTTATAACATGATTTAAACTTAATTTTACTTTTTGAAAGTAAAAGGTTGCATTGATGTTAGAAGGACACAATACTGAGTAGTCACCTAACAGTACCACAGGAGCACATATTATGGTCTAGTCAGAGAGAGCTGATACTCGTGTAAGAGTGACTCCCGCTGTGTTTGGGCTCCCGTTACCTCTGAGTCCCCACTCCGCGCACTCCATCTTTTTGATGCATCATAAATAAGTCACACTTGCTCTGGAGGCGAAGGCTCTTTTGTGGCTACATCACATCCATTTCCCACAAGCTGCAAGTGTGCGTGTGCAGCAGGCAATGCCGGAAGGACAATCCATTGATTGAATGACGAATGATGTGAGAGCTGAGAAAGATGTTAGAGTCATGGCTGCTAGTATTTCATTTCAAATCAATACAGCTTTTGCGCCATTCATTTTGTTATCTTATTGAATATTTCCCCTCACGTACAGATACTTTGTAACTGCAGGACGTCGATGCATAAATTCACATTTGGGCTGAATGAATTTCCCTCAAATCAGTTTGCTTTAAGGATCTCAAAGATATGAATACCAGTTCGATGAAATGATGATATTGGTCAGGACACTTTTAACGTTCTCAGTTCAAGAAAATCCTGGGTCAATACAGGGGACAAAGGGAGCTTCACCATTGTGTGCACAGGTTCATGTTCAGCTCTGCTTTTCCCATACATTTTGGTTCCAACATGTACCAAAAATGATGTTTTTCATCCAAGTGTCTAATGGGATGGTAAGAGTGAGCAAAAAGCACTTCAATACAAACCAGAGACAGCACAAAGAAATGTCACAAACTGGCACAATAAGAGTGCGCTCAGGGCCTGTTGGAAGAGACCACCAGGTATAAGATGACTCTACAATTTTAAGCCCAATCAATACTTCTTTTGCTGAAAGCCTTTGAATTGTTCCTTGAGTCTTAAAGGCCATTACAGAGAAACACACACACATATACAAACGCCTTCTATGACCACATCTTTCTCTCTTCCACACTTTCTGACAAGAAATTATTAAATAAAACGCAACATTGTGATTTCATATGACATTATTAATAAACTATAATATAATAATAGTAAAAATGTCAGTACTTTATGTAAATTTATAGTACATTATATAGACTCAAAAATTTTTTTTAAGGAGGACAAATAAATAACAGTCCCATTTTTGAGCAAATGCTCCTGTTTAAGTGTGTGTAACAATTCCCATGGTTCCATTTGAACAGGAGGAAGACACACTATTACACACATATATAAATGGGGAAAGGAGGTCAGCTCCTCCTGTATTGAATATTGCACCGGGGGAATGACTGAACCGGGACTAGTCAAATAAAATAGTGAGGGCTTTAACAGGAAAGAGTGAACAGGGGAGCTGAGAGTCAACGCTTCTATCCATGTGAATGTCACGATTAGAGAACATGATTGAGGCAGAAATGTCAAGGTCACTCCTCGCACCAGCTCAATTTTCCAGCAGGGAGAGGAGCTGCTGACGCCGACTTCAGTCATTCCCACAAATCAGCCGCAGCAGGCATATTAAGTGTTTTTTATGGGAATATTAAAGTCAGTCAGCATTAATGAGGGCAGAGCTTGTAAAAAGTGCAGTAGATGTCTGCATAACGTTATCACACCAAATTAGCCTTCTGCTTACACCAAAAGGGCTGAAGTGTTAACTGCTCAAAAGCTGCAAATAATGCAGACCGACAGAAGTCCCCCGAAGAGTAAATCCACTGCAGTTTGGGTGAGTGGTTTTGCAGTCCTCTGCTCTAACTGAGAGCTTGCAGCAATCCACCGAGAGGTAGCCACAACCATGTAAAAGTATGATCACATGCACCTGCATGTGATGAATAATGCAAAAAGAAATGAAATTGAAAATTTTCACAAATTGAAGCTGATTGCATGTTTTGCTCAAAGTGAGACTCATAAAGGACCTTCAACCTGCAAGTAATAAAGGGAGAATTTTTTGCGAGGGGGGCAGATGATGATGAGGTCTGACTCACCACAGTTAGCCTCGTCTGACCCGTCAGCACAGTCGGGGTCTTCATCACACACCCACAGCTTTGAGATGCAATGCATTGTGGTCTTGCAGAGGAACTCGTTGGACGAACATGTGCTTTCGGCTATGGTGGAAGGGAAAAACAGCAGGTTTCACACAGGAGGGAAATATGAGAGACACACAGGTGACAGTAGAAATTAGTACGTGTGACGCAACAAGCAGAAACCACACAGGCACCTGAGCTATGGAGAAACCTGTTCGAATGTGAGAAGACGTAAGAGAAAAGTAATCTGTCAGTTTCCGGCTTCAACAGATTGCAGGCAAAGCTCTGTCCTGCACCCCCCTGAAATGCACCCTGTAATCTGCACAAACAGCGAGCGCAGACACCTCTGGGAATCTAAACCTCTTTTCCATCTCGAAAACCAGCCCCCTCCTCCAAACGCGATTATCCGCACTAAACCCTCCCTCTGTTTGGCTAATCTGTGCCCTGGGTTCCAGCCACTGTTCCATAAGGGTGCCCCCAACCCCTACTGACAGCCTTGCTGTGTATTATAGGTTTTTTACCACCAGAGACTTTCCCTCAGCCAGCCTGGGGCTCAATGCCTTCAGAGATGCAGGTCTTGGGGCTCCAGGGGATGGGTGACAGGAGGCGGGATTTAGACCACCCTTTTCCAGCTTTGAGTGGAATTCACCCAACCACTGTGTTAGGCCCCTGCTCCTCCCATCTGTGGCCCCGTGCGGAACAGGAGGCTTTTCGTGCCGGTTGGTAAGGGCTGCGTTCCCAGTCACTGGGTGTCTTTAGCCTGTCATTTTGATTTATGGAAAGAAGACGGGACCTGATCGCAGATGTTTACGAGAGCCCCCTCAGGCGTTTCTGGTGCTTCAGCGCTGAGCTGAGGAGAAGTCATTTTGAAGCGCTCCAGCTTTGCCTGCCACAGAGCATTTCCAGAAATCATCCAAAACCGGAGCAGCAGCCAAGGGAGAAGCAAAATATTAAACCTGCATAAGATTCGCATGGCACTGCATATAGATTGGGTAATCTAGATCAAAAAAACAATGGCGTAGGCTTTAAACAGAGATGACTCTGGCCAGAGTGAGATTAATCAAAAGCAAAACCAACCTCCAATTAGATTTAACCTTGCCCTCAGCTCAACAAATACTTCACAGAAAAATTAGCCCCAACACGGCATGCTCAAATCCTTTTCATCCTTCTCTGGCTCAAAAAGCCTCCTATCGCAGCATGAGAAGTCCTGGGAGTGTACACACTCCAACTTTTTAATACTTTATCACAGGTAAGTCCAATATGTACAGAGGATGAAAAAAAAAAAACTGCACTGCCATCAGATTGAAGGAAGTGGCAGCTGCATTAAAGCCTTCCAAGTCTTACGGCAGTTCATTTCATCCTCGCCATCTCCACAGTCATCCTGACCATTGCAGCGCAAGTTTAAAGGGATGCACTTCTGCTTCTGGCTGCATTTAAACTGCCCGGACAGACAGATGTAGGTGTCTGTAATGCACAAAAGCAGATATCAATATGCAAAACTTATAGTAAAAACATGACACAAGATCAGAACTGCAAAAAAAAGATCATTACCACAGTTGGCTTCATCTGAATTGTCGCCACAATCATTTTCTCCATCGCATATGAAGGGAGGCAGGGCGCAGAGGCCGGTACCACATTGGAACCGCCCTGGCTGGCATTTGAACTCCGCTGTGAAAAAAAAAAAAAAAAAAAAGATTGATCGCAAGCCTTGGAATTTGACTGCAACGTTACGTTAACTCGACTCACAGCAGAGTCATCAAAAGCTGATTATTTGATTGATTTAGAGTACATGCAGCCAATGAATGAAGCATTATGTACCATGGTGAAGGCTTAAAAAGTTCGTTATTGGTGCATTGAGACATTTGTGCATATGTCAAGATACGGTAATATGCCTGATCTGAAATTACTATTAATTCAGCCATTCAAAACACACACAAAAAAGGAATGGAACTGCTTGGCTCCATATGTGGACTTTCACTCTTTGATTGATATAATCATCTGAACCCAGTCTTGATTGGCAGATATTCAGAGTTTTGTTCATGGAGCTTTAGTCATGTAATAACAGGCCTGTCTTAGCTATTCATAATACAATATTCTAAATGCCAATCAAGAAATTGTGACATTATTTGAAGTACAATATTTCAGAGCTCTACCTCTGTTGCTCAAAAGATTAACCTTAATAGGGTCTTAGGTTTACAGTGGCTTTGCTTCTGGAATCATCTGGGATTGAAGAAAGTTGTTACTTACGGCAGTCTGCAGGTTCGTCAGACCCATCACCACAGTCGTCTACGGTGTCACACTTCCACCAGAATGGAATACACTCATCTGTCCCACAGCGGAACTGAACACACACACACACACACACACACACGCACATTCAGACAGAATCTGATTAAAATACATATTTTTAAAAATCATTTGACATATCAGATTGTGAGGTGCCATGTCACATCTTTGTCAGCTGAACAGTTACATTTCATTTTTAAAACTGGTGTGATGCAATGTGTAACCTCCAACAGATAAGGAGTCCTCCACACAGAGAACAGACTGTCTCTAGGGTCTGCTTGAGACACGCAATTCATCAAGAAGACAATTCATCAAAATGCAATTCAGTTGCCTCCTCTCAGGCGGATGATGACACACCATGCCTGGAGCCATACCTGGCTGGCGGTGCAGTTGGACAGGCAGGTCTTGTTGTCGGCAGCCAGGTAGAAGTGGGTGGGACAGGCGCACTTGTACCCCCCGCCTGGCGAAAGCAGACACAGGTGGCTGCAGCCTCCGTTTGTCACCTGGCACTGGTGCTTTGGCACTTCCAAAGAGGAGCCGTGATGACAAAAGCAAGACCAAGACCCAGTGTCAAAAACACACAAGGGACACAGAGAAAGACCATCACCCACCACTGGCAGGGTAGCTGATAATCATGGGGCTCCTGGCTACTCAATGCAAACCAAATCCAAATAGAAACAAAGCACATGCACTCCTGGAAAATGGATAATTACCATCAGGCTGGCGGTACGGATGGTACACCTTTATATCTTTTATGGGTTGCCAGGAGCTGAGCAGCTCTGTCTGCCAGACCCCAGAGGTCTTGTGCGCACGGTTGAGGGACTTGGACTTCTCATCTGTCCAATATACATAGTCCTCAAAGAGCGTGAAGCCAAGCACCCCGTGCATGTCACGATTAGGCACTGGAAACAAAACAATCACATACATTTAACTCATATACAGGGTACACACAATACATGAATATTATACTGTTTACATTAATTCTAAGATTTGAAAAACAGATTTTGCTTTTACAACATTCAAATGTCACAAAAGGCTATTTTGTCTCTTCAAGTGCATTAATACAAATCTTGTTTCTAAATATCTATGAGGTCTTTTCCAATAACTATGTTATATTTGTAGCTACATCGATATAGAATCTTTCAAAGTCTAGGCTAACCTTGCCCATATAAGTTAAAGTCTTCAGGCAGTCAGGACACTTTGGGTTTAGACATCTTTATGACCTATATTATCTTGTCTAAACTGTCCCAATTTTGTGAAATTAGGACACAACACCATTCCTATATGTAGTTAAATGATAACAAACCTTTATGTCTCCTTGTCCCATCCAGGTTGGAAAACAAGATGTGACCATCATCTGCCCAGTACAGCCTTTTATTCACATAGTCAATAGTCAGTGCTGTAGGGTTATAGATCTCTTTGTTGATGATCATATTATGCTGACTGCCATCTAAGCCGACCCGACCGATGTAGGGTGCTTCACAGCAGTCAATCCAGAAGGCATATCTGCAAAGTTAATTCTCATCATTGTGCTATTCAGAGTGAAACTCCTGTCTTAAATATTTATATCAAATTATTATTTTAAAAGAAACAGAGCTGGTCAAGCTGTTTTCATACCCTGTCTGAATTTCTAGGGCCAAGCTGGTTGGGTTCCTCAGCCCAGCAGTCACAAGCGTGGTGGGGTACAGCCCATTAGCCTTGGACACTTCCAGAGATCTCTTCTCTGCATCACACCAGTAAAGGTTCTTTCCAATCCAGTCCACTGCTAGAGCACTGGGCACAGAGCTCCTGTGAACTATCTAAACAGATATGGAGTTAGAGAGAGGATGTAGTAGCTCAAGCATAGCAAGTACCAACATTACCAAATGCTGCATATAATGCAATTGGTTGCCGGTAGAAACAGACATGAGGTCATGTTCTACAGCAAGTGCTTTATGTTTTAACTGCACAAACAAGACAAACACAGTGATGCTTTTAAACTTTCTATGTGACACGCTGTAACTTTCAGCAATTGTGTCAACATGTTTATTTGAGCAACCCTCGAAACAGAGACAACACTTAAGAAGTCATTTTGAGAGCCATTGTTCAAAGAAATGCAAAAGTTGGAGAAATCTATCTGCTGCCCAGCTGGGTGACAAGCGGCTATTTAATCAGTCTTAGCTTTTCAGTTTGACTTAAAAAGAAATCCCCCGTTGCTTGCTGTTAAAAGTAATAGTGTACTTTGGGTTTGTTCTCATTTAAGGCGATGCATATCCTCACCAATTTAAAGCAAATCTTGCTGATCCCCATAGTGGCAATTAGATTTTCCCCCCTCTCTGTGAAGTTATTTGACTGAAGCCAGCTGCTAAAGTCAAAAAGTAGATTTTATTTCATGTGCATGTTTATTCAGTGTTAATATTATTAGTAAACCTTTCATAAAAGTTCATAAAAAGAATGACAAATTAAAGGCAAAACAGGATAAATGAGGGGAGGAACTGCTAAAGTCAAAAAGCAGATTTTACATCATGTGCTTGGTATATGTTTAGTCAGTGTTAATATTAATAGTAAACTTTTCACAAAAGTTCATAAAAAGAGTGACAAATTAAAGGCAAAACAGGATAAATGAGGGGAGGAGTGCATTGGACCTCCTAGAAAAAAGGGTCACTTTTGAACCAGATGGCCACAAAATCATAGTTGACTCTGTTGATCTTAAGGTGACCATAAGCAAGATACTGAGTAGAGAAACAATGAAAATCATATGCTATGTCCTCCAGATCTCCACCCATTTATTGGAGCAACACCTCAGGGGAGGGATCTCAGAGATGGGATATGTTTCCAAAGAATTACAGTGCCTTGCTGACCCGTTTTTTGGCTTTTCCTCTAATTTGTTACTCATCTGTCGTAATGAATCTGAGGATATCATTTAATTTCTTTAGCGAGCAAGAGAGATTTGTAATTATTGTCCAGCAGTTTCTTTTCCAGCAGCACCAGCTCTTCCAATGCATTTCAAATCCATTTGGATTGCCTTGTGCCCAAGATAAAAGCAAACCCCTGGCCTCCTTCTACAATCAGCGAGTGATTTGTGCCATCTCTTTTTGACACTTGAGCCTTTAACGCATGCTTTTAATGCAGCGTTGACACCACTCCAATAATTGCAGTGACTGCATGGCTTTCATCTGGATTCACCACCATGGCATGGCACCATAAATCAGCCTGGGATGCTGGGTTCAATCAGACTTAATGAGCCATTATCCCCCATATTAAACGTAACGAGCTGGAGGGCTTTCCAGCAGGTGCCAGCCTGTCATGATCAGGAAGCTCAATGCTTCTGCCCAGTGGGTACTGGGCATATGGGAATGTCCCAGTTGGCTAGACCTTCAGTGGGACAGTTCTTGCATTTAGCTTGACACAGTTGTCATAAAGTTCTGAAGTTTCCTACTCTACCAACTCACTGTCAAGTCAAGATACATCTTTTATAGAAAGATACAAAAGATAGTGTTTTTTTATCTGAGCAAAAATCATTTGTTTTTGGACCTCCCAATGCCTTAGATATTGTGATGTCTCGGGACTGCTAGGTACTCAAAGCAGAACTTTTTGGGGAGCCACGAGTTATCACAGCTGAGCACAATCCAGCCTGATCAGTCAGGGCTCAATAAAGAGAGAGAGAGCCGCTGGAAGACGCGACTACACTGATGTGTTCTGGACACGTACTGCATGTGGTTTGTTTTCAGTTCTGGAAATCGCCTCACATCTGCGGGTTCATTTTAGTTGTCCTCATTTCCCTGTATTTGGCCCTTGCACCTTTTATTTCATAATAAATCCTATTATTCTCGATGTTTCATAATAAATCCTATTATTCCCGATGTCCCGTATGTGCGCTGCTTTCCCCCCGTTGGCACTTGAGCATGAATGAATGTAGCCGCCTTCACACATGCAGATGAAGAAGCCGTAAGCAGAGAAGACACGTAGTAATACAGGTGGGCTCAGGCAGGAATGGCCGGAGTACTACCCGTAGGAGTTGATTGCGCCCTGGCTGGACACATCAGCAGGGTGGATGATCCAAAAGCACCTGATGAGATCTATGACACCCGGAAGTGGCACGATCTGCAGGTGATTCAGCAGAGCGTAGAGAAGGCAGACGACAGCAGCGAGAAAGCGGCTTATGCTTTGGGTGCTGAGAATGCCCCCAGAATGCTGTGGTCCTGATGTTGAGCGAGGACCAGCACTGCTGCGACGCCTGCCTGTAGATCCGGATGGCAACAACGGTGACAAGAGTGAGGACGAAGCTGTTGGGTGGACAGTGTAGGGTTTGCACCTCCCACATAGCCCTTCCTGGATCGTAGCCTGTGGGCACACATAACTTCCTGGTGTGCAAGCCAGCGAGGCGGAGGGAGTGTTGCGGTGCAGTGGAGTACTGGGCGAAGAAGTGGGATGGGTCGTGGTAAACTGTTTGATGTTTCAGCCGGGACGGGTAGGACGAGGGTCAACGGATCCCAATGGAAAAAAAAGATTAGCTTAGCTAGGAGGGGTCTGGCAAAGCCTTCACACTGACAATAGGGGCATGCAGTGGCAGGGGCTGCATGGTGCTTGATGGTACAGCCCTGCAGGTGGGTTATAGGTCCCTGAGCGGTCCTGGATTACCTCCCTACCAGACACAGGGAGAGACACCAGCAGACACGTGCAGGTCCTGCACCTCCTTGCAGTATGGTCAGTGGTATTTGTGTGGTCCAGCACCATGTGTGTGGTGCAGGGAGGAGAGCTGAAGGCAGCAGAAGGGTTCTGCAGTGGCAGGGGTTGCATGCGCCCTGAGACGGCAACCCTGCAGTTGGCTAACCGGTCTCCGGGCGTTCTGGGACCACCGCCCTGCCAGAGACGTGCAGGGGCAGGGTCTGCATGTGCTCTGATGACCCATCCCTGCAGTTTGGTGAACGGTCTCCAGGCAGTGAGGGATGGAGCATGCGTTTTCGGGGACGTGCACTGTCAGGGGCTGCATGTGCCCGGAAAGTTCAACCGTGAGCCGGAACCGCCGTTGTGCCAGACGATACCTGGGGGCCAACCAGAGGGTCCGGGTCCTCCGATGAAAAGGAGGACCACCAGCGACATCAGTGGCAGTGCCCTGTGGTTGCTCTGAGGGGGGGCAGGCTGGGCGCCTGCAGCTTCCATGTACACGGCTGACTGACAGGCCTAATTGTTCTCAGCTAAAGCTCGTTGAGTGAGAACGATTAGACCCTGTTATATACAGAATAAAAGCCACTGGAAAACATGACTACATTGATGTGAACCTTGAACCTTCCTTACCTTATGTGTTCGTTTTCAGTTCCTGGCAATTGCCACATGCCTGCGGGTTAGTTTTAGTTCTTTTTGCGTTCTGCTTTGTCCCTTTTTATACCGTTTTATGTTATCCTTAATAAATCCCCTTTTGTTACAAAATGTCCTTTGCCTGCGCTTCCTTCCCTGTTCAGCCTGTGGACACGACAACTACATTTCCAATAAGTTATTTAGAGTAGACACTAGTGCAAAACTATCTTGATGCAGCTGTTATAACTAGCCTTTATTTACTCATTAATAAGGCATGACTCTGTGTAATAATGTTCAAAATGAAAAAAATTAATTGCTGCTTCATAATATCAGTGTAACTGATACATAGTCCACATGACCATAATACATAGGTAGTTGGGGGGTTCAGTGGGATTCCCACTGACACTGCAGCACTGCTTGAAAAAAAGAGCTTACCTTCAGGTCACTGCCATTGAGTCGCATCCTATTTATCCTTCGACCGCTGGGCCTGCTGGAATCAATCCAATAGATCAACTCCTTCTTGTAGTCAAAATCTATTGAAATTATGTTGTTGAGACCCTGTTGGAAAAGAAAATGTGTTCTGAATAAATAAGACTTCTGAGTAACTTATGAGTTAATGGGACAAATATCAACATTATGTAGAGGTAAAAAATGTAGTATAGGCCAGTGCCATTCAACCTAAAGCACGAAATGCAATTCTCAGACCATGTATGTGGTGTCAGGACTTGATGAACAGGTCAAAATTTGTCTGATTGAAGTTCTAAAAAGAACATGGCACAGTCAGGCAACAAACAGACAGACAATCTGTAATACTGAGTTATTACAATACAAATAGTAATTATACAAATATACATGATTCATCTTTGCCTGTTCAGAGCCAGATCCTGGGGACACCATAGTTAAGCAATGATCTGAGTCAGAAATTGCAATTATCCACATTAATAATGTAACTAATGCAACAGATAATATAATGTAAATTATACATAGTTCTGCTAAGTATTGACTTTAAGAACCATTAACCAGTTATAAAGCCTATTATAAGATGCTTTAATATATTATGGTACAATTCATAATGTATTGTGATGTTTTATGGATACACCTGCATTATGGATGCAAGCCTCATGGAAAGTGCTACTAGTGACTGTAAGCCACAGTGGGACCAAACCCACCAAGCCCATTTAAAAATCATCAGATACTTAAGATGTTGTACCTGAGGCATGAGTACTCATAAATAGAAAGCATTCCTGGAGCAGAGGGTTGAGCCCCCTCAAAACCCCTCAGATTTTCAGGGGGTTTGTTAAAGGAAGCATTAAAATAGAAATGCTCCATGACGCTCATTAAGGCTAGGCCCTATTTCCATCAGAAACAGAATAGCTGATGAGTGCCATAGTGACTGCAGGTGGAGAGAGGCTTAATTAAGTGGGGGCCATTTGCCATATTTGTTTGATGAAATGAATCAGCCCCTGCGCAGGCTGGCCTCCCTCACCGTGGCTGAGATCCGTACAGTCCACCGGATCCAGGCAGTGATGGACCTCATCTGTGGCCCTCCTCCTGAGCGCACCGACCCCAACTGCCCTCCTGCACTTCCCTACCCCCAGCAGCTTATTTAAAGGTCCCCTCACATGTAATTTCTTTTGTTTTTATATCGGTCTTAGTTGTCCCCTAATACTGTATCTGAAGTCTGAAGTCAGCTGTGGTGCAGAATTACAGCCACTTTTAGCCAGTCGCACAATGAGATTTCTCCAGGACACGCCGTTTCGGTGTCTGTAGCTTTAAATACTAATGGGGAGCAGAAATTACGGAAATTATGTCATCAACACCATTTACCAACAATGTTTGCCACAGAAAGGAAGTTGTGTCTGTGTTTTTTCCAGAAAGAATAACCCACTGTTTCTTCCGAGGCTTGTGTGATGGAACTAAAAATGACATTTGTTCTCATTTTTACATCCAATCACCGAGCAACTACAATGCTTTGCACATATGGAAGCCAATGACGATCGTTGTAGCTACTTTTTTAGGGGAAATTCCCTGTGTGGGCAAGGCATGAAAAGGGAGGGGGACCTTTTCCATTATGATAACATAAGAAAACAAATTCCAGATCTGACCATCAGAGCTGCCGCTCTATGAACAGAATGAATAGCAGAATGAATAAAGCACTCTTTATATCTATCACCATTTCTAGCCACTGCAGGACCATAGACAGGCTAGGGGAACTCGTATTAATGTTAATTCATCTCGCAAAGTGAAAGTTTCATGTCATGGGACCTTTAAATGCGGTTGCATCATTGAAAAACACTCCTCAGGTCCTGGAAGAAAGTAACGAAAGTAACACCATGTTACCTGTTTTAAGAGGGTGTAATTGGAGCCATCAACACTGATTTTCCGTATTTCGTGGTGATCAGCGAGAATGAGGAAGGGCTGCTCAGCTGGGGAAACAAAGAGCAAATTACGCACAAGGCTGCTGCAATCGAACATTTCTTGTCGCTCCACCTGGTTGGATTCTGAGCCGTGGATACAGCTTTCAGCAAACTGACATCACCTAAAGATGCACTTCCTGTTAATGAGATCTGCTGTCAGTCAAAGAGAAAGCACAATTTCGAGTATGAGTGCGGTGGTTAAGAGGTAAATACCGCTGTAGCGATGTGTGAGAAGGCAGATTTTACTCAAAATCTGTTTATGTTGTTGAAGCAGATGGGAACAAAAGGCAGAAGAAAGCATCCATGCACATATATCTGTGGACCTACCTGACAGAGATTTGCAGCTGTCCGGGTTGTTAGAAAGGGCCTGGTACCCATCGGCACACAGGCATTTATAGGATCCGTATGTGTTGAGGCAGTGCTGGCTGCAGGGGAAGCCGGCAGAGCATTCATCAGTGTCCACACAGGTCTTCCCATCATCCTTCAGCCGAAACCCTGGCCAACACTTGCACTGGATAATGAGCCCAAAACAACAAAATACTTCATTTTTAATCAAATCAATCCATCACATGGAACCCAGGGTAACACAGTGAACATTAATTAAAAAAAATGTATTTTATTTTCATTGGAACATGGTTTATTTCCATTTGTGAAATTTACACAGCGCACACACTATGTGCTTTATTTGTCTTTTGTATGTATGTATGTATGTACGTGGCGTTTAGTGTTTATAGCCATTTCATAATGCACTGTGTCCACAAATTACACTTTTAGTTTTCAAACATAAAACATTCAATCACACAGTGTGAATGAATAACCACAATTTTGCCCGTAGGGGCAGTTAAAGAGAGCCTATATCTCATGTGTTCTCTGATGAAACAGATGTGTGTCCTTGTCTCTGAGAGGGGCAATGTGGCGTATTTCTGTGCTGCACAGACCACAACACATGCGGCACTGTGCCACCCCCAGCTGTCATTGTCCGCTGCATCTAATAACAGTCACCATCCTCGCCAGCTTCCTGGTGTTCTTTAACAATCTCCGGAGAGATGGAGTGTCACCTGGCGCCCACACGGATGACTGATGCGCGTCCTCTACACCTCAACTTGGCCCATCTCTCATAACAACCTTATGGTGCTAGCCTTAATGGCGGCGCTCAGGTTCGCTTTTCATGTCTCAGCACTCGGCAGAGAGCCGCCGTAACCTGACTCAGCTAATGGGTGCCGTCAAGTTGTGAATGAAACGCCGCATTCTGAGTGCAGGGGGCAGCAGTAAAACGTAACAGGAGCGTGAGCCCCACAAGAGAGATGAGCATCGAATCACAGGCTCGCCTGAGGCTTCACGTGAGACTATCAGGAAGAGGAATTTCAGTGTTTGATATGACCCTCTTTTCATTTATTTTAGAAGAAAATATTCAGCCGAATGAAGAATGTAATAAGTGTTTAGTTACGTGTTAGTTTGTTTAAAGGCTGGGTTACGGCCTGGGAAAGAATCTCTAATGAGGTGTGTCCGAAGCACGATTATACGAAATAAAAGCAAACATTTTCTAAAGGCCCTGAGGCCATGTTTTCAGAGTGTTAGTAAGGGCTCAGACACAAACCTTATATCCAACCAGCAGGTCCTGGCAGTCCTGGGTGCAGCCACTCACTCGTCGGTTGAGGCACTCGTTCACGTTGCAGTTCTTTTCGTCGGAACGGTCGCCGCAGTCATCTTTCTTGTCACAAACGCTCGCCAAGGGAACACAGCGCCCGTTGGCACACATGAAGAATGAGCCATTGCACAAACTTTCTAAAGACAGAACGGCCACAGTTAGAGAGCTGGACCGAAACTTCAAAGATCTGTAGCTGCATGCCAACTCATTGGCAACCAGAAAGGAGAAAAGAATATGGCTACACTTCTAGCTTTTTGTGTCATTTTTCCAGGTGGTACAAGTGAGAGCCCATTTTCGCTCACTACAACGACCTGGCAATGGTTTTCAGGTAACACACAACATCTGTTTGCTTCAGATTTGCACAAGAAAAAAAAAAGCCAGAAACACCCAAGCCAGTTTTAATGGCTACATCATGTTCCTGCTGTGTCCGGAGACAGGAAGTCTCATCTAACAGGTGTCTTAACTGGGCCCATATGGGTGATGCAGCTTGGGTCTATCAATCAGCCTGAGGCTTTGGGGCACCATGAGGACCTTGCCTGCAGCCGAGCACTTGGGGTTGTGAGGGAGCTCGTCGGATTGGTCTGGACAGTCGGCGTGGCCATCACACTCCCACTGGGCACTCGGTAAACAGCGTCCATCGGCACAGCGGAACTGCCCCGGCCCACAGGGACGATACTCTACCAAAGACAGTAGAGGAGAGGACACACAAATGACCTGTCACTGCAAGAATGGATTACAATTGTTAAGGTTTTTAATAATCCACATTATCATACTAAGCATGCAGCTATAGCATCAATCATAGTAACAACATTCTACTGCAAAGCATCTTAAATACGGATGCCTTTTTAAAAAAGAATTGTGTGTCAGATGTGTAATCAGCAAAGAACAAGCTGATGAACAGAGAAAACTATTTACCACATTGTGGATGCTCATCAGATCCATCGCCGCAGTCATCATCATGGTCACAGATGTAACGGGTGGAGATGCACACCTGATTGCGACACTGGAACGTCCCCTCGTTGCATGTGTTGTTGGGAGCTGCGGAATAAAAAAAAAGGAAGAGAAATTGCTATTCTCTCCTTGTCTTCTTTCTCTACCTTCTTTAATTTGCATTAAAAGTGTCTAGGTGTGAGAAAAGCTGATGAAGTAGCTGAAATGCTTTCACACATTCAGGTTGAATAAAATTATTGCTTTTGAAAAAACGTGACATGAGATGAATGTGTTATGAAACAGCAGAGAGTTTAATTGAACAGTGGCCAGGAGATTAGTTCAGATATGAGAAGAGCTATGATGAAGATGAGATTAGTACAACTGACACATACATTTTAATTGAAATGGAGATTAGTATATTGGATAGTGGAGATGGAAGTGAGATTAGTAAGATTAGTGTCAGAGGAGTACACGGTGCTGGAAGTTCTGAGGTGAGAGCAGGTAAGAGAACAGTACAAATGGTTATATGAGAAAAAAAATGATCTGGACACATTAGGATGGGTGAAGGTAAAACATGGACTAAAGTGCAATAGAATGTGCCTCTGTTACTGATCCAGAGTAGATCTGAGAGAAAAGTGAGATAAAATGGAGATGGCGAGTTTGGATGTTCATGTGGGTGTCCTCCTGGTTCTCCGGTTTCCCTCTCGCCATTCAAAGGCATGTTCACTATGTGGACTGGTGACTCTAAATTAACCGTAGGTGTGAGTGTGTAAGTCTTTGCTCTGTGATGTGCTGGCCTCCCCACCATTGAATTGGTGTTTGAGTGATTTGGAGATAATAACAGTTGTACAAATGAATAATAGTGTCGAATGAGCGGGTGAATCCAGGATTAATACAGTTTAGATAATGACTGATACATTCAGATGGAGGTTTTTACCACATCCGGCAGCAGCCAACTCATCACTTCCATCAGGACAGTCTCTCTCGCCATCACACAACCATTGCTTGGGCACACAGGCATATGAACCCAAGCAGCTGAACATGCTTGCTCCACACGTCACTGAACCTAAACAACACAACAGCATGTTGAACAATCTGTAATATCTAATATAGAACACATGTACCATTTGAAAATAGTTTGCAAAGCATCCACAATGCTTTAATTTGGTAAAAATGAAAGTATACAGTAATTTCAGACTGTAAATAAAATATCCTATTCAGAAACCCCCATGTTTATTTCATTCATCCTTGGGGCCAAGTCAGGCATAAAAAAAAATCCCCAACGCACAAATGCAAATTCAGATGAGTTTACCACAAATCCCAGAGCTCTCATCCAAGCCATCGCCGCAGTCATCCTCTCCATCACAAAGCCACTGCTTGGCAATGCACTTGTTCTTGGAACAGGCAAACTGGTTCCAGAGGCAAGAGGAATCTGTTGGTCACAGGTTGAACACATGATGGTGAGTGGAGGAGAAGATTAGAGTTTGCACCATGGTACAATTCAAATCAGTTTCTAAACATTCTCCAGGTCTTTCATGTGCCTTTCAGAGCAGCAGAGCCAAGGAGGAAAAATAATGATGTTTCACAGCCAACACTGGAGTTGGAGCACCAACTCGGGTGGATATTGGATTTCTGAAGTTCCTCATAAATCTCTTGATTATCATTTGTCAACAACCCACACACTACATGAAATACAGCTTTTTTTTTTACAGTGTTTCAGATACTACAGTGGACATGGTTACTGATATGTCACTTTATCATTTGTGGAAGTAATGAACCGACAGACTGGCCTTGTCATGTCCGCGCTGGCTCCACCCCCCACGACACACTCCCCCTCCCCTGAGTATTAGGGTCTCTGTCTGCATGTCATGTAACTTGTAACCGTAGGCTCCCTGGTACGTCCCAATCCTGTAATGTGCAATTGGACTTCGCACTTCCGGGTTGTGGATTCCTCATCACATTCCCTTCCCAGGTCCCATCGGCACGGACAATGATCCTCCCCGGTGTAACGAGCGTCAGTTGTGGCTCATTGTGTCTAATTCGCTACCCTTCATGAACCCTGTGTGAGACTCCAACATGACTTCATAAGGTTTCCTGTTCATATTGCACGCTCGGTGTTCACTGTTCCTCCCCCCTACCCCTCGGGTGTGACAGGCCTGCATGAGTTTCACAGACTTCATTAATTTGTGTTTATATTTCCACTAGATAAATTAATACTTAGTTAGTTGCTGTTTTTTTTTTTATGGAAACTGTATTTAATACAGATAGATTCATCCAACTCAGGGTAGCTTGATCTGGCAACAACTAGAAAACAAAGGATAAGGGCAAACTTGAACACAAAAACTGATCTATTGATCTGCTGACAGACAATGGCATACCTGCTTGAATTTGCTACATTGAACCTTTCAACAAGAGGCAGTTTGTGCTCATCCACAGTGCCGTGTCCAGTTCAAAATGAAAATGAGAGTATGTGGGTGCAACAGTACAGTACAACAGTGGAAATCGTACACAGTACACAAGGTTACTGTGCGCTGACTGTGCAAAAAGATTGAGAAGGAATGCTCATGGGGTCATGCAAAATAAATAAATAAATAAATAAATAAATAAATAAATAAATAAAAAAAACTTGATCAGAGTCAGGGGAGAGCTTGCTGTAAAAAGGAAAATAGATAAAATGATAAGATCCCATGATTTACTCTCACCCCTTTTCACCAAGACATTCTACTTTTTAGGAATCAATCATGCAGCAGTAGAGAAGTGAAATCAATAGCTCGGACTGGCCCTTTCAAGAAGAGGAATATATAATTACACTTTCCAGAGTGTTCTAGCACAGACAGAATTTAAAACATTGCAGTTCTGAAATCTTTATATTTTAGTTTTGAGGCAACCAGTAATGTGCAGAACTGTTAACTTACTACTTTTTCAGAAGTGTTAATGGTGGTAAAGAAGAAAAAAAAGTGTTTCACTTTTCACTTCATATTTTGCACTAAGAAACTTTTTCTCTCACATCTCTTTATAACAACCATTTTCAACAAATGTATGCATGTAAACTATATGTGAAAAAGGCTACACACACAGCATTTTAGCAGGTATGGAAATGATGCAGGTACCAATTATAACTCTGGCAACAGGTGACAACATCTGCAGTGCTATGCTACATCAAACACACATTACATCGTTCTATAATAAGGCTTTTAATTGCACTGCTGCTCTTATGCCTTTGTGATAAATACATGAAGGACTCAACTAAAACATCCTCCTCTAATCAAATGTACGTAAAATGGACAATGACCCAGCACAAAATGAAAAAAAAGAGAATGTTCTTCTGATATTTAGGGCACCTGTTTTGAACTGGCACTAAATGCTGCACTAAAACAAGAAACGTCATTAAAGGTCACGTTGGAGGACGCCTTTGACCTGAACAAGCCCCACAAAATAGTATTTCATCTTTGTCTAGTGTTTCATGTTAATATTGTTTTTCTACAGCTAATTTTTCAGAACATTACAGAATTATTACTGATGGTCTGTTTCACAACAAAACTATAGCTGATTGCACTAGAGAGCATTTCGCTCTCAGCCAGCTTCATCATATTTGCAGTCGAAGTGCAGCTCCAAAAATGAGGGGTATTTTCTAATTTTACCTCTCCTACATGATGTTTCTATTTCTCCCCCCTCTCCAGTATTTCATTTCAATAACAGTCCCTTTTATATGATAATCAACTTTAGTCTGAGGGCTGGTGGTTCCAAGCATGCCCTTAAAGTCATTGATTGGAAATCCAAATGAAATCAGTAACAGGATGAACGCGCTCTCTTCAGTTTCCAGGCATTTACAATTGCATGCATAGAAGAAAAAGGGGCTGTTCTGATGTTTCCATTAATACTTGATGATTAAAAAAGGCTGGGTTATATCAAAATGGATTTTGATATATCATGATTAACAAGCCTCTCTTTGCAAAATGAGAGTTAAATTATTCATAGGAACTGGCATCACAATCTTTACCACCACTTTGTCCTTACAAAAATCACAGTGTCCAGAATTAGATAATTTGTGCACTTACATTTCCTATACCTTCTGTCTCTTATGATGCAGATATATTAAAAAATGTGGTCTCAACCGGTCGTTAATTAAGTGGATATGTTACCCTAAATCAAAAAATGTGAAAAGAAGATCCTTACCACACTGAAACTCATCTGCACCATCTTCACAGTCTTTCTGTCCATCACACAACCAAACACTGGATATGCAGTTTCCACTGGGGCATGCAAAGTGCCCATCCTCACATGTATGTCCAACAGACACTGTGAGAAATCACACCAAAAACTGAGCCTTCATCTCCAGCGCCATTTAGAAATTAGGGTAAATACAAATTAAAAGAAATCACTGAATCACAAATGATGCACATAAATCAATCAGATGATTTCTTTCTCAACAAAAACACATCAATTAAAAAAACATCACCACAAAAATCTATATAAAAGCCTTAATAAATCATCATGCAGTCAATTGCAGCCAAGGCAATAATTCAAGTCAGTAAAGATACAAATTAAGACCTATGAAACACTTAAACGGCACTGTAGAAAGTGAATTCAAACACTCATCGGATCCTTTAAATCCTAATGGCTGAATGTACTTTTTATAAGACCAGTGAGATTAAGAATTAAGGCAATAACAAATGAACAAACCTTAAAGAGTCTGGCCAAGCCAAAGAGAAAGGGGAGTGAATGTGAAATGAACTTCAGACTGATGTATGTTCTTAAGAGATCATTTTAGACTCCGTAGCACTTTAGTGCCCTAGTGTTTGCTGCGTTTACTTGACAGCTAATTTGTCTGTTTGATTTCCCAATACAGGCCCATCTCATCTAAACAGCATTTCCTACATGTCTACAAACCGAGGATGCATTTGTCAATTGAAGTGGCTTTTTTATTTTGCTGCAGTTCTTGCTGCAGTTTTTAAATTCCCTTTACAATAAAATTGTGTTTAGAAAAGAAGACATAAAAAGGAAAACATGGATATTTAAAAAAGAGAGTAAGAACACAGTATCACCCTGGCAGTTTGCTTCATCTGAATAATCCCCGCAGTCGTTGGCTCCATCACAGAGCCACGATGGGTGAATACACAGGGAGGTGGAGTTGCAGCTGAGGAACACCATCTCCTTCACTCCCAGCCTGTAGTAATCCGAGCAGCTTGTGTTATCTAAAAAGAGGGAGATCGGTGCGCACACACATTAATATCACAGGCTTGCAGGGGTCAGCGCAGACACGGACAAGGGAGCTTATCTTACTGCAGCTCTTTTCATCGGACACATCGGCGCAGTCGATAATCTGATTGCACCAGGCTGAGTGCGGGATGCATGTCCCATCCTGACAGCGGGATTCGCTGGAAGCACATGTTGAGTCTGGATGGAGAAAATCATTAGGTGGAATAACGTTCAATGTCTTCATTCTCATGCTCAGCCAAGGAAAGAGTAGTTAAAGAATCCAACTGTTGTAGAGGACAGATGGGACTGCAGTTAACTGCTGTTCTACAGGACTGAGGCTATTCTACTGTTTTCTTCTTAACGGGCTCTTGTTTAAATCATGAGCATTATTTCATTCTGGTCTCAGTGAACATCTGTCTCCACATACAAATTGCATGATACCTACAGTAACACCATGATTTTCACAATCCTGTGTATAGTGAACAAGCTCATGAAACACTTCTCAAGCAGGGATAATGATTACATCAATCAATGTCAGATACTAATTGCTACTAATATTTGTCATCGATTTTGAGATCAATTAACACTGGTATTGATATTTAAATAGATTTTTTGCATTTTCATCAGGCATTGCAGCAGCCAGCCCCTACTGCGCGGCGTTATATGAATATTTCAATTGCCTCTGTAAAACAATACTGTTAAAGTAAGTTTACTATAGGAATGGCTGTGTCTTTACTTCTCTTTCAGTGTTTTACAATTATGTGCACAACATGCATATGAGTGCCTTTTTACTTTGGCTCAGACACATTAAAATACATTGCTTTTATTTATTTATGAATTCAGTTATTTATTCATTTCTTTATGTTGTTAGTTCTCTATGTTGTGTATTATGTTGTTCTTTATGTGTGTATTGGTGCAATGGATCTCTGTTGATTCTTGATCTGAAAAGATTCCTCTACATGGTTTGGCACACAAAGGTTTCACTGTTTGTGTCGTGTAGAATGTTGAAATCCTATGACGGTTTACACTGGCAAAGCAACAATATCAATAAAGATTCTGGTCAGAGAATCACAGCCTGGAGGCCAGCATATCCTTCATCCTATTTTTTCATGTTTGTGGCATTAATCAGTCCAGTGCATTAATTATGAATGCATTATGTTGAATAAATGCATGCAATCATGCAGGAATAGAGGTGATGCATGCACAGGTGTGTGGATAGTTATGGGTGCATGCGTGGGTGGATGCACATGTGTGTGTGGGAGGATGTGTGTAGTCTGTAGGAACAGACGGAAAATATACAAAATATACAAAAGAAAAATAGAAATAGTTAATTGACATTGTACATATAACTTACTCATAACCTCACTTACAAGCATTTAATATGCACTAGGCAAATCCGCAATGCATATTCAGCTAACTAACATTGGGAAGAATATTAACTAGTAACGACCACATATAAAGATTTCAGTGCCTAGTGAGAGGGTGTTCACAACAGCAGGGGACATAGCTACAAAGGGGTTATAAGCTCATGTCTACTTTACTTTCTTTCTTCTTTTTGATGACGTGGACATAAGCCAGTTTTTATTTCATTTTCCGGTCAAAGTAAGAAACCAAAAAGAAAAAATGATGCTTTACATTGCATTTTAAGTTGTTTTTGACTGTGTCCACATTAAAGAAAATAATTACCATGCCCTATATTGCACCTAAGTTTCTTTTATATAATTGCTTGGAATGAGTCTTGAGTTGAATACTTAAATAAATAAATAAAATTAGTTAATCTTTGCTTTGCTTAAATTCTACTCAAGTAAAAGTAAAAGTACCCATTTAAAAATCTATTTGAGTAAAAGTAAAAAATTACTTATTTACTTTGAGTTAAAGGTACTTATTTACTTTCAATTACTTGATGTAAAAAAGGACTAGTCATAAATCCAATACAGCACTAGACATTTTTATTCAACTTTTAGGCAGTATAAATGTACAAACTGTGTTCAGACCACCCCATAAAAATTTTAAGCACAGTTGGCCAAAAACGTACCAAATTCTGCATTGTATGGTCCAACTCAAACATTACAAAAAATAGACACAATATAGCCAAAATCAAAGTATCCAAAACTGTGCAAATGTTCAACAATTCCTTATGAACAAACTGTGCTATAGCAAACAGTTGTATATCAGTTGTCTTTACTGAAAAATGAGCACACAGACTGCAGATATAAGAAAGAAATAAAGCTTCCTGCCCCACAGAATACTACAGTATCACACTGTATAGCTCTTGTTCAGTTTGAGCAATCTAATGTATGGAATACACAAACAAAAAGCATATACAGTGCATCCGGAAAGTATTCACAGCGCATCACTTTTTTCACATTTTATTATGTTTGTTATGCTTTGATGGTCCCAATGAGCACAGTGAGCTGGCCTGCCACCTAACCTGGGTGGCCGGGGAAGAAGGGCCTTAGGGAGGTGACTAAGAACCCAATGGTCACTCTGTCAGAGCTCCAGAGTGGACAGAGGAGAAGCTTCTAGAAGGACAACCATTTCTGCAGAAATCCACCAATTAGGCCTGTATGGTAAAGTGGCCAGACTGAAGCCCATCCTTAGTGCATGGAGTTTGAAAAAGCCACCTGAAGGACTCTCAGACCATAAGAAACGAAACTCTCTGGTCTTTGGAGTGAATGCCAGGCATCACGTTTGGTAGAAACCAGGCACAGCTCATCACCAGGCCAATACCATCCCTACAGTGAAGAATGATGGTGGCAGCATCATGGTGTGGGATGTTTTTTCAGCTGCAGGAACTGGGAGACTAGTCTAGATAGAGGGAAAGATGACTGCAGGAATGTACAGAGACATCCTGGATTTCTGAGGAAAAAATGCATTTAATCCATAATCCATTTTGGAATAGTTTCTGGATGCACTGTATAGGCTATGTGGTAGTACACTTAATGTAAATGTTTAGGATACAGACACTCAGCATTGAAAAAACGATGTTAATTATCTGTATAACATTCTATAACAGCAGTCTTTGTGTCAAAAAAATTGTGAATTTGTTATAACATGTAAAATGAACTTGAGTAAAAGTAAAACAAAACTACTCAATTGCAGTAACATGAGTAAATGTGGTAGTAGCTTAGAGGGTAAAAAAAAAAGTGAGGTTATTGTCACATATACAGCACGGTGCACACAGTAAAATTTGTCCTCTGCATTTAACCTATCACCCTGAGTGAGCAGTGGACAGCCATGACAGGCGCCCGGGAAGCAGTGTGTGGGGACGGTGCTTTGCTCAATGGCACCTCAGTGGCACCTTGGCGGATCGGCATTTGAACAGGCAACCTTCTGATTACTTGACCAATAGGCCACCACTGCCCCTAACACTATGAACCAGAAGACCAAGGTTCAAATCCCACTTACTACCATTGTGACCCTAAGCAAGATACTTAATCCTAAATTGCTCCAGGACAGTCCCTGTAACTACTGATTGTAAGTCGCTCTGGATAAGGGCGTCTGATAAATGCTGTCAATGTAAATGTGTTTTCCACCTCTGTCTGATACAAACTGTGAGTTTTATGATCTGTGTCCATATAAATTGTATATATACCTTATATAAATAAAAAAATATACATTATTGTCTTTGTTTTTTCTCCCCCTGTAGTATCAAGTACCATCCATAGTTTTGGAATCGAGTTTGTAATTTCAGTATTGTGACAATCCTACATCATACAACGTCATTCTGTCATAGGAAATGCAACTTTCTTCCAGATATTTTGCATTAATATTAATACATACTAATGTTTTTTGTACCATAAATATAGCTGTGGTGTGAAGTTCTCAGCCAATACTAAAATAGTTATAACTTAAGTTTCAGAGAAAGCTGATGTTGGATGGCCACCAATTTCACCTTCTAACTGCTCTACAAACAGTGTTTCTTGCACCAACCAAATCTACTGCACCACCTTCATCTCCTTAATGCACTCACACCTACCATTTAACACCCCTGAATTCATCAACAAATGCTTCAACACACCCAATTTCAACCGTTTTTTTTTTTATATATATAATAACCACTATATCACCCCCCCTCCCCTTTCCTCTTGCAATAAATAAATATTATGGCACAAATAAACAGTTTTCCACTGTCTTCTAAGGTGCAGCCTTACAGTGCTGTTCAAAGTCAGCATCAATTGTAAGTATTGGAAAGTGACTTGGAAGGAAATGAGGTATGCTGTATAGACGGTAGTGCAAAGAGGATGATCATGAAGTGGCAGCAGGCCCAGTATACTCACTGTGGCAGTACACTTCATCAGAGTTATCACCACAGTCATCAGTTCCGTCACAGAAGTGCCCATTAGCCACGCAGCGCTGATTGTAGCAGGGCTTGAAACCCAGTCTGCACTTTCGGTTATCTGTATTACAAGAAAAACAGATTCGGTAAGTAAAAAGATCAATAATATTTCAAAATATTTCTTTCTTTTTTAGGACAGATTTCTGGAAATTGGGAGATAATATTACCTCAGCTTTACTATGGAAAGTAGCGGTAATATTATATCATTGGGTTTTGTCTAATAAGCGGTGTTGATTTGCAAAAAGGTCCCTTCGCTCCCTGTAATTACAGACATTGAAGCTCATTTCTTACCGCAATACTGCATTTTCTCATCCGACTTGTCTTTGCAGTGTGCTATCCCATCACATGTTAACTGATAGTCAATGCACTCTCCATTCCCACACTCAAACTCAGCGTGGATGCTGCAGGACGAGTTCACGGCTGTAAGTAGAGGAGGAAAAAGAAAAGAGAAATTCTTTATTGCAGCATATTCCCAATCTTCTCTCCATCTGACAGCAGCATCTGTTTTCGGACACCATCCTGGCACGCAGTAATGTCCTGCCAATATCTTCACCCCCCCCACACACACCTCTCCACAGTGCCAAGTTACAGCTCAATCTGGAATGAACATTTTTCGCTGGTATTCCATTTACAGACCCATAACACCAGTTTAAATCTCCTACCCTAAAGAAGGTATTGATTCCAATATAAAACTGAGGACGTGGGCCACGTAGAGCCCTTTGTCTAAAACTCAGGAGGAGAATGTCTTGAGCGCCAGGTAAAAATTACTGCAAGCCTGCAACAAAGAGCATGTCAAAACTGCAGCCGCTGCAAATGACTCGGCGTGATTAATGAAGTAGCAAAAGTGACACGGGACTTACAGACGCATCTGTTATCTTCCAGCAGCACCCGTTCTCCTCGGCAGCTGCAGTTCACCGAGCCATGAGGGGTCAGAAGGCAGAGGTCCTGACACCCACCATTCATTACCCTACAGGGGGACAGTTCACCTAAACAAAGGGAAGAAGTTGTACCAGCTGCTTAGAATGACATTCCGCTGCTGCTCGCATCCCAGTTCCTACGCTGCCTGCCTCTGCATTGAACAGCCATCTTAAGTAAGTGGACTGGAGTGGAGCGGAGGTTATCTTAATGAGAATAATGATATCAGCTGAAGGACCCTGCAATACCCCCAGTGAGATTCTCGCAAGCCTTGAATTGAACATTAGGCCTGAGGCGGCTGGCAATAACGGTTCTCTCAGAGGAGCTGTCCTAATGTCCTTACACACTGAGCGGTGGCTTTGTTGCACAGCATTCACACACACACACCTTTAATACCGTGTCCTCTCACAGACATTTCTTTTTTTTTTTTTGTTCTGCTGCTTCTCCAAGCTGGCTGATTCTGAAGAGCTTCGCTCTGCAGTCTTCAAGGGCAAACACAGCTCGGCAGAGAGAAGGGAAGCTGCGCCTTCTCGGCGGGGGGCTCTTTGAACTGTGCCTGGCATGGACGCTGGCGTGAAGTGGAGAGCTGTGAACTGCGCCCCCTCGGTGCCAGCCGGCCTGCCAAGTCAGGGGGGGGAGGCGGAGACGGCTATTCCCTCCGCATCAGTCAGCTGCGGAGATGCAGCTGACTGCATCGGGCAAGGAGAAAGCTCCAACCCACCGTGGGTCGTGCGGACCCCATTTATGCCCGCCGCTTTCAGTCTTTTTCAACTCGTGCCCTTTTGAATATCCAGCCCCTCAGCTAATTTGTGAATTGGGTTGTTGGGTTGTTGTCGCACTGAAAGCTGACCCCCCCCCTTTCCCAATATTAGATGTCATGGGGTGTGATGAGTGGCAAAAAGCAGTCAGTCCTGCCATGCATTTTTTTAATTACTGCAATTCAGCCACCTCCCACCGAAACCTTGTAACTGTGCCATGGAGCTTTGTTTTTTCCGGAAGGGATTTCAAAAAGGCGGTCCCAAAGCATTCTGCCTCTCCTCCGCCCCGTGTGCCATCAATAAATAAAGGAACATATGAAGCGCGGGGGCAGCTTCTACTGCCAGAGATTCCGCGGGTGTAAAGAAGCAGGAAGTTATTCCACCAGTTCTAATACGGTGTGAGGGTGGGAAGACAGGCCAGTCTGATTGGCTCAATGAAGTCAGCTGCATTTCACAGATAGGAGAGTCTAGGCCACTGGGAGCCAAAGCTCCTCGTGTTGAGTGGAGCAGAGCGAACACTTAGCGCTAATGTTTGTGCTTGGGAGCTGAAGCAGCTAAGCCGCTTTTTAGTAACACTGGTGGAACTGGCATGTTTGTCCTAATAAATAAATGAATGAACAAATAAATTAATTTTCTGTGGAAGGAACGTAAAGCACACAAAAAAACTGCATACTGTACTGTATGTAAAAAGGAGGACAGGGAGATTTTTGGTTTTGAATTGATATTGACACATTTGTCCTTCATCCTGCAAATAATAATTAATATACACTACAGAACAGAACATTAAAATAGCTCCAATAATCAAAAGATTTACCAGAAACACTTTTAATTAACAGGATGCACTTGCAACATGGCACACATGCAAATTTATCATTAAATAACACTCAGCTACACATCCTGGGGGGGAATTCTCATGTCCTGTCACCCTGGATTAAAACAGGAGTGATCACATCCCTCGCAGCATTTCACCATTTAAGAGCTTTCGACCACAAATGTGCGTGTGTTTGTGTGTTGTGTGTTTGTGTTTGAATGAGAATGGCAGAGAGGTAGCCCAGTTGAGAATTCCCATGGGCTTCGTCAGTTTAACATCGTGACCTTAATTAACACAGAGAATGGTGGAAGCTCTGGTTGTCACGTGGGACGCTCTGAGGACCTGCATGACGTGATTCCCACTGACACTTTGTCCGCTTCCATCGGAAATGGCCCAGTCTGACTCCTACAGTGATGCTGTTGTACCAGGCAGTGAACAGTAGGAATGCATGGCACATGGCTGAATGGAGCCATATGCAGTTCCTGTGGAAATATGTGTACGGTTGTCAGCCGTGACTCAGAGACAGTGAGGGAGAGAGAGAAGAAGGGAGAAAAGCCACTTAAGGATGCTGCCGGACCCCTGGGCCTGGCTTTTGGGCCACATATTATGAATAATGTGAATACACTGAAGAGTGCATTCATCATGTCTGTGGAGTGCATAAATAGATAGAATCCTGAGGGGTATGAATATGTTTTGGGTCATTTGAGTCAAGCAGGGTGCAATTTGGTCACCTGCAATGCCGCTGCAACTGCATGAAGTACAATAATGTTTTGTGGCAAATGAATAAAACCAACAAACAAAACCAGACACTTGCATACGTCCATCATATTGATTGAAGTGAATTACTTACAGCTATTGGTGTCGTTTGCGACTGCAACAATCCCCATTGGCTGGTGAGGGATGTCAGCTCGAAGGATTCTCATATCTCCACCTGTGTACTTATTGCAGCGAAGAACAGCCCTCCGCACCCAATCTGACCAAAAGATGAAGTCGCCATAAATAGCCAGGCCAAAAAATGTTCCTGGCCCTGACTTCACAATAACCTACGAATTGAATGGAGTAAAAAGCAATTACAGTGGGCACAGGAGAAATGTGGGACAGAGTGAACTAAAGCTGATACATCAAAAAACGTTGAGAAACAACTGTGGCAACATGTGGTTTCATTAGAATAAATGTCCTGACACAACCACTCACAGGCCACTTTATTAGAAAATAAACCTACCATCCACTACACCCTCTGGCAACCTTATGGGTTTCATCAAACCTTTAGGTATACTAGCCATCCCTATTTCAACATAGTGTCATTGTACAAAGATGATAATTGTCTTAGATGGACCCTAATAATATCAGTGACACTGTCATGTAGTTTTTGCCCATAGTAGTGACCCACCACCCATAAAAGAGAACAGCTGGGTAATAGCCTCTAGTTCAACATACAAGGTGTAGATACAATGAAGGAAGAAGAAAATGATATAACGTTTAACATATTACTGTTTTATTTTATACAATTGATTAGGTAAAGGCTTTTTGTGTTGCTCTATGATGTCATCACAGCGTAATAGAGAGATGAACACGCAACCATTAAAACAGCAATTACAGGCTAATTCAGCCAGGCTGCTGAAGATTCTTACAACTCAGGACTAAATCACTGAACAACAAAATAACTGATCAGAAAAGCACATAAAGTCCACAGACGGGACCGCGGTATGGAAAGCGGAGGGCGCTCCATAAATGATTAACCCCAATGCTGGGAGTGTAAATGATGCTGTCATGGTGACAGATGCAAGAAGATGCCTCACACACACCTTTGGGAAGCCTCAACAGAGACAGAGCGACAGGACACATGCAAGGTGGAGAGAGGGGAGAGAGGCTTCGAAACGGTGAAGTTGCACGATCACACGCACCCTGACACCAGACAACAGATGTTGATTAAAAGAAGAATATAAAAAACAACATGGAAAAGGCAGAAAAAAAACAAGGGCTGACAAGCAGAGCAGATGGGATTTAAAAAATAAATAAAACAAGAGAATAAAGAATTTATTAATGAATCACAGATGGGTTTGTTGTTTATATCTGCGTCCATGTTCTTAAAGATATGGTAAGGGGTTTTGGAGGAGCAAGTAGATTTCTCTGAAAAAATCACATGCTTGCTTTCAGATATTTCTCCAAGCCCACTCACCGAACCATGACTTTAAAATCTTGGCCCTTTTATGTGTCCTCTCCTATGGGACTGAATAAGTAACCTTACTGTCGCAGGAATTCTCATTGGTAGTCCTGCTCACTGCATGATGGTGCACGTTGGTATGATGGTACTGCATGATGGTAACATCATAAACAGGTAACAGGTAACTAATGAACCAAAAAATTCACTATTGTTTTTTTTTCTGAGATTGTGTTTCTCACAAATGTTAGAATTTAATAGATATCCCAAATTTTGTTATGATTTGAACATCCTATGGAAATGTTTAGCTGAATATCCAATTGTCTCTTTTTTAAACAGCCCTGACCCTGATTTCCCAAGCAGCAGTACCAGGAAGCAGATACAGTTCATTCCCTGAATGCTGTGCCCATCCAATCTCACTTCACTTTAAACAACTGATGTAGATCGCCTGATGAAACTACAGTGAAAAGAGGCAGTGACAGTATTAGATTGAGCCAAACCTTCCAGATCAGATCGCAATTAGACAGACCAATTCTATTCTATTGAGACCCTTAGTATTAAGAAATGCTCTTCACATACTCAATTAATCTGCCAAAAAAATGGGCTCCCAGAGAGCAAAAATCTTGCTTTTAACCCAAAAGTGTTAAAGCTATTATTATTTTATCAAAGGGTGACCTGAATATTTCAAAATAGCATATTTCATTTCTAAAGAACATATCAATGTCACCTTAAAATAAAAGATTTTAGATTCACTTCTGATTTCCCTGAATAAATAAAAAAATGCTTTAGAGATAAAACCAAAATCATTTACATAGACGGCCCTAATGTTAAATCTTAATTCATAAATTTTAGGAGGGAACATGCCAGTGCAATCCACATGGGAGTTTTAGTACATATGAAAACTGGGTTGCATGTAGCACAACACAGCATAAGCTGGGAAGCAGCACTGCCAGACTCTTGATTGTTTAAACTCACAAAACTAGGACTGGAACGAACTGAGGCTAAAATCTCGATTCGATGTTCCACAATGTACAACACAGTTCAAGAAGACAGAATTAGGGTACACATCTACCCAGCCTGCTATAAAAAAACAGTCAAACGAACAGCTTGTTTTGTTCGCTTCTCTATTCCTATCTTGTTTCTAGCGGTTTATATCTGAAAACAAACACAAAAAGTTTTAAACTGTAAACCACAAACCTAAACCAGACCTCAAACAAGAATTGCTACACATGTACTATTAACATTATGGTGTTTCTCTTACACGTTCCGTCAGGTGTATATTTAGGTGTATATACCTTCCCTCGGGTGTATAGATCTAGTGATTTTCAATCAGCACAAAGAGTTACAGTATTTTCTGACCCACCCAAAGCACATCAAGACAGGAAGTGACCTTGCACTGGGGAGGTTGGCACAGCATGTTTTTTTCAGGCATGAGACATTTCAGAATCACACAGGCCATAAATAAGCAGATTGAAGTTTTACTAGGCAGAAACAAAATCAGCATCCACAACATTTCTCATAACCAGACAGCAAGCACCATTTTAAATACATTTCATTTTACTTCAAAGTCATATTATGTCATAGCCTTTGGAAGACCAGGTCTGTATATTCATTGCAGAATTGCAGGTAGCCAGCCAGTACCCTTCATAATCATGAATGAGGATTATCTGAGGGTTAAAACTCTGGTCCTGGGTGACTGGAGATTCATCTGCATCCTGATTTGTTGACATACCATGATTTCAGAAATGTCTTACAGTGATCAAAATGTGGAACAGACTCATTCATTTCTTTTTCTGTACTAATTTCACCTCATTGTAAGTGCATTTGTTTGGTTTACTTTTGGGAGGAAGTACACAGTCAAATAGTTATCAGATATATATAATAGTTTGGGCACAGTTTGGATGAATTTGGGTAATTCCTTAAACTCAATCATACTTATGTTCTTTGGCTTGAGAGTTGTAGAGTACATCCTTCCTAAAATGTACTCCACACCAATCTGTGGCTTCTAGGTTCCTGATTCTGTCCAGGCACTTCTAGGGACCAGAGTCTTAACGGTGACACTCAGAGGTGTGTAGGGATAACCGTCTTTCAGCTTTAATCCCCTGTGAAGGTATGTCGAGGCCACAGCCCTCACCCTGTCCCCTCTGTCACGTCCTCAGTCTAATTGCACCACTCTAACTTTGAGGAAGTGTGTGCGCGCGTGTGTGGCGAAGGGGCTCAGCCATAACCAAACACCTAGTGCAGCATTATAATCTCCAGGCTGTCAGGACGGTGACACGTGAAAGAAATATCGCCACACTTTGCACACTCATAAACACCACTCCGATTAAGCATGAGCCCATGGACATGGCACCCGCACTACCTGCTTACCACGCAAACGTCAAAGGTTATTACATTTGAAGTGTTATTCCAGCTGGATTAAAAGGGCCATTATGTCACATGTTGAAGGGTACCGCAATGGAAGGCCCTTCAAACATTTATCCGACATTTATTACATACATACTGTGCAGTTGTTCCTTGTTATATCAGAACATATTAAGGGTTTCACTGTGAGATTAAAAGGCTAAGTGATGAACCCTTGCTTTTAAAAGGTAGTGGTGACACTGCTGCTTGCAATTCAAGACCTACTCACCATTTAATATACTTATCATCGAATAATGAGTACGACACCTATATTTTTCATTGCAGAACTGTGCAGCTTCATTTGCACCTTTTAATTGGTGGACTGGCAGGCCAGCTTGAGCCAGGACTCATGTGGCCTTCATTAGATGGGTTAGCACTGGGTGGCAGGGACACAATGAAGCCGAAGCTTCCAAGAACCTGGTTATTCACTGAGGGGGATTAATTAGTTTAGTTGCTATGCAGATTAGGATGAACCCTGACGTCTTAACTAGGGTTATGTTATGGCTAAAGCCCACATCAAATCAACATTTTGAGCATTCATATATTGGCAGATGTGTATAGGACCCTAGTTGTTATCATTTTTATCACACAGCATTGCCACGCTCTCAACCATTTACACTAATCAGACATTAATCACTCAAGTGGCTTTGGTCATAGACTGAAAGTGACAGCGGATTCATTACTCTGAAAAAGAGGTATGCCATCTCAAATTCTTCACTGAAAAAAAGAGAGGCGGCAGCATTTTCTCCACTTCGATGTATTACCATACTTCCAGCCCATTTACACTATGAGAAGCGAATCCTAACCCGTGGATAATGCATTAGCTGACATGTTATGCATTCAGTGGTGGAGGTAGAGAGCGTGTTTACTCACATATCTGTGCGAGCCGTCATAATCACACCTTTCTATTTTCCCCAGGCTTCCATCAGAGAAGTAAAGCTTCTCTGCTTTGTGGTCAATAGTGAGTCCATTAGGGGTGGCGATGTCTGTGCCAACAATGACCCGAATGTTGTTCCCTGCAAGAGTTGATCGCATGATACTGGGATGCTGCTCGTTCCAATTAGTCCAAAACATCAGGCTGAAAGACAGAAGGAAATAAAAGATGCCATTAGCAGTTGGTGGTAATTCAACATGAAAAGGCATCAAGGACAATGCAAAAAAGTGTACTGAAACAAGATAGAAAGAAAGTGAGTGAGTGAGATAGTGATAGTGATCTGTGTGGGACAGATAAAGATCTTCCAATGTCATTTTACCAAATTTATTTTTATTAATGTCTTCACTTAAATAAAAAGAGTATCTTACTCAGTGCACCTGATCAGCTCACTGTGAGAACAGTTATGATAAAGAGAACTGGCTCAAGACAGTGCATGGTCTGTTCCTAAAACATCTTAATCTACAGGCAAGACACCATAGAGTAAATCTGTGGTAGTAGCCTAGTGGGTAACACACCCTGGTTCAAAACACATTTACCATTGTATCCCTGAGCAAGACACTGCACCCTGAGTGTCTCCAGGGGGACTGGCCCTGTAACTACTGATAGTAAGTTGCTCTAAATGTTAACTAAATGTTATTACTAAACGTAAATGTTAATGCAGATTAGGAAATCTGAGTGTTTTCACTGACGTGGACAGCAGTACTGGGTGGTGCCATAGTCCATTCTAAGCCATTCAAAACCAGAAGACAGCTGAACTACACATCCTTCATTTGGAACGATCATCAGTGGACTGCAATGAAATGTTGCATATACACCATTCATACTGTAACCAACTGTAATATACTAAGGGGGTGGTAGCAGCCTAGTAGGTAACACACCTGCCTATAAACCAGAAGATGGTTCAAACCCCACTTACTACCATTGTGTACCTGACTGAAGTCGTTCTGGATAAGGGCATCTGCCATAAATATAAATCACTGTTTGGCTTAAAACATATTTTTTGTTTTCTTTAATTTCTATGCCACCTCCTTAAACATGTGTCCAGTGTTGACTTCAATGCTAATTATTATAATCACTGGTCTGTAATTATCTTGTTTTTTATATTCAAAAACAATATCTACACCACCTGTGATGTTTGTTACGTACTGCAGATTAATTTTGCAAAATAATATGAAATATGACACTGACCCTTTTTTTTGTGCCAATTACTCAGTCCTTAACACTGGGCCTTTGGAGAATAAGTCTGCCCACCCCTGCTGTAAAGTCTCTGAGCACAGAGGTCTGGAGCAAGGCAGGCATTCACTGGCAAAGCAGGCCAGACGCTAACTGTGATTTTCACATCCTCGGCTTCACGTGGGAGTGAAGTGAAGACGCCAGTTGGAGACCGCCACTGATACCCAGCTGCATTTCTAAGGCCTGGCCTCTATTAATACCATAAATGCTGCAACGATGTCATGCTGAGGTGTCCCCGCAGGATGCCACTGCCAATTTCACACACCCTCCCCTGCTCGCGAACTCTGATTTGGCCACTTAGCTGTCAAAGTGCCTAAAGTAAAGGAAGTTTATCATTGAAGCAACAGAAATACTGTGATTTGCTGCATCCTCACAAGATCATCAGTAGCTGTCTGTATTTATTTTCATTTTCCAGTTGCTGGTCAAATGATTTATGTGAGCTAATTAAAAAATAATTTGGCAAGAAGTCTCGTCCTTATGTTCTCTGGAACTTAATTTTCCAAAAAGTACTGACAGAAAAACAGAAGAGAATTATTAACCATGTACGGTTACAAAGATTGAGGATGGAAACGTCATGTAAAGGATTCATCCACAGAGACATTCATATAAAAAAAATTACCGAGAGGAATAAAGGTTCTCGTACAGGAAGTCATCCCATTCTATCCCATCCCATAACTTAAACTGCAAATTGCATTAATGCAATTCAATATTTAGCTTTTCCCTCATTACCCTCCAGACAAGTACAGGCTAATGTTTTCAAGGATACAAAAAGGTTCTGAACAAAAACGTAAAAATCATGCCAAATACCAATGCCAAAAGCAATATTTCAAGCAATGCTTGTGAGAATCAAGACCCAGGTCCAAAAAATAAAAAACAATGATCAAAAATGGTGGAAACTTACTTCTGACACTCTTCCAGTGCCAGCACATGTGGATGATCTTCCTCAGCCATGGTGACCACTGGCTCTCTCTGGAAGGCCACATGGCGGCCAGGGTCAATAGTGTGTCTGCTGATTGAGGACGTGGTAGAGCTCGTCCAGTACAGCGTGTCCCAGGCCCGATGGTAAGCCAGACCCTCCACTGATCCAACATCTGAGGAAGAAAAAATGCTCTGAGTCCCCTGACAGGCAGCCAGTAAGAATGCAGCCAACTGATTGGACGTAATCTGCATAGGTTGCCTGGCATCAGTTTTATTCCAGTATCCTTTTATAAACCAAAGTGCCACAGAAGACATGGTCAGTTATCATTAGACTGTGTCCTGAAGCTCAGAAAGTCATTTAATATTTTAGTTCAGCCAAACATGTATTGTTTTTATTTATGTATGGTAGTGCTGCGCAGTTGCATTTGATTTTGGTATGAACACGATATCCACTATGGCTCTTGGTATGTCTATTTTTATGACTCAATACATACCTAAATTAGCAAAAGTTAAGTTCAAAAAAAGTTTAATAAAAATGATCAAGCCCCCTGCTCCCCTCCAGGCCATGTACAGGCCATGCATTGCCTGTGGGGAAAGTTCATAGTCCGTTGTCCACGCCTGTGACTAGTGGGTAATAAAAGTTAATCCTATCATAAGCTTATCTTAGCCTAGCCTTGTGTTGTTGCTGGACCTGTCTCTGCTCACTCTCTTCTCCACTTTGTCAACTTTTATTCCCTATTGTGCCCTTTGTTTCTCCACACTTTTCTTGCTGTCCAAAATTACACCCATTGCATATTCATGCCCGTTCTCACCCCTAGACATAAACAGAACATTTACTTGCATCTTGTGTCTGTGCCTGCAATACATGAGTATAATATAGAGGTCATTCTAAAAATTCGACAAAAATTCTTCATACCATGCCGTCACCGCATTAATAATTACAGCAAAGGGCTTTGCGGAAAATAGTGTCAAGTCGTCTCTTTATTCCTCTGGAATCTTCTTGATGGAGCAGATTTGGTACAGCACACTCGTACAATGGGACCAGTGAAACACGGCATCCATAACATCTGTTTCATGGGCCAAGCTTTCGTCCTCTGTCATTATGACACCCAGCCCAGTTGGACGGAAGAGCAGAGCACAGTCACTGCCAATTCATTTGGACAAAACGTAACACAAGCAGCCAGGTAGAATAGAGTCAAACTGTGCCTGGAGATTAACAGCGCTGTGGCTCTGCAGTTTGGCAGCCTTTGCGATTTTCAATTTCAGAAAGACAATGGCATAATTTACGTCCCTCTGTTTCATACCCCAAATCCCTTCAGCCAAGCAGAAAGGAATATGTTCCCCTAAATGCAGTCATAGATCTTTCTAAGCACCCAAATGAGACAAAGGCGGCGCTCACCAATTTCTTACATAACCCGTTTACTCTAGGGCACCACTTTTACAACATTACAAAAAGGCCACTAGATCACACACAAATTACATGGTTTCTAAAATAGTAATTTGTATTTGTTAGCCATAGGATTTTTATTTATTTATTTTTTATTTATCTCTGCTGCTTTGGTCTCCATTTGCTCTCCTGGTCAGATGTGTTTGAGCAAAGTCAGCTTGAAGCCCTTCTTTCTCGGAGCAGCAGGAGGCTGGGGACGTGATGTCTCAATGCAATACTGACACGGCCTGCAGCCCCTTTCACCTCTCTGCACACCAAGGGAGTGAAAGAGACAAAGCCGACCTCCTCAGCAATGAAATATGCACGTGAGGGCCGCTAAAGGAAAACGATAATGCTTTTGAACCTAAAGCACAATGTTTTGTGCAGAGACGGTGTGTGGAGGGTGTATTCACATTTCAGAAGAGTATCGTCAAAAAGGGTTTTATTTTTGAACATCTCAATTTTTTCCCGCCACTGGGAAATCATTTTACCATCTCGGTAGATGTCAGCACAAAAGGAGCAGAGACAGTCGTACATAAATTCAGCCCCCGATGCTGTGAATCACACACTGGCCGACATGCAGCAGCGCTGATTAACCATGTACACACAGCACAGTAAACCGCGCCGGGGTGATTTACACACGGGAACGGAGGCGCTATCGCATCGTTTGCTGACTCCCATCCATCACTGTTGCAGCGGTTAACGAAGACAGATTTTTTTCTTCTTCATCTGATGGAGATGATGGGCTGTCCATACCCAGCACTGCTGCCAGCGTTCACCTGGACAGGCTGCTGATCTTTCGGTGACAGCAGGGGTAAAACCCCCACTTACCTCAGTCACTGACAAGGGGCAACAGGCGGACATTGCAGATTTATGAGTCACATGGGAATACGCTTGGGTGACTCATAAAAACCCCAACAGGAGCACAGCGCTGAGGCTGGGTAGAAATATGAAAGCAGCGTACAAAGGGCCCAAATAACACACCTAACACATAGATAAGATCAAAACGATGCACTTAAGGAAGGCTGAACAGTTCAAAGAAAGCTGCATCTGTTTGGGCTTCAAAGGCTAGACTTTTGACACAGGAGAGAGAAGTGAAAATGGTGGATATTGCGCACATGGACAAACATAAAAATCCCCTCCCAGAGCAAAACCAAAGTATATCCATAAGACATAACGGATTAAAATGTGCATATGGACAAAATCCATCATAATCCATCATAAAAATTCCAATCTAAAATCTTGTACCTGTCCTAAGACTGTCTTTCAGCATCATGAAGACATGAAAAAGAGTGATTACATTGAAGACCACTTTTCTACTTATTGTATGAGTAAGCAAATAAGTTCTAGCCTCTGTCAATGAACACGACTGGAAGTTTTAAAATGAAACAAAACCTTGTATGCCATTCTGGTTTGTCGCTCCTTCTCAGAGGGAATTTACACTACTTTGGTGGTCTAAACAAACAGCAGTACTGGATGTCTTGTCCAAAACTATTATTTTGAAAATCACTAAAAAAGTTAACAAAATGTTATTCGGCATGCAATGATCCAATGCTTGAGAGTTAAAACTAATGGTCCAAACGGTAACTTGGGCATGTTTTTACAAATGCTTCATTTCAGATGCTATTTAAAAGCACAGACTGCACCATTTCTATCAAAAGTCATAATTTAATAACAGATAATCAAAACCTGTCATATAAGCTCATGGTCACATACAAACTGCATTCTGTCTGAATAATCAATAATATGTTGCATTTAACCAAATGACCATTCCTGTTACACCAAGAGACCAATGATCTTAGAGATTGTAGGATATGACTCCCAAATACTGTGTAATATACAAGACCACAAAAGGAAGGAGAACACTGAGAAAAGGAAAATTGTAACAATCCTCTCTGGCATCCAGTGTAAGCTGGGTGCGATTGCCAGTCCCAGGGCACTGAGTGCAGGACCCACCCCTTCCCGATTACCCGTATCTGTTGTCCCTCCTTTAAAGGAGTACCTACACCAGTGTACCGGGTCCAGTCTATGCAATCTGTTATTGTTACTGTTTGTGTGCATGGTATGAGAGTGTGTACGGTGTGTGTGTTTGGTGGGCTGGTGAGGCCTAGCCGGCAGTTTTAAAGTTTTGCCGATGTTGTTGGCACTGCTGTGGGCTTCCATGCATATTCCTGCCTTGGGGTGACAGGGAAGTCCTGGTGCGGCCCACACCAACTGGTCAAGTCACAGTTGTTGGGACTCTTGTGTAGGTGTATGGTTGTGTGTTAATGGTGTTGTTCCATATATTCAGGGGTTGTGAATGTGTGGAGTGTCCCTCGTGTGAGTGAGCCTTTCCTTTGCCCGTTTCCACTTCCCCTGCCCCAAAATACATTCCTGTTTTTTCATCCTGTACTCCAATAAACTTGCACCTTCGACTGGATGGGTCAATCCCAGAACATTGGTAAATAAAGCATTATTTCAATCAAGTGTCTTGCAAGCTGCAAAGGTTCTTGGTAACCAATAAATGCAACAGTGATTTAATGTAAAGCTGAAAACTCACTTTCGACAATGATCCGTCGTCCTGTCCAATCATCGTTGACAAGTTGTATATTCCCAAAATGGACATCACTGAAGAAAATCCTATTATGTCCCACAGTGTGCTGCTGATAATCAAAAGCCAAGGCGATGACATTCTTAAAGTAGGATGGGTTTTCAAAGGCCCGGATGGGGGAATTGAGATGGTTCTCATTGGAGAGGTGAATGCTCTTCAATACGCTGCGTTCAGAGTACAACAGGTACCCTTCGTACTTATGGCACTTGTGCCCATCCTGAGCCAGGTACCCGTGAGCACAGGCGCATGACTTTCGGCCACCTCCGAGATGGAAGCACAGCTGCTGACACCCACCGTTGTTCCTGCCACAGGGGTTTGTATCTGCACAAGAGTCAACAGAGAGATTTCAGACTCATTAATGAGACTCTTAACTAGGGGTGGATAATCCCTCTGAAGGC
The DNA here is from genome assembly GCF_900700375.1 of Denticeps clupeoides. NCBI lineage: Eukaryota > Metazoa > Chordata > Actinopteri > Clupeiformes > Denticipitidae > Denticeps > Denticeps clupeoides. The sequence goes on from NC_041711.1 coordinate 17,296,393, forward strand.
TCACTACTCCCTCCTGGAAATAATATTCCAGGCCCAAGCTCAAGCACATCCTGTACGAGTCCTTAATTCTCTTGATCTGATATCAGAGTTATATTTTTATTAATATATTTGAATATTTTAAGCAAAAACTGACATTCTGTAGTTCTGTAGGCAATTAGTAGGATGTTCAGGAAATTAACCACAAATGCAAAACTCACACTGCATGTCAAAGGATGGTTTTGCCTGCTTGTATAATTCAGGCTGCATCTGCTGAACTAGGTTTAAGTGTAAAAGATACTAACCCTACTGACAAGGACTAAGTATCATCAAAACAGGTCACACTGCATAAAAAAATTAATAAAAAATGTTCATTAAACAAAACCTCAACCTTTCTCCCGAACTCTGTTAAAGACTTTCACATCTTTCAGGTTCACCCCCAGGCCACTGCGGACAGTCTGGGCATCTGTGGCGTCATTCTTGAAGCCGCGCCGAATGGAGCCGTTGGCATGTGCCCTGCCACATACCAGGAAGAGCAGGGTGGAAAAGGAAGTTTGACGAGAGGTAATCAATGGCGCTCAACTAATTAAAATCAAAGAACTCATTAAAAAACAGTAGACAGCTGGCCTGACAGAAGGTGAGGTAACCTACCCTTGCAGTGACATTGAGCTATTAGTCATTTATATTAAAAAGGTGCCTCTTCTCGACACATTACAAAGCTTTCTCTATATTCTTACTGTGACCTTGCAAAGGGATGGCTAATCCAACAAGGGTGGGGCAGCTGGCTTTGTATGGGCCAGTTAGAGAGTGTAACATTTATGGAAAAATAAATTACCTGTCAGACCAGTAGATGTAAGCCCCAAAGACGGCCACTGAAAACATATCCACGTTGCTCGCTGACAGTACAATCTCTCGGCTCATGCCGCTCTCAAGGTTGATCCTCTCTATCTTGCTGTTGCGGGCATCGCACCAGTATAATTTATTTTCCTGAAACGCAATTTCAGAATCAACTTCAGTGGGCCGCTCTCTTATCGAGGGGCATTTTATTAACAGAAATAAGAAGGGATGGTGGCGGGGCGCATCCCCGGAATCACGGGATGCTGAGTAAGCAACATGTGGAAGTTGAGCGCACCTCGTAGTCGATGGAGAGACCATTCGGCCGGGCTATTCCGGAGTTAACAAGCGCGGCTTGGTCTGAGCCGTCCAGCCGAGCCCTGCTAATGCGAGGGGTCTGGCCCCATTCTGTCCAGAACATGAACCTGCTCAAGAGACCAGCACAAGGTTAAATGAAGACCAACGGTGGTATGTTTAGTGAGCAGCTCAGAACTCAGGTTAGTCCTAAGGGCAGTCTGCTGGTAGACCACACAGAGTGAATAGGAATGAATTTTCAGCTGAATACATTTAAAAGGCCACAATTCTTGAAAAACAAGCCTTCATTTAGCCTTTGACACTGCATAATTCTTTTCATAAAATTAAAATAAAGCAACATGCATTAAAAGCACAGTGGCATATTTTAAAATAAATACATAGCTAATTTAAAACAAATGTTAAGAAACCTGAGGATGACACAAATAAAGCCAACCACTAGTGATTTTTCTGAAAAAGGACAATTTACGGCTATTCAAAATTCATTTTGTATTCATCAACATTTTTCACCAGTGGTTGAATTAAAAGTTTCACATAAAAATGAACACAGCTATTTTCCATTTAAGTTTGTCAGACTCTGTGGAAAAAAATGCCCTTGCAGTTACAGGTCAGTAGTTTCCCTCAATAAAAACACTGAGCATTAATATCAAGCACAACACAGACGCTACCACGACACAGTCATTTTAAAAAATCTGGCACTGAGTGGATGGGTAATTTAAGCACATGCTAAAGAAGCTCCGTGTAAATGTGACGCCCCGAGGTCATTGGGCTGGTGCGAGGCACCTAATTATGTAGTCCTGAGTAATCTCATCTGGAGGCAAATATCCATTATTACTCAGGACTCCGTAAAGGCAGGTCAGCAGCACCTAGTAGGTGCTGCGACATTAATGTGGATCTCTGTAGAGAGCGTATGTTTTGGTTTGCAGTTCCTGTCAGTCAAATAGTTTTCATTTGTTCCTTTTTGTTCCTGTCTTCTGGCCCTCATTTTTTTTGTTTTGTTATCTTTTGAAGTAAAACCGTTTATGTCCCATTCCTGCGCTTCCTTCCCCCGTCAGCCCTCAGCCATGACAGAATGTCGCAGCCAACCAAAGAAGAAGGACAGCAGTACGCAGAGGAGAAGGGCAACGGAGAAGAACACACTTGTTCGTGTGAGGATGGCGAGGAGGAGGAGTTTGGCTGTGCGGTGTAAACCTGGGCAAAGAACGGGAAGATCCTGCAACAGGAAGATCTTGCTCTGCCAGTCATGGACACATTTACCCTCTTCGCGGACGTTTCCCCCCAGGCTGCCAGCGCTGTGCCCTGGTCTTCTGCAGCGAACGTCTCCCCTTCCTAGTGGACACCAGTCCCAACTCCATGCACACACCTCCCAACACTATACAGGGTGCCAGTGGGTCCTGGGTCCTGGGGCCCTGGGGGGCTGAGTGCCCCAGAGCCCTCAGAGTGGCAAGGGGGTTCAGCCAGGTCAGGCAGGAAGAGGGCCTGCTCGATCCAACAGGCCCATGAGGGGTCAAGCAAAGCACCCACAGAAATGCCATGCATGAGCAGAGCCTGCATGTTGCCAGAAGGTACAACCCTGCAGTTCAGTCACCGGCTGCCGCTCTGTCTGGGATACTGGAGGCAGCAGCAGGGACATGCAGGGGCAGGTCACTAAGCCCTCAGTCATGACAGTAAATAAGCTAATACAGGTGGGAGGGACATTTAAATGAAGGCAGCACAATGCACTGCTTGTTATTTTTGGCAACACCAGACAACACCAATCAGAGGGTTGGGTCCTTATTCAAATATCTAATTATGTGGATGCTTTCTCTGCAAAACAGGTTATTGTGATTTTAACAGAGCTGAAGAGGCTACAGTTTCCAATGCAGGTGTAGTTTCTCTCAGCACTGCAGAACTCATGAAGGAATTAAGTCAGTTTCAACCAAGACATAAACACATTTGACAGAGCATAGAGGCAGAGCTTCAAGTACTGAATTTGCATGTATTCTTCCCACATATTTCTTAAAGCATTTGTTTTGGAGTTCAACAAAGCAGCACCATCTTTACTGGTGCAACACTGGAGAACAAAAATGTATTATATTCTAAATAGATGGCTGCAGAATACAACATTAACAATTTCTTAATTAATTACACCTCTTGTGGTCATCAGGTGACGCTCGCTTATAAATCTGAGCAGTGCTATGTATGGAGCTTGTTCGCTAGTGTAAGGATAATGATTCTCTAGTGCAGTGTAATGATTTACATTGAAAAAACAAATGAAACAACAAAGACACATGACCATAAATTATCTTTGCACATGTGATGTATTAACTGCGGTGGGATAAAATAATTAAAAATGAAAAAGTATTGTGTGTGTAATGTGCCCATCAGAATTGACAGCTGTCAATAAACAGAGATTTAAAACGTCATTAAAAATGTCTTCTTTGTGACAGAAATAATAATGCACCTATGCACACTGTTTAACGGCATAATAATGCCCATAGCCTCAGCAAATAACTGCCCATTATGTTTATTAGCTGTTAAATGTGTAAAGAATAAAGCACAGAGCTGAATAAAAGTTTGATGGGCAATGCCCTTAGCTGGTTTACTTGAGTGAAATGATAAAAGCGGTGTAAAATAAGACCCCAGGAATAAAACAGGCTCTGTTTAATTACAAAGGGCTACTGTAATGTACCACTGATACTTCAAGCTAGTGTGTTTAATGCAGAGATTTGAGTGGGATTTGGGATTCTTTAACATAATCCCTTCAGAAGCATCTCGGAAGACGAGGTGCAGTGAGCAGAGTCATTGTTCCCCTTGCTTTTCCCACTGCCCCTGTGGATTGCTCCGGTGTTATCTAGGCTATACGCTTTAGAGAACAGCAGATACGTTGAAAGTTGCATCAAAAAGGGTGATATGAAGCTCCTGGTATTCCTTAGCGGCCAGATCAGTCCTACATTTTGGTCTTATTAAGGCAGAAGGAGAGCAACATTTCATGAGCTATGGTTTTTAAAGATATGACTCAAATAAAATATGGTACACACCCTTTCAGCGGGTGCACAGCAATGGCTCTGGGTTGATCAAGTCCTTTGGAGATCACCACTGCACGGTATATACCACTGAGACGAGCTACCTCAATCAGATTGAATCCATGATCCGTCCAGTAAATATTACCTTTGGAGGCAAAGTAACAAAGAACCTGAACCAACAGAGAGCACAGTAAGCGTAACAAAACTGAGCAATTCAGAAAATGTCAAAATGACTAATTCATTGATTCTGGTTGCAGAAGAAAAGAAAATACAAAAAAACGACTAAAGATTTTACCTGCAATCCAGTCCACTGCAATCCCCTCCACCCGACCCAAGCCGCTGGTGATAATGTCCTCCCTCCAGGTCTGATCTCGTCGGGCTTTTGATATTTTGTTTAAGCCCATGTCTGTCCAGTACACTGTGTCATTAGCTGTGACAAATGCATGGATAGGCCATCATTATTCTCAGCCATGGAACTATCACAGCATGTATTATTTATACACTCTATAACAAAAATACAGACTCACAAAAGCCCAGTGGGCAACCAGTTGTTTTTGTTGCTCCTTTTTTACAGCCAAAATTAATAACTGATGTGACTAAATAAAATGCAGTTTTTTGCTGTTGCGGTATATACAGAGTGACAATTTGACTGTGTTTGAGATTATAATGAACAATTAAATATTTAGGATTCAGTTTTCTCTATGAATTAGATGTTGAATTTGTTGCTATGCAAAATAATCTAGCATCTAGTCAGAAGGTACTGAAAATGAAAAAGGATTGTCATTGTGAAACACAGCACGCTGTGCACACCCTTGGTGAGCAGTGGGCAGCCTTAGAGGGCACCCGGGGAGCAGTGTGTGGGGACGGTGCTTTGCTCAGTGGCACCTCAGTGACACCTTGGCGGCTCTGGATTCGAACTGGCAACCTTTCGAGTCCACTTCCTTACCCGCTAGACCACCATTGCCCCAGTTAGTGAGGTAACTGATGATCATAAAGTGCATGCATTTTTACAGCACCACAAATGCACTGTATAATTTGTAGAATAATTAAACAGTTTCTGAGGAGAAGCACTATATTGTGATAACGTGAAGGCAGACCTTCATTTAATCTAAAAATAATAATTATAATAAACTAGGAAACTTTCAACTCCTCTTCTGTAATAAAAAAAACTACATCAATGGACTGCTCTGGTCCTATATTTTATAATATTGTATGCCTCTAGAAAGATCATTCACTAAAAGTGCTTTTTGAACTTTCATCACAAGGGTATTTTCCTGATATTGATTATCCAGCTCTGTACAGCAATTACACTGAGTTTCAAGCAAAGCCTTGGCATCTCCTCACCCACAGTTAACTTCTTATTACATCTGACAGCGCCCACTTGGAAGCATCTACTCTTTGCACTTGGACACTCTGCCTATACTAAATGTTGAACTAGTTTTGTCTTCTCTTAATAGTAACACTGTCGTTCAATCTGACTTTGTAAGACAGACAAAATTAATTTAGTCCAAAAAAAAGCTTTGTCACATTTTCCAACTCAAATTACCTTATTTTCTGCTTCAAAGAACCGAGTACTAATTTTTTAATAGATCCTACTGATGACATCAAAAATTAGCAAATTTCAAAATAAGTTCCTTTTGAAAGGTTAACAAGAAGTCAACACTAAAAAGAGCTTTCAAGTATTTTGAAGGATATTTCATTTGCCAAAAGAAGGTAATTCTTAGAAAAGAGAAAAGTATAAATTAATTTTAATTGTAAATGTTTCGCCTGAAAAAATAATATACATATATCATTTATGTTTGTGGTGCTACTGTACAGATAAGAGAAACTGTGAAAATTCAAGATGTGGGATTTTGTAGCGCAGGATTCGGTACTTCTACATTTATAGTCAGGCATTTATAAGAATGGGTGGCTATTTAGATGGGTTGTATGAGTTTTGAATAGAAACTGACCCTATATGTGTATATAGGGGTGGAACAAAGTGGAATCTCAGAATCACAACATATGACTGTTTTTCTTTACATATTCAATTAATCGTTAATTTTCTAAATATACTGTGTTTACCGAGCATGCAGAAAAAAAGCAGAGTAGAATGCCTCAGAGACATTTTTAATATAGCTAACTTTACGTGCACAGGGAGTCAAGAGCAAGTAATTGGCATTCCAAACTGAAGCAGGAGATGTATATTGGTTGGAGAAATAATAATAATAAGATCAAGATAGCTGTGTCCAGGCAAAAGGAAACAATCAAATGATGCAACTATTGCCAATTAGTAAATACTTAGCAAATCATTATATAATAACAATTTGCATTTTAAATTTGACTCATTACAAAAAAGGAAAATACAAAATAACTTGTCAACAACACTGTCATTACTAACAAATTAGATTTCATGACCCTGTGACACTAGTTCTTCAGATCTGAACAGCTGGCAATGATTTTGCAGCACTTTATGATACCAGCTACTGTCTTACCAGCATGAAAGTCCAAACCCACGGCCAGCTGTGTGCCTGAGACGGGCATCAGCGTTTCAGTACTGTCTGTCGGCTCTAACGATATTCCTCTGATACCTTCATGAACGGAATACAAAAGGAAGGAGCCAACTCCTATAGACAGAATAATTGTTAAAGAGAAAGCAGTGAACAGATTATTCTATTACCACATAGTGCCATAAAGAGAAATGGGACAAATATATCCCTTTTTAAAAATATGTTTATATCATAATTACATGGCCACATAATTTTGTGTGTTTAATAATTACCATAGTTTCATACAAATATACATATATTACACTCAATTGTGAACAATTGTAATAGACAGATTTCAGCAGAGACAGTCTTGTTATAAGCTATTGCTGATAATACCCTGCATTTGTTTGTTGGGCAGTTCATCGCTGTACCTTCACATGACATTCGGTCACTTTTGAGGCTGTATCCCACAGTGCACGAGCAACTACGTGTGCTTTCTGATGTTGGGAAGCAGAGCTGGGAACATCCACCATTGTTCACCTGGCATGGGTTTCGTCCTTTAGAAAACAAGACACCAAGACTTGGTATCAGAGGAAACTAACAGCACACACAGAAAAATCATAAACTATCATAACCATTTAAGAGCGACCTCACTCTCATGGTATAGACCACATGAGACTTTAATTAAGTTGATTATGTCAATAATGCCACTGCCTACAGGGATGGTGAGATGTAGGGAAAGGGGTCAGAAGTTCCCGAGACACCCCTTCACAGACACTTCAGCAAGCTCATCTCAAGTGGAGTAATAAGACACACTGGCACTCCCATGTGGTCGGTGTCAAAGAGATAAACGGACTGGCTAATTGGTCTGAGTAAATCGGAAAAGGTACTAAAAAGGTTTACTTTAAAGATGCCTTAATTGACTTTCTTCTGCAGTAGCAGAGCATGCAAGAGTCCAGTCCAATATTGCTAATGGAACTGGCATTAACATGAATGGGAGAGCCATGATGATATATATTTTTTGTGTGAGTAAATGAGTAAAATATATATTTTTTCAATTCACAACCTCATACATTAGTGCTGCAAAACCTTGGCTCAGGTATGACCAAATAAATAGATTTAAAAAAAATATATATATTTTTTTAAATTAAAGACAATTATAATGTTCATTTACTATGTTGGTTTTGAGAAATATCCTCAAATCAGAAACTAAATTTGGTACAAAAAATGCAATATTAAAATGAATGTCTTAATATTAATAAAATGAATTCTATGGCTTCACCTGATATTCCTGTATATGGATCACGGCATTTCCATATGCATATTTTTACCTTTCTGCATTTCCCTGTCATAAACCTTCATATGGACTACTCCAGTTGTCTTGTTCCGCATAATGGCCACATTCCTGCCATCCCTCTTGTTGACGGTTCCCAGTTGTGCTAGAATGTCATCAGCCCACCACAGCTTGGCTCCTGTACACACAAAACCAAGCAGCCTTAGCACACGTAACAGGAGACGAGAGGATTTTCCTAAGTGGTTCGGTCAAACATTTTCTCACATCTGATAATAAAGGGAAAAATCAATTGTCTCGGTGGTGATTTTGGGGTATGCTGGATCCGTTTTCTGGTGTTGATGTTGTCTGCCCAACATTGTATCCACCTGATTTATGTATTTTAGTGAGCCTATTGTCTTGAGTCACGGTCATTTATTGTTTGTGTTCATTTTTGTTGTCCTGTTTGTTGTGCAAGTCGTGTAAATGTGTCCAGTGTTCTTTTCCTACCACACCGATTGCCATTGCACACCAATAAATAACAAATTTACCACGTGCAACAAGGATAAGACAGCTCTCCCTAGGGAGGACTTTCAGATTGTAGTTATTGAAAAACGAAGCCATTTCACTTCCCTCGTTTCTTCATTGAATCAGAATCTGACTGATGGGACATACAATCCGCTACATGCCTGGTGCTTTGTGAGGGACTTGGGACTTTGATGTATATTATTCTTAGCAGGAGGACAATATGTGGCCGAGGGAAAAGACATGACTGAGGGAAAGCAAGCAATTAATGTAGAGGGATGGCAAATGTTTCTTGGTCTCTGGAGCAGAGGCTCATACTGGGAACAGGAAGTAGTAGAGACATGTAACCCCATCTGCAAACTCATTACATGTGAGCTGTGGCCGACAAGAGCGTCTGGACACAACAGCCATGGATGGCATCGACTCGGCACTATAGCACAAACCGCAGCTCTTCTGGAAGATACTGTGCTTGTTTCTCCTTCTTGCGCTCTTTCCCCTCCAGCCCCTTCCTAGACCTGAGTAGGTTACAGATGGTTAAAGCAGGATTATTCTTGGCTTTGGGCTGGAAAGCGAGGAATCTGGATCAAACATGGGAAATAAAGAGGACAGAAAAGTAGCCCAAACCAGCACGTTCTGTTTACACCATTGGTGTTTAGATAATATAAAACTAAAGTAAGGAGTATCTCGTACAAAGCGGCACAACTGAACATAAAAGACTGACGGCTATTGAATATTCCCAACATGCTCAAAATATGATTTCATTTATTGATACCCATTTCTCCCGTAAACAGATCCGCTTATCTAAAGTTTACAAGGAGAAATGTAATGCAGTAGGCCAACCTGGTTAGTAACTTGGTAAATATTCATAATTTTATCATGGCATGTACACAGTTACTATTACTTTTTTATGGTAAATAAAACTTTGAAAGCATCTACACCATGCCTGGACACACTTCAAACGATAAAAAATACACTACAAGTCTCAAGGAAACTGTTTTTTGTTTGTAAGCTTGACAGTCAAATTGTTGAACCTGGCCCTGCATTGTATTACACTCTAGAAGCCATAATTTGTATAGGACTGGAGGTGAAAACTGGTGAAAACGTCATATAATGAAGTTGCAAAAGAAGATGCTCAACAAAAAAATGCTCAACAAAATTAAGATGATTCGTCCATTGTTATCAACACAGGCTACTCAGATGCTTGTCCAATCTGTGGTCATCTCCAAACTGGACTACTGTCTTCCACTTAGCGCTACTCGACCGCTCCAGCTTGGATAAGACCCTTATCCAGAGCGACTTACAATGTGCTTTCATGTTACCATCAATAAAAAAATCAGTTCTGGTTCATTAGGACCCCAATTATGACAACAATTCATTTTATTTGCTTGGTTATATTTTTCCTTACATAAGTTAGTCTAAGTATTCTCTAAAGAGGAAGGTCTTAAACTGCCATTTAAAGTGAAGTGATTGTCACTGTGGGGCAGCACCGTGGAGGGGCCAAGACACAGAGTCTAGACGAGTGTCTTCCACATACCTTAATCTCTCTGATCCTCCAGCACTTCTCCACTGGTACCACCATCTGTTGAGGTACTAGGAAAGCATTCATCTAGACTCTCCTCTGTCTTGACTCCTAAGTGGTGGAATAAACTTCCACTAGAAGTCCGAACAGCCGAGTCATAAAAGATCTTCAGGCGCAAGCTAAAAACCTTCCTGTTTAGAAAAAAACTCTTACTTACACTTTCTATATATATAAAAACAAACAAAACAAACGAAAAAAAAAGACAGTTGGGTTCTGAGATAGTATGCAAATGATATCTACAGACCGGGTCCTAGTGAACAAAATGAGGGATTTCAAAGATGGATATTTTATAGCATGGTGATCTGATTGAGTATTTCTCATTTCCACCCCAACTAGGCCAAAAGTAACTCCTCAGCCTGACTATGAGCTGTAGTTGAACCTAGTCTCCATGGTCTCTCCATCTTGACTGGTAGTATGGAAGGTGGAGTTTACATTCTTCAGTAAGCATTGTCTGTTTCTGTCTCCTATCAATCAGATCTTTTTTTCCTCACACTTGTTTCTCTCTGCTTGCCTCTTTCACTCTATTACTTTCAATTCTATTTGTGTGTCATGCCAGGAAAAGGTGCACACAATTCCTTCTGTTCAGCTTCTTGCTTTCCCTGGTAGCTGCCTCATAGTTTAGCTCTGTTGGAAATCAGATACCCGGTAGATCTAATCCAGTTTGGTCCATGTACAGAATGCTCATGTGCTTTATCTTATTCCTTTTTCATTCAGTCTTAAAAAAAAACATTGGTAAGAGCCATTGTAGATAATATTAAGAGTTTCTCATTCACATTTCCTCAGAAAACTCTCCTCTGAGAGTAAATTAATTATCTATAGCGCAGCTAAAGCCCCGATATCCATGAAAATGAAGCCATTACTACACCTGAGAGAGCTGCAAATCAGATGAAATAAGCTGACTAGACAGTATAGGGAACTGTAACCTTGAAACTAAACAGGTTCATAAAAATAAAAAATATACTGCAACCCAGATAAAACCACAAAGCAGCCACTCATTAATTATTTGGTTGTTCATTGTTGAATATTGTTACAATATAGTTACAGAGTAGAGTTGCACAAAGAATCAGGTTAAAACCAAAATATTAGTCTGCTATTTTTCACTTCAGTCTGAATCAAGAACAGCACTTAAACTCACAAAACGGAGCGTCCATTCCCCTTACTATTTCAAAATAAAACTGTGGATAACAACTCTTGGTTTTCATTAAAGTCATTAAATATCTTCATGCACAAACTAAAAGCTTTCCTGTTTACAAAATATTCGGGCTAAAAACAGCTCTTACGTACGCTTTCCATATTTATCTAAAAAAAAAGCGGTTGGGTCCTGAGTTATTATGTGAATGGTATCTACAAATAGTGAACCACATGAGGGATTTCACTGATGGATATTTAAAACACTAATGTAAGTCGCACTGGGTAAGAGAATCTGCCAAATGCTGTAAATGTGAAATGTTTTGTAACGACCATCCCATTGACAGAAAACAGTTTCATTTCGGAAAGCAGAGTGTAAACCAGGCATGCTTAAGCATTAATAATCCAGAGGCAGTGCTGTACGGTGATGCACCGGCCCCAGTGTGCTGCAGTCACAGGCTGGCTGATTTTTAAAGGCATCCATCAGAGATGAGATGAGATATGATGAGATATTGACACTCCCAAAGATTTCTCAGCCAATCAAAATGGCAGGTTGTAACTCACTGTGGTATAATTAATAGGATGGATGATATAAAGGTCATTAGCTTTAATTCAGTATAACGGACAAATGGAAGATGCACTATGTGGGATTTAATTGGGCCAGACCCTGACATCGCTATTTTGCATGCAGTGTAGTGTGATGCAAGACTGCCTGATTCTACAATAGTTAAATAGCTTTATTTAGGCACCACTTAACATGCAGCAATTAATCTTCCCAGTTCACACTTAATCAATACGAAGCATCATGCACACAAGACACTTCACTCACCCATAACCGCCAGGGCAGTGGCTTTCATTAGCTCTTTCTTCATGGCTTCAATCACTTCAATGTTGCTGCCATCCAAGTTGCATCTGTTGATAGTGCCATTGCCTGAGCTTATCCAATACAGTTTGCCTGATGGGTAGTCTATTGACAAGCCTGTGAAGAAGAAGATGTTTTTTTTTGTACACGGCTACTAGCCAAAAGCAGTGAATATAACCTCATTAAGCTTTCGAAACCTTGAGGACAACTGTACTGTCGGTTATTATAAGAATAGACATGACCTTGTCTTTATTTAAAACAATTTCCGGGGGGACCTTTGATCTGAGCCAGTGACATTATTCTGAATTTCATCTCCCAGAGCGAACAGTTTATTTATGGTGCTGATAAAGTCAGCAAAGGTCACACTTTCCATATTTATTTTAATTCCTCATCACATGAGCTAAATTATTATTATATCCTACAAATGGCCCAGATGTAAAGGCTGTAAAGTATGCTTCTTTCCATTTTTTCTAAATAAGTGTAGGCTTCTTGACCTTGTGTTTTTACAAGTCTTTACAAAAAATAGGCCATCACATTAAAGTAAAACAAAAGAAAATGAAAGGAAGAAATTTTACCAACTGGCTCTTTTTGATTTTGATGCAGAATCTTGCTGTTGCTACCATCCATATTTGCCATATTTATGGTATTTCCATCTGTCCAGTATATCTTCCTGGAATAAAAACAGTGAGTTTTTAACCTTTTAGGCCTGAAAACACAGACGTGTGTTTTCGTGTGTCAGTTGTGCTTTGTGTCAGTCAACCTGCAAGCAAACAATAGTGGCACCTAACATTCTGGAGCATCTGAGGAGGTGACAGATGGAGAAACACCACATTGCTGCATTATGAATTATGTCTGTGAGTGTGTTCCTGTGTGGTACAGATCCTGTTTAACAGTGTGGCTGCACTGGCATTAACAAGTGTGTAATCAATTATGGCACAGTTACAAATGCCTGTGTAGATCCCAACTATTTGCATAACAATGCCCATGTTCATAACAATGGTAAATGCTATTTTCTATACTACTATCTTAGTAACTGCGCTTTAACACTTTGGGGAGACTGATTGACATTAGAAATCAGTCATCATCATGCAGTCTAGTTTATATTTAGATTTAAATACAGGCTATTTGTGACATATTTAGACATATTGTCAAAAATTTTAAATATCAAAATCCTATCATATGCTTCAGATCTACTATTTGGTAAGGTCAATAGGACCTGTCATGATCATCTACAGAAGTTAATAAAGAAATAAAAACAATGTGGTAGCTGATTTTGTCCCCATATAACTACAGGTGTGAACCTTTACAATTCGATTCCATTACGATCATGAATGCCTTGATATTGATGCATCACGATGCAGCCCATTTTCAAATTCAATAGTTAAGGGCTCGTACACCCATGTGGATGCTTTGATTTGGTACAATGAGCAGAAAAACTGTCAGCACAGTACTCCTTTAAATGCACACGGCGCTATGCAGTGGACAGAGTTAGCTATCTGCCCTGGTCCTGATGCAACTCGACTCTCCACCAAGCACAGGAGACTGGTCCAAGCTCCTTACTGTTTCATTTTGTATTACATAAAAGCAGAAACGCGTTGTACATGGCGTGCAGCAGTCAAAGTTCAACCGCGGTTAAGTTCCCGGAGCGGGTACTCAGATCAGGCAGACGCAGTTACTACCAGCACTACCTTTTAATGAGAATTTTTATGCCCCATCCAGAAAATCACCAAGCAACCGATTATTATTGGTTGTGCATCAAGGCAGAAGCGTCCACGGTTGCATCGCGATGCATCAATTATACAATTAATTTCAACACAACTACATTTAGCCTAACGACCTACATAGTATGTGTAAAATGTACATGAAAACGCAGAGAGTCTGGATATCTTACCCTTTATCTGGGTTTACAACTAAGCACTTGGGTTTGTCAATCCCGGTAATGACTGACGTTTTTAAAGAACCATCTAAACGTGCCACGTTAATCTGAGTCTCGTCATTTTCAGAACTCATCCAGTAGATGTTCTGAGACAGCCAATCTAAAGCCAAACCCCGTACATTGAATACATCTGTGTAGGAGAAAAAAATGCATGATATAAGCACCATCATGGACAGGTTGCAAAAAATACCTGAATTCAAACACACAAATAAGCTCTCCTTATCTCCATCTTGCAGTCACATGCTGATATGCATCACAAATCTGTTGTCACAGGATGGTATCACAGTGCATTAGCTACCTCCAGAAATAATGGTTTCAATTTGGGTTCCATTGATGAATGCTCTCTTTATAGTCCTAGTTTTCACATCGGCCCAGTAAATGCGCTCCTCCCGGGAATCAAAATCCACCACTGAGACGTCGTCAATGTCAGGGACCGTTAAGGCAGTAATAATGTTGAGGTAGGGATTGTCAATATCTACTCCTCGGATTTCAGAGCGGCGAGCATACAAAAGGAATCTTTTCAGTGCTGGTGGGAAGAAGAAGGGGGAAGTACAAATCAGTTTTATTGCAATGTCCAGATCTGAATAGCTTGTTTCTATCATTATTTAACAACAAGACGCTTTATACACTTTTAATTGCTCATTCATTAAAATGAATAAAATTGTCCCCCTGAAGCTGTCAAGCATAAATGGACATTCAGTTAATATTGAGGAAGCATTTAACCCACTGAAATAATACATCTAGTGGAATGGATTTGTCTTCAGTAGCTCTATAATTATTTGAATGACATCCACCTGTGGGCAATTATGGAGTTCCTAATTATTTCAGATTGAATAGACATGTCTCTAGGTGGTCCCACAGTTGATTAGTCCTTTCCCAAACTGAGCTTCTTAATGAAGGCCAAGCAGCTTTCAGACAAATTTGTGAAATATATAGAGAACCTTTTTTTATGTGTTGACAGTTCCTGGCATGTAATAACAATTAATGGCACTGCTGGAAATTAAGCCTGTTGACAGTGACTGTCATTTTTTCCAGTTCGTTAAAGACGAGTTCATATGCAGAATACTAATGGGGACACAGGCATCCGGACATCAACCAGTCATATTGCCGCATTTAAGTGGGAGCTTGCCATGCGAGATTGTACTGGGACATTGTGGGTCAGGGAAAAACGAAATATTCATGACTATGCTTTAAGGCAAACGGCTGATATTCCCTAACAACGATACACTTCAATCTATGTCTGTAGGGACTCTTTGACATGTGCACATAGCAGGTACTTGATTTAGCAAAATCCATCAAATATGCATGTCTAATGCATTTTGATCCTGTTTATAATGAGAACTAGCCATAATGTGCCCTTAGAATGTCACAAGTGACCATGTTGCCAGCAGGCTTCGTCAAACTTTCTGAGGGAATTTAACTCAAACTCATGTATGATTTTAAAGAAAAGGTGCATGTGCTCTCTGCATGAACATGTCTTTACCAACACTCTTCAGGGGACCCATGTATGCTTACCCATGCAGGCTATCTTGTTGGCAGCGAGCTTCATAAGGTGAGGACAGAAGCAGGAGGCGGTGCGGTTGTAGTTGAGTAGGCACAGGTGTGAGCAGGGCCCCCGCCCACCATTGGCTTCACATGGGTTCGAAGCTAGATAAGACAGGCATGGTGATAAAAAAACAAATAAAGGAATAAATTAAATGGCCAAGTCTATGACATGTGAATACAACATTACTGACAGCATTTCAATCATTCTTCAGCAAAGGATCATCTGTAAGAAGTCAGCTGTTTTGTTGAAATTAGTGAGTAGGCATCAGGATGTATTTCAGCATTTCAGTAACTCTAAATCAATACCTCGGTAGTCACACTGTGGATGCCAGGTCTGCAGAATAGCAAAATCAAATAATGAAATTTGAAGCTGTGTATCAGTTAAAATTATTTATGTGTTTGTTTTTTATGAACTGTATGTTTCCAAATATACTGCAGTATGCCATATGCACAGCAGATTAAGGCAGAATTAATATCAGACTGCTGTAGAGTGTCAATAAAAAGGGCTTTTTATGAGGCTTGACACTTGGTACTGGAAATATTAAAGGAAAGCATTATTATTTTCCCTTTTTGTCTCCTTAGATCATGAACGTAATCATGATACAATGATGTTTGGGTCATCAAATACAGGAGTTTGAAGACAGTGCGAGTAAAGCAGGATATGTAAAGTGTAAACAGTCTTCCCAGAAAGCAGAGAAAAGCCAGAGGGAATGATGAAGAGATGTCCAAAGGATGAGTAATGTTCAAACAGGCCGAACAAAATCCTTCCATTGCCTCTTAAAATGAGCTGCTTTTAGCAGCTGGGAACATCACTTTGAAAAAGATTTATTCTATCATAAGCCATTATACTTTTCCTACAAAAACACAGATAACCTTGATCCAATGCCTTTGTTATTAGCTATACTGTATCTCAAAATACCAGGAAAAGTTTAACATCTGAACCTTTTAGACATTTCTTCTATTTTCATCTTTTCATTATGGACAGACCAAGGTGAAAAGAGACATGTGGCACATAAAGCATGAAGTGATATCCCCTTTAAGTTGTATAACCTGGAAAAAAACTCGATCACCACCCCTATTCCCTAACTGTATTGATACAATGAAGATGAAGAGCAAAGGGAATATGAAATCTTCCTCAGAAATAACACAGTCAGACAATCAATCTTCCATTCGTACATTACGAAGTTCACTTCGTGATTTAAGAGTTCACCTAAATCAGTGTCTGCTGCCAGGCATTTAGCAAAATGACATATGTTGAACAAAATGTGGAAGCTATTATGCAAAAGCATTTCTCTTCTCCATGCCTTTGCATATCTTTTCCTGCTTTCCTGTGTACATTTGAGAGCTGTTTTCCAGACCAAATTAAACACCCTGTAAATGAAAGGGCTGGACCAGGTTGTAACTTTATTGTATCATTACTTCAGCCACAGCCTTTTAATAGAATTAGCAGTGCAATTATGCTTTCTAAGGACGACTCTTTCCTTCAGCAGCTGGTAATTATAAAGCCTTGGGAATGCAGGTTGGATCTCCATCAGAGCCTGATTTAATTGTGTTTATTTATTGGACATTTTGGCAATGCATTCACAATTTAAGCAAGAAAGGTAAACCGATCCAATTAAAACAATTAGGAGCATTTCCATAGAATAGCACAGGATCAATGTCAAAGACGTACTCTTTGTCAGCTTTACCCCATTGTCTCTGCAATTTTTGAATACCGCTAATTTTCATCTATTTGTGCTTTAGTGTAAGATTTACCCTGCGGCTGGCGGCTGGGGTGGAATATCTGCAGGTCAAACGGCTGGGCGCTTGTTTTCTGGATGACTGTCACATTTGCCCCAGTCCACTTATTGGCTTTGGTCAGTGTGTTCGTCCTCCAATCTGTCCAGTATACACTGCCACCATACAGCGACACAGCAAAAGGATGCGACAGATACTCGTGTCCCCTCAGAATTTCAATGACACCGCTGCCATCGTAGAGCGCTGAGTAAATGGCATCAGAGCTGCAAAAAGACAGAAAAGTGTTTTTATACATCTCAAATGCCTTGGAACTATAAATCTGTCCCGTCATATGGATCCGATCTATCACAGGTACTGAAACCTTTTATACACATATACATATCTGAAAGTATTGGAAAATTGCTGAGCATCTCAAACTAGCAAGGTAGATGGAGCTTTTGATTTCTGTTAATAACAACAGAGATGGGTGTGCTAAGAGTAGTGGAGGGAGAAAAGAGAAAGAGAGAGAGGGACCTCTGATTGAAGAAGAAACAAAGTGCAATTTATGATCCATGCAATTATTTATTCATTGCTTGATATTCATCAATGCTACATTGTGTGTAAGTATCCATTTATTCATAAATCTGTATAAATATTTCATCCAGAGTCTGGTGAGCAAGAGTTTGTTATAAATTACACTTCATTGTTCTAACCAGTGGAGGCAATCAAATCCCATTTTTCAGAAAGTAAGTAATATATCAGCCCTTCCTGTTCATCTTCAAACAGACTCTCACATGTTTCCTCAATCTCATAGCTTTCATGGAAAAAACTTTGTCTTGTAACCTCTAAAAAGTAACCTGCTGCTTACTTAGTAGCTGACGTAACTACTTACACCACAGAAAATGGCAGAAATGGTTGCTGGCTGATGAATGGGTGTTTAGTACTTACTACATGTCTTGTGTCCAGCAGAAAAGCATTATCAGTGATGGACTTGGTAATTCAGATGAACGAGGCCATCAAAAAGCAATCAGGGCTAATCAATTTGCTGAAAGACAACAGCGCTGTTTCGTGGACTCAGGGGATTCCAGAATTAGTACTGAAGTATTGGTAGAACTAAATTCTAAGATGAGGTGAGCACCAGCCTTGCCAGTGTTCATAAGAGCATCCAAAACATGATTGTAATATGAATCTTTGTAGAGAGAACAAACTGCTAAGCACTTTGCAATTCTAAACAGCTTTCAGCCACTGGCAGTGATAAAATTATGGAGACAATGGGACCCTTGCCACCACTGACAAGAAACTGCTTTTGTATGAAAGCCTATTGTCTGAGTCACAGGAAGCCTACAATATTGCTGTCCCTCTCACACCTATTGTCTGGGTAAATGGAAGTCTGCAGCATGCCTGTCTCACACATGTGCAACTGCCTTTTGTTGTGCTTTGTAATATTCATTCTTGATATAGACCACAGTGATGCAATAAATTCTCCCCAGGGTGGATAAAGGCTGAAAAGCTGGGCATACATTAACTTCTATTGAACACCAAAACATCAAGAGAGTCACTGCATCAGATGCATCAGACAAATCAAATCCAGCTGTTTCATTGTGAAACATTTTTAAACATGTAAAGTGAAGAAGGTAGCTGGAAGAGAGATGATTATATCCATCCTGTACTCATCAGTTATGAAGTTATGACATAGGAAAGACCATTTCACCTGTTTTTATTCCCTTGGTATAGAGCACAGTTATAATAGTTTTGGATTTTTCATTAGTTTTAGTTTTTATTTCGTTTAGATTTTTTTTTTTCAAATTCAGTTAGTTTTAATTAGTTTTTAGAGGCAGATTTACTAGTTTTTATTAGTTTTGATATTTTGAAATTGCTTAGTTTTAGTTTTTATTAGTTACAGTGTTAGTTTTAGTTTTTTTTTTTTTTTGTAAATTAGGATATTTGTCAGGTGCATGAATCAAAATCACCAGAATAGCCTTATCCATCTTAGCTCCGATAAGGTTATTGACTCTTGCAGCTCCGGGTGTTTTTAATTTTGGTTCGAGTGAAGTGGTGAACTTTTTGAAGGTAATCGAGTCACACAGTCGTGTAGACATTCCAGTCTTAATAAACATATTTACCAATGCTGCTTCTCATTTGTGGTGTTCCTGTGTATTTACTAGCCAGCAGCTACTTGGTCGGTGGTGGAAGCAGTCCATTATGGATGCTGTAGTATCACGTTCCTTTCCCATGTTACCTGGCCTGGCTACCGCTTCTCTTTCGGGGGAGGGCGGGCGAGAGGCTAGCTTGTTCAGGTACTCTTGGTTCGCCTTTTTGTGTGAGCTTTTCAAATGGACTTTCAGATTCGTGGGGTTTTTCCCCTTGAGAAGTATTCCACATATTGTATCACCTGCTTCTACAACAAGGCACTTACTTTTATTTTTGCCACTGTCATAATCAAAGAAATCCCAAATAGGACTTTCTTCCGCTTTCTTCCGACTTTCGCTGCAGCCATCACGCTAGCCGACTATGGACACGTGACGTCACAGACCACGTGTTACCATAATGGTCAAAAACCTGGCTTAAAACTGGCAGCGTGAAGTAAATAGATTTTCATTCAACCCAAAAGGCTTATTACAAAGACGAAAACGAAGGACGTTTTTGCTATAATATTAGTTCGTTTAAGTTCGTTTTGTATACACACAAAACCGTTTCAGTTAGTTTTCGTTTTTGTTTTAACTCTTTATTTCAGTTAACGAAAATGCTTTTTCAATTCTAGTTTTAGTTTTATCGTTCGTTTTCGTTAACTATAATAACCTTGGTATAGAGTATGTGCTACATCACCCAAATTCATCATCCTTCAAAAGGATCTTTCAGAAGGAAACAACAAATGAATGAAACAATGAATTTCACATTCGACAAGTTTTAAAGGCCCTAGGTTCATTTTAAACTATTACAGACAGTCATTTTAGGTTTACTCAAGCACATATATTTTCATTAGGCTTTTTGGCAGTTTGGGGTCATGTGGTGACAATATCCTGTTTAACATTTTGCCCAAGTACTACGCTAAACCGACTGGTCAAGAGGTCTGGAAATGTTCACTCTATTTTTTTTTTTTTTTTTTTCACAAAAAAGTATGCCCTTATTTTTGCATTCATGCTAAATTATTTAACTCTGTGGCCAGGCCAGCTGCCACTGCTAGGGGCATCTTTGAAAATATGGTGCCATATCCCTCTCCAGCATTGTTTCGTACACTTGTAAAAACATTTCCATGAAATATACAGGCCGTCCATCAGGCTGTAAGAGCATACCGTGCATCTGTCCACACAATTCTCATCTCCAGGTGATCCACGGTCAGTCCGTTGGGCCAGGCTCCAATCTCCATGTCTCTGTGCACTACGTGTCGTCCACTTCCACTCATGGATGCTCCCTCGATTCGAGGGAATGTGGCATCCCAGTCTGTCCAAAACAGAACACTAAACACAAAATAATCCAATAAGACCATTCACTTGATTATACAGCAATTGCCCCAAATTCAACAATGTAAGCTCTTTATTTGGAATGTAGCAGTCAGTAAATCAACCTAACCAGGACAATCATCATGTCAACAAGTAAGTAAGTGATTGTCACATATGATACACAGCAGCACAGCACACGGTGGACCCAGTGAAATTTGTCCTCTGCATTTAACCCATCACCCTGAGTGAGCAGTGGGCAGCCATGACAAGCGCCCAGGGAGCAGTGTGTGGGGACGGTGCTTTGCTCAGTGGCACCTCAGTGGCACCTTGGCGGATCGGGATTCAAATTCTGATTACGGGGCCACTTCCTTGACCACTAGGCCACCACTGCCCCAGAGGTAGTATAACCTCTGAGATGTTATGATGAACAACCCTTTACCTAACACTTTAACGTAGATGTATCACTATTAGACGGTTTAATATACAGAAAGTTTGTATGACAGTCATGAACCTTTGATCCTCAGAAAAATATTGATTGATATGAGCAATTGATCCCCCCCCAATAAATTCAGAAAAGAACAATACACATTTGAAAAAATCCTATAATGGCGTTAGGTCACCAACAGCTAATGCTCAGCTAGGATTTACCACTGTCTGACAATGTGGACTACTCTCTGGACAAAAAAATCTTGAACATTGTCAATAAAGTGAGAATCATGTTATCTATGTATAACTTGTGTACAATAACTTTGCCATAATGAATAAAGGAATTCAAAAGCACATATAAAAGTTGCCTGGCATTAATACATTATTAATACTGTTAGTTAAGGTGATGTTTTCATTTAAAATGACTAAAAAACCAAGTGACATAGTAACAAATCTTTTTATGTCATTCAGAATGTTTAGTGTTAACGTACTGTAAAATTACTCAAATTGATAATTGAACAACAAATTAAACAAAATCAGATTTGCAATTATGGTCAGGCCAAGAAAGCATGGGATTTTTCCTGTAAGAATGTGACCTTCAATTAAATTGCTGAATTTTTTTTATATCTTTTTAAAGACTGTGACAAATTCCTTTTTCATCCATACTGGCATTCCCACACAGGCTTTATTAACAGAGTTCAAGGTTTCCCACCTTGAGCATGATGTGAGAGGAAATTAGCTGCCATGTGAATAAGGTTAGTGCCATTTCCCCGTATGTCTAAGCTCTGTTTCATATCCATTCAGAATCTATGGAAAACACTGAACTCACCCATGTGCAGGATCGAGGGCTATAGCTCGTGGATGCTCCATGCCACCAGCAATCAGTGTGGTCCGCATCTCCCCGTCCATTTTTGCCACCTCAATCTGGTCTAGATTGCTGTCGATCCAGTAAAGATTCCCTGCAATCCAGTCTACTGCCAACCCTTCTGGAGTGGCCAGGCCGTGTTGCACAACCACCTCGATCCCTGTGACACCTACATGACGAGCCAGCAGTTGATCAGAGAAAAGCATGCATGGTCTTTTAATCTTTCCTTGCTATGGGGAGAGCACATGTTGTTTCCTGAGCACCATAAATCTCTGCACAAGTATGTCACTTTCCTTTAAAAAAAATGACAGCATCGTCCAACTCCAGTACGATAAATTGACAAAAAGGGAAGCAACTTCCCATGAGGTCTATTAAACATTAACAGTTCCCTGTCCTTCATATGATTCAACTGTTTCACATTAGCCATGCTTTCTAAGGCCCCTTCTGCTGGATTTGAAATATTAACAGCAGAGAAGATGGAAAAGACATGGTGTGGTAAACAAACAAACACTTTTTCTCTGAACCCCTGCCCCCAGCAATTGCTGAAATCTTTACCTCCAGCATCTGATAATTTCCCTCTGTATATTTTATCCTCCACCACATCAGTCCAGTACAGAAGACTTTGATTGAAATGGAAGTCCAGGGCAATGGTGTTTCTCAAGCCTGGGACCAGGAGGTTGTAGTCGCGTTTATGAAGGTCTATCCGTCTGATCTCGTGCCGGATAGAAAATATAATGAAAGCCTCAAAGGGATCTAGGCAAAATAGAAAAAAATAAAAGTGCGAAGTAACCTTATTAAACCGAAGGCACAGATAAAAGGCACAATTTTGCAAGAATATTCTCCACTCATCTTTTTTTTCCCTGACACCTTCCTGCAAAAACACACACACACACACACACACACACACACACACACACACTAGTACAAACCCCAATAACTACACAAACACAATCAATCTTATATTAGGTTTGCCCTGCTGCATAACATGTTAAATTAATCTTGCAAATTAAAAAGAAAATACAATAAGTTGCCATTAGAAATGAAATTATTCTGATTAAAAAATAAACAATCCAATCCCTCATCTGTTCTCATTCATCTCTTGTTCTTCAGTCCTCAAGCTTTATAGATGTATGCTAGTGAAAGAAAGGGACAATGAAACATGATAACTGAAATAAACTTTTTCATTCATTCCTTAGAAAGCGGTCTGACTGAACCCAGCTTGTCCCTGGAGCAGATCAGTAGATCGGTGATGCTGGTACAAATATAAAAAGAGCCTTGTTTTATTTTTTATTTAATTAGACAAATGCTGACTGCACACAATTCCACTACACTAATGCAACAAATAATACATCCATAACTCAAATATCAGGATGAACAAGCAAAAGCTACAGACCAAGCTTTGTGTGATGCCTCAGCACACATCTTTTCAGCAAGGGTTAGAATTTTAAACCGATAAAAATGCAGGGTCCATACCAGCAATCTCCACACTCGCAAACAACAGAAAAAAAGCTGAATAAGAAAAGTCTGGTTTGCTATACAGCGGTTGCAAAGAAGCACATTCTCATTCACGCAAATTCGTTTTGAGTAGTGCAGAAGACATGCATTGCGTACAAGATGTGTGAATGTGTCCCGCCCTCATGCACTGCACAAAGCACCGTTAGAGTCACAGCCCACATATACATTCACTGCAGAGAAGATTCTTCATTCCACCTGGCCTCACTTTCCAGTCCCGCAAAAAATAACTGCCCACGCATCCATAGACACAAAATCCATAACACGGCACTCCATGCCTGTAATTTCCTCTGGATCACTCAACCTGCTCAAGGTGCTCCTTCCCTCCAGGAAAAAAACTGGAATAATCTCCCTGGGACTTTTTTCATACCCAACCACGGTTCATGCCCCACTAATCTCTAGTGTCAGAGAAGCACATTCCCTGACCCCCACCACCATGTGTGCTGAAAGGATAGTGCAATCCACACACCACCTACCATACAAGTCCCATTCAACCCCTCATCTGAGGCCTAATTATTTTTAATGCAGCAGGACTGATGAATCTTTTCATGACTACATCTAGCAATTCAATAAATTAATAAATACGAATCTTGCCTCAGCTAAGGGATTGTGTTCTGCAGTTTGACTTCCAAGGTAAGAAACACTTTTTGACTGAGACTGACATGAATTTGGTGCAACTCGGTCTCATCATGTCAAGCAGCAAGCATCACGTCTAGAATATGAACAGCGTTATTGTCCCGTTACCACACATAGTGCTATTCAGGTAATGAGTTTTTTTTTTTTTTACCTTAGAAGAATGTAGTGATTTTATTCATCAGTATATCTCAAGTATGTGATACAGCAGTTGTATGATAGAAACAGTTTTTTAAAACAGCCCAAGGCTTAGCCTACGGCTGAATCAGTTCCACATGGACTGCTCTGTGTGTGAGAAATCCTGGTGCTCAGCCCCCACCCCCCCCACTCTTTAGACTGCAGAAACATACGTGATGGCATTACCAGAGCTAAGCTCTCACTATAGAAATATCAAGCAGGTAAAAGCATCTGACATTTGCCGTTCCATTCCACGCTAGACAGATATAGCCTTCATTGTACTCTGACACATACGGCCAGATAAATAAATATTGTTACATTGACACAATTCTTATCTATACACCACCACAATGGATTTAACATCTGAGCTGAGCAGCCAATTGTCACATTAATTTTGGTCCCTTAAAAAGTGTCAGGCACATATTCAAAATACCTACACCATTCACCTGATTTAGATGTAAATACCATCAAATGAAAGCTGAAAGTCTGTAGTTAAAGCACATCTTGTTCATTTTAAATCCATTGTGGTGGTGTATAAAAAAAATTAGAATTGAGTCAACGATGTATGGACCTGACTGTAAATACTCTGGATGTTATGGAACTGTCAAGCAACTCAACTCAATTATGAAAAGCTGCGTTTCATTTCAGGCCATGGAAAACTGCAGAAGGAATTGCTGGACTATTACAGAAAATGTCCTAATGTAAGACTATATGAATTGAAATCATCACTGTAGACCTACTTACAGCTCAATTTAACCAGCCTCACTTAAACTGAACTGCAGCCAGTATGCCCGGGTTGAGGCAAGGAAATGTCATTTTAATTTCAAAAGCATAATATATTTATATGTGAATTTGCAGGTGACCACACAACCTTGCTATTTAAACGCCTATATGGGGAATTCTGCTTATTGCCTCGTCTTTGCCTGCAAAAAGAAAGCTGAACTTTGGCCAATCAATACAACTAATTACCCATGAGGCATTTTTTGAATTTTGGCAAGAGATAGGAATAACCCAACCATGAAATGTGCTGAACTAGGAGTTTAATTATAGTACTTTTGTCACGACTACGGACTTACGGGGGAAGGAAGCGCAGAGGTCTGACATGCTGGGAACGGGGTTTTATTAATACAAACAATAACGAAATACAAATAAACAGCGGCGCGGTGGCCGAAAACGATTTAACTTAAATAACGAACTAAAACTAACCCGTAGGCGTGTGGCGATTGCCAGAACTCAAAACACATATGAATCAAAACCAGGTCAAGTTCGTGCAGAGTCCACGAAAATGCCAGCGACCCCGAACGGGCGGAAACTTCCGGCATTTATGGGGCGTCAGGATTGGGTTCCGGTGTGGAGCCCAGCTGCAGGCAATCCTGACAGAGCCCCCCCTCCAAGGGCTACGTCCTCGGAGCCCCAACAGTACCATCAGTGGAGGCGGCGGGGCGGACGGCGGCAACCACAGGGCTCCTGCCCTGCTGTATCCTCCCCTTGGAGGACCCGGTCCCTCGGGCTGGCTCCCCGGCGTGGTCAGGCGTGGCGGCCCCGGTCCCTCGGGCTGGCTCCCCGGCGGGGGTCAGGCGTGGCGGCCCCCGGTCCCTCGGGCTGGCTCCCCGGCGGGGTCATGCGTGGCGGCCCCGGTCCCTCGGGCTGGCTCCCCGGCGGGGTCAGGCGTGGCGGCCCCGGTCCCTCGGGCTGGCCTCCCCGGCGGGGTCAGGCGTGGCGGCCCCGGTCCCTCGGGCTGGTCTCCCCGGCGGGGTCAGGCGTGGCGGCCCCGGTCCCTCGGGCTGCTCCCCGGCGGGGTCAGGCGTGGCGGCCCCGGTGCCTCGAGCTGGCTCCCCGGCGTGGTCCCCGCCTTGGCGGCCCCGGACCCTCGGCCTGGCTCCCCGGCGTGGTCCCGCTTGGCGGCCCCGGACCCTCGGCCTGGCTCCCCGGCGTGGTCCCGCTTGGCGGCCCCGGACCCTCGGCCTGGCTCCCCGGCGTGGTCCCGCATGGCGGCCCCGGAACCTCGGCCTGGCTCCCGGCGTGGTCCCGCATGGCGGCCCCGGACCCTCGGCCTGGCTCCCCGGCGTGGTCCCGCATGGCGGCCCCGGACCCTCGGCCTGGCTCCCCGGCGTGGGTCCCGCATGGCGGCCCCGGACTCCCGTACCTGCACACAATAATCAGGGCCGATCCATCTGGGTACATGTGGGCCCTGTCTCCACACGTCCCCTCTGACACTTCTTGTGTCACCCCCTGCACCGCGCAGGGAGATTGTCCCAGAGCCTCCGGCGACTGTTCCAGGCACCCCAGGCTGGTGCCTTCTGGGACTATGCAGCCCCTCTCGCTGCACGGCCCTGGTGCCAAGGGGGGGGCATTGCCAGACCATCCGGCTAGCCCCTTCTGCGTCCGTTGGGACAAGCAGGCCCTCTTCCTGCCTGTCCCAGCTGGGTCCTCATGCCTACCCGGGGGCTCTATGGCGCTCCACCCCTCTGGAGGCAGACGCAGGCCCATGCCTGGCCCGCCCTCCTCACTGGCTACCGGAGGACCCAGCTCCATCGCTTCCCCACCTCCCCTCCCCTCAGGAGGAGTCCCCAACCCGAACTGCACCCCCCCAAAAAATTCTTTGGGGGAGCACCCCCCCCGGCTGGACTTAGGGGTACCTTGGGGCTTGTCCACCTCGCCTTGGACCAGCACATTCGGGTCAGGAACCTCCTCCCTGGGGTTCGGCTCCGCGGCTGGGTCGCCATCTGGTGGACACAAAGAGGGGAAGTGGGGGCGACATACGGACACATATGTCACACAGACACACACAGACAGAGACAGACAGAAGAGAGGGTCGTCTGGCTCCCTCTCTGGGCTCTCCAGGACCTCCTCAGGGGGCACAGCCAGGATCTCGGGAGGTGCGACCTTCTCGTCGCCCGCCAGTGCTTGGTCTTCTTGCCCCGGATCCTGACTGGCGCTGGACGTGGTGGAGGGGCAGAGTTCGATCCCTGGCTCAGGCTCTGGCCGATCAAACTCCGCCCTCAGTCTCTGCTGGAAGTCCCGAAAACTGCTGTCTGTCTCTCCCTGTTGCCAGAGGGCTGCGCTCCAGCCCCATGCTGACCCAAGCAGACACGAGAGGATGGTGGTGGTCTTATCAGTGTCTGCTGCCCCACTGAAGGGTCCCGGGACAATTGGGCTGTCCCACATGGGGCTGGGCACGTTGCTGGAGATGGTGGTAGGTGTGTGGTGTGGAGGGGGGTGGACGTCTTCTCCAGCAGGTGTGGATGCTGGTGCTGCGCTGCCATTTCGCTGGGGAACGTCCGGGCAGAGGGAAGGCGGGTCGGCGACTGGAGCAGGAATGGAGGATTCCCTGCGAGGCAGTCCCGGCAGCGCAGTTGCTGGCTGGCGACATCCCGTCGCCCTCTTCCACCAGCTTTCCTCACACTGCTGGGAGGGACGTGGGTCTCCACGGACCTCGTGACGATCCTGGTCGTCGTCCGTGTCAACCTCGTACCCCCGGAAGTCACATGGGTCATCACGGACGCCGCGATGATCTCGGACGCGCACGCTGGGCGGAGCCATCCCGGCACCGACCGCCCACCGAAAATCCACGTCATCATCGCTTTCGTCATCCGTGTCCTCCCACCGGTGACTCCGAGGGTCGTCCACCCTGCGGACATCCTGGACCCATGGCGCGATAAGCTCCCATGGGCAGTACTCTGGCCATTCGGGCTGGAGGCTGCCCACCTCCTCGCTGGAGGAACGCCGTCGTTGTTGTTGCCGCTTCTCACCCCCCTGGAAGTGACGTGGGTCCCCACGGACCTTGCGACGATCGCAGACTGGTGCGATGGGCGGAGCCCAACTCTCGTCTCCCGTGCTCTCGTCGTCATCCGTGTCGTCCCAGTCCACGGGGAGCCTTGCCAGCAGAGCGCAGAGTTCTTGGCTCGACATGCCGAAGATCGTGGGGGTCGCATCTTCTGCGCTCGCTGCCCACGTCACTTCCTCGCTGCTGCCGACGCCAACGTCCTCGCTCCGCCTCCTCACCCGCCCGCGTTGTCGCTTCCGGGTTTCGCGGAGTTTCCCGGGGGTGACGTCATCACGCGGCGCCGCGTACCACGGCTTCTCGGGGAGAAAACGCTCGACCAGAACGGGCGGCGCGTCTCTCCCCTGGCGTCCGCGTTCGCCGCGCCGGGCTGCGTCCTTCGCGGCGTTTCTTCTCCTCTGCTTTTTACCTCTGCGCTTTTGGGGGGGTCGCTGGCATTCTGTCACGACTACGGACTTACGGGGGAAGGAAGCGCAGAGGTCTGACATGCTGGGAACGGGGTTTTATTAATACAAACAATAACGAAATACAAATAAACAGCGGCGCGGTGGCCGAAAACGATTTAACTTAAATAACGAACTAAAACTAACCCGTAGGCGTGTGGCGATTGCCAGAACTCAAAACACATATGAATCAAAACCAGGTCAAGTTCGTGCAGAGTCCACGAAAATGCCAGCGACCCCGAACGGGCGGAAACTTCCGGCATTTATGGGGCGTCAGGATTGGGTTCCGGTGTGGAGCCCAGCTGCAGGCAATCCTGACAACTTTGTTTAGAATCTCATATATTTCTGTGTCTATTTACTAAAATAAATAGAAACAAGTGAAGGGGTATATTTATTATAAAAATACAATATAATTAAAATAAAGACCTATTTCAAATAGTATATGACATGTCTTTTCATAATGGTGTGGTCACTTGCCAATCAAGAGGAGGGTTCAAAGAGCATCTGTCAGAACTGTATTTGTATTTATTTTACGCATTTAAAAAAGTTGAAAGTGATAGCACATGGTGACACAACAAAATGTGTCCTCTGCATTTAAACCATCACCCTTAGTGAGCAGTCGGCAGTCATGAACAGTGCCCGGGGAGTGTAGGGACGGTACTTTGCTCATGGGGACCTCCGGATTTGAAACCGCAATTGAACGACTATGCATCCGCTTCCTTATCCGCTAGGCCACCACTACCCAGATTTACATTTATTTTATATTTATTGCCGTGTTGCATATAAGGGTGTTTCACACAGACATAAAAAAAAATCATGATTCAATATGCAATATCCAATAGTGAGTACTTGTTTTTTTAATTAAAAGACTTTTGAGATGCACTTACACCATTGCAAATCATGTCAGTGTTGACCCACTTTACCTGTGCTGTGGCACTCCTCGCCATCTGGGTCCAGCCTCCAGCCTGGGTAGCATGAACACTTGACCGTGGTCTTGTACTGCTCACACACCTGGCTGCACTTGAGGTGCTTGGCGCAGTAATCCACTGCCTCGCAGGTCCGGTTGTCCCTGCTCAGATGGAGCCCAGCCGGGCAGGAACAGACCACCCCCCTGCCCGGAGCCACAGAGCACTGGTGACTGCATCCGCCATTCCCCGCCAAGCACACATCTACAGACAGAGGAACGGAGAAATGGGGGGTTTGGATGGAATATCACAGGAGCCATTCTTATGGCAGAGAAACTTTTTTTCTTGGCTGGGAAAGTGAGGGATAATGGAAGGAAAATGAAAGGGCTACAGAGCGATCAATAGGGACACACACAGCTCCTTCATGGCCAGAAGGCCAGACGGCAGGAGGCGGTTACAGAAGCACCTGACACAACCAACCAGAGAGGAAGTGAAGGTAACCAGAAATGACTGTCAATTTCTGCCCTGTTGCATGAGAGCCAGTCAATGTAATTACAGTAGATCAACAGAAAAAAAATCACAATATACTCCTCAATGTAATCAAAAAATAAAATGCAGATCTGCTGCAATTTGGTGCTCAATCGGGAGCTTAAAAGCTTTCTTGTTCAATAATAACAATGCATGTCAAGATTTAATTAATAACAGGTCATGTAAGATTACTAATACCTACAGGAAATAATGCCTCAGAGGTTAGAAAAGAATAAATAAGGCACCAAAAAACCTCCTTTACAGTATTCACATGTGCAAGGTGAATATTAGCTGCTTGACAAATGCCATATCTGTTTTCTCAGTGCGGTGGCATTCATTATTTATCGGACAGAGGCGTAACCTTCTGTGCGCCGGGACCATGTTTGACACCTGCATGAGACAGCAAACACCAAAAGGAGATGCCGAGACAGATCCTCCTGCCGCCCCGTCTCCGTCTGTCTCCGTCTTTCTTATTAGTCTTCAATCCGACCAGCACCTGCGCCTTGTTAGAGATGGACCGGTTGAGACAGAGAAGCAAATTGATGAAAATGACTGTGGAGCAGATCCTTTACGTCATGATTAAGATGTTCCTGGCTTCTTTAACGAGGCGGAATTGAGTTTTCTCCACCGAACATTTCTGTGCGCCGTTGAGCACCTCCACCGCAGAACCTCTGAGGTTAGTGGGAAGACACATTTCGGTGTATTCCCCTGAATTAATAAGTCTCTGGAGGCACCGCGGATGGACCAGAGGAAGGCATAATTGGCTTTAAGCTCACTTCAAGTTCATTCAGCCATTCGTTATCCCATGTGGGAATGTGATCCTATAGGGGTTCTTTCAAAGCCATCTAAAATGAACTTTAATTTTTATCTGTCCCTGTGGGCGATCCCAAACAGCCTCAAATGTTCCTAAAATGATTCCTTGTGAAAATGAGTGTACAGACATAAGAACATCTTAAAATTATGTTGGTTAGGGTAAAATAAGATTGATAATTCAAGTAAAAGTCTCTTGACAGACGTCTATATTTTGAAGAAGATAAACTACCCATCTTGGTAATTATTTCTGTCAGCCAGAAACATCTTTAATTATAAAAAGAGATTAAAAAGGTAAAGCCAGATGACTGACCACACACTATTTCCTCATTTTGATGATTTAAACCATCACGTTTGCAAGCATCACAGAAATGTCTGTTTCCATCTAGTTTTATTTATATATTTCTGTAAACCCTGAAGATGTCTTTGACCTGACACTAGTGAACTAGCCCCACACTTGGCTGCACTTCACGCATCTGAAAAATAATACCATTGACCCAAGCCATCGTCCATCACTGGCACGTTTTTACTCTAGGTTTCATTTTGTCACCGTTTAAAGTGTTTTTTAATGGAATACTAATCAGAATGCATGTGGGCAGTAGGCATATAGCTTCGGTTTCAATGGTGAAACTAAGTGCTATAAGCTACTCCTCTATAAGCTTACACGAACAAGCAAGCCACAAAGCTAAATTTCTCCTCCCTGAAGCCCACTGCCCACAGAGTTTCTGCACTGCAGCCAAGGCTGGCAAAATCTCCTCCTTAATTTGATCTAGAGCCGTGGGTCTGCAGCGAATTGGGTTGAGTGCTTGACATTCTCCTCTCACAGATACAACTTCTCCATCATGGCTGCGAAGGTTACATTTTTACATCCACAGATCCCTGCGCAACACCTGGCTGGGAAAGGAATCTATTCTGACCTTAAGGATAAGCACAGGGACCCTCTTAATCCCTCTATATTCTCTTTATGTTCACCCAATAATTCCCATCGCTATTAATATGCAGTCTACATCCTTTCTGCTGCTCCTTGGGTCCGTCCAACGGAAACCATGCGCCCGATGTTGGACTCGGAAGAATTAGCATCTCATCAGCCTCAGAAGATTATCTGACTTTGTGAATGTAGAGCAGAAGCAGAGAGAGGATGACACCCAACGCAGATCCTATGAAGGTCCAACGGGGGTTTTGCACCCACCGCAGAAGCGGCCCTCGTCCGAGTGGTCGGCGCAGTCCCGGCGGCCATTGCAGATTCGCTCTGGCGGGAGGCAGACCGAGCTGTCGTTGGCACAGGGGTATTTGGGGGGCTTGCAGACAGCGGCTTCGCAGCCCTCCTCGTCTGAGCGGTCCTCGCAGTCGTGATCGCCGTCGCACACCCAGCTTCTGCTGACGCACGCTCCTGCCGAGCAGAAGGGATAGCTGGCATGAGAACGACCGGAAATTGAAGGAGATGGCTTGATATTTTTTCTCTCCCTCCATCTGTGATGAGAAATGTTAATCACTTCTGAGAATATCTGCCTGCTTTTGTAAATAATTGGAAATGCAATATTGCATTTGTTTAGATCTTCAGGGATTGAGAGACCAGTGCAGCAGTGTATTGTCAGACGAGTAAACAACGGCAGAAAAGGACTAATGTGAGTTTTTAATTAGAGATTACATATTTTCACAATGTTTTTTGCCTGTACACACAGTAAGATAACATTTTCTTTAAATTATAGCATTTGCCAGAGAGAGAAATCAGTTTTGAAAAAAAAGTTCTTTAAAAGGGAAAAAAAAGAGTAGGCCGTGATTAGATGAGGAAAAAAGGCTAAAGAAACAGTTCAATTGATGCTGTTTCAGATGTAGCAGTCAAGCTTAGCTTTAATCCCTTTTATTGGTGAGGGATGTGTGCAGTAGGTCTGTTTACTTATTTTTCAATGAGCTCTAATGAAAAGAAATGTTTCAAAAGGCCGTTCTTTGTCAGCCTGAGAGGCAATCTGCCTAGGGTCTCCGCACTTTGAATACAGAAACGATTTGGTCCTGGCAGGCGAACAATGATAAATGGCTGTGCTGAATAATTTGACCACAACAGGGGCATTTATTATTATTATTCTTTTCCACTATGTTAAAAAAAAAAAAAAAAAAACGCACACCCACAACTATCCATCCAAACTGATTCTGGGCAGGCCATTTCAGAGTGAGACGGTACAAAATTAGCGTTGTCCACTTCATGGTCCACACGCACAGCCAGACATCTTTAACACAGCCTTTGATACTTGCCATTTTCCTCAGTCAAGATACAGCAGGAGAGGGGTTGCACGCTGAGGAAATGTCCCGATCTAATATAGGAAAATGTGATGTCAGGGTTGACTTTAAATAAGCGCCATCTGAGATGCTGTCTCTCACATATGGCTCACTTTAACTGTGCATCGTCTGTGACAAAGCTTGCAGGTTTAACATAATTTGGATTATTCTCTCAAGTCATTTCATTCACTGCAAAAAAAAGTGCTGACCCGAGAACGAGAGAATCAAGGAGGTAAGGAGAGATATTTTCTTTCTACTTTTCAAGCTGCTTTTAACAGGCTAGTCGACATGACAGCCAACTTGTGGTTCTCACTGCTGGGAAATGAAGTTACATATCCGTCATTCTATACACACCCCCACACACACGGAGCACCGTCAGGAGCACCGTGGGAGTCTGACTACAATTCCCTGCTCTCGTGGCAAGCGTTCCACTCTCAGAGCTGCTGGCTGGCCTGACCTAACACTGCAGCCCTCAGTCTCACTGGACTGCTTTAAATTAGAGGAGACACATGGAATCTATTTGAGAGGCTTGAGAAATGGACCTAAATCATCCATTTCAACATCATAAATACACTCAAAGGGGGCGCGAGTAGAGAGACCTAAGCAGCAGCCGATGCCCTTACCCAGAGTAATTTACAATTAGTAGTTACAGGGACAGTCCCCCTGAAGACACTCAGGGTTAAGTGTCTTGTTCAGGGGCACAAGGGTAGTAAGTGGAGTTTGACTTTGTGGTCTTCCGGTTAATATGTGAGTGTGTTACCCAATAGGCTGAAGATGGTAGATATTGGATAAAAACCTACTGAAAGCCATATAATTTGCAACACAGATCTGTTAATTAAAGCAAGCATGTCCATGGAACCTGTAAGATCAGTTGTTTAAGGATCTAAGCCAATCAATAGATATAAATGAAACCATCACTGAACTACTGAACACTGAATTAGTGCACCAAATATGGCTCATTCCTGTTGTGTTCTTCACCTAAAATGACCAGGGTTCTGAAAAGTGAGTATTTACAGGAAGTATTTGAGTAGAACAGTTTCAAACTTCTAAGTTTACATGTGGTCTGCGGTGTCAGGAGCGCTACACTGTCAGGTACAGACCTACCTGAAACTCTACAGGTAAATTTGGCATGTGGGTCGCACAGCCGCTGTGTGCCTTCACAGTTTGTCTCATCGCTGCCATCTTCGCAGTCCTTGTCCCCATCACACCGCCATCGCTCAGGGATGCACGTGCTGTCGGTGTGGCAGTAGTGCTCTTCCACCGTGCATTCTGAACTCGCAGCTGCGGCTGTGTGTTGAGATCATACGCACAACATCAGCACGCCACTGAGACCTGGAAAGGTGCACACACACTAACTGGAGACTTTATTAGACACTGCATGGCTTCTGGAGACAAATGGCTAAAATTATATTAATTATATTTATCTTGTTGGGTTGATAAGATGGCAGACATATCAGTTCTAGGACTTGCTTTATTTCAGTGCTACACCTTATTGCTGCAGAACCCATCTGTACACACACACACACACAAAAAAAACAAAAACATGATTGACTGAAACCTACAAAACTTTTCTACCACAAAATACTTAAAATTAATAGTTGGCTATAGAAGCCCCTTCACAGAGATAAATCCTTCTACCTCTTAAACTGTTGCCATAAAAAAAGGGGGAAAGTGTCTCAAGTTTCTCTGCATACCTTTAACATAACTCATTTTTAACATGAGTTATGAGTCATAATGTGAGCTGAGCACCTCGTAGATTAAGCAGATCCTTGAAATGATAAAGAACCCAGAGCGAAAGAAACCCAGAGAGGCCACCTAATAGAAATTGTTCACATTCCAGTAATAAGCACATGAATTTTATCTCTCTGCCACAAATCCAAAGGCTGCAATATAGATGGTCCTGAAAGAAGAAAGCGCTGATTAAACCCATTAAGCTGAACAACATAAGGCTTGAATTAGTGCTCCTTGCCAGTGTTCACAGATCTAGTGCTTTCTTTGTCTTCTGCAGGAACATAATCCAACTCTCTCTCAAGTATCCAGTGTGCTTAAAGGGGGTGTAGAGGGTTCCGTATGTTAAAAATATCCTCATTTTATAAATGTGCATATATGCAAATTAGTGGGTGTGTGTATGTAGCTTTGTATAGTGTTTGTTTCCACCCACCTGCTGCAGTGCAGGTGCTGTTCTCGTCACTGAAGTCACCGCAGTCATTGTCCCCATCACAGGTCCAGTGCTCGTGTATGCACTTCCCATTCGCGCACTGGAACTGAGCACCGGAGCAGACGTGCACACATCCCACCTCATCGCTCCTATCCCCGCAGTCATCCTCTTCAGCCCAGAGGGACAAACACATATAGCAGGGGAGTACACAAGTGCCAGTCATTTTTATTACAGTCCTGAAGTCAGGAGACAAGATTTAATGTTGAAATGGGGTGGTAGTAGACTAGTGGGTAACACACTCACCTATGAACCAGAAGACCCAGGTTCACATCCTACTTACTACCATTGTGTCCATAAGCAAGACACTTAACCCTGAGTGTCTCCAGGGACACTGTCCCTGTAGCTAGTGGTTGTAAGTTGCTCTGGATAAGCGCGTCTGATAAATGTTGTAAATGGGATTGATAGCCTTGCTTCATATGTGTGTCTGCTTGTGCGTTCTGTGTTTTTGTGCATGAACACTCACCTGAATCACAATGCCATTTCACACTGATGCACTTCCCATTTGTGCAGCTGAACTGAGTGAGCGGCTCACATGTTGGAAAAACTGGAAAGATATGAGGAGAAGATCCATTTCATTTGTGGTAACAAAACATCAGCAGAACAAAAATAACAACAAAATATTTAATAAATAAATACTTACAGTAAATACTTCATCAAGTGCTGCTTCCTTATACGAGATAAGTTTTGTAACTTAGAGTCATGCTTCTTCTATTCATTCATGCCTACGTATTATTCTGAACCTTCTGCTATATATCAATAATTACTGAACAAAATGTAAAAACGCTCAGTAAAGATGGGCAAGAAGGGCAATTTTATTCTCTTATTAAATTTATTCTCTGCTGAGTGAGCGTCAGTCCAAAAATTTAGTTGTGTAAATTACATAACATGACGTCTGTCTTTTTGTGATTGCACATTATGAAGATAAATGCACTGTTTTTGTAAAAATGTCACTCAGTTAAAAAAACAGAAGCATCACACGCATATTATAATAGCGATATTAAAGCAAACTGCAGCAAAGGCAACAGCAGTCTGCACCAGGGTATGTATGTGTCAGTGGACCTTCTATATAACTGAATAAAGGAGAGCAAGAGCTCTTCAGCATGAGCCTGGTTTTGATTTAAGCAAGTCAAGCATGAACTTTAATTACAGCATACATTGCTACTGCTTGTGCCTGGGATGTGAATCAGTTCATAAAGCTCACCAGAGTACACATAAACGATAATATACTGCACTGTTCACAGCAGAGGCTTCAGACACACAGATTATTCCACAGCCTCGGTTATGGAGATGGTACACACAGATGTTTTGTTCTGTTTGTCTGTCATTTCTTCTAACTTGTGAAAGTAGAATCTCTGTGAGTTTGCCTTCCTGCCAGAACTCATCTGTTTTACATTGAACGTCCACATCAGAAAAGATCTAACAACCAATTTCTAAAAACAGATCAAATGAAAGCAGATAAATTTAGTTAAGAGGTTTAGAATGACTGATAATACAGCTATAAGATATCATGGTCTTTGGATGGTGTCCGACAGTTGCTAGCTCTCTTCATGTCTTTGTGAGATTGTGAGTCTGATGAAACGTGACTACTGCTATTGCTACTGAAATGTACAGGTGGCATCAAAAATAATGTTAAAAGCAGCCAGCAACTCTCCTGGATCAATGTTTAATTTAACGCCTGCGTATATAAAATACAATGAAACTAATGAATCCACTGATCCAGTTAAATCCACTACAGATGCAAACCTGCAACAAGAGCATTGGAATCCTTGTAAACTTTTATTTCTAAGCGACTGGTTTAACAGTCCATTAAAGTAATCTGAGCAAACAAGACAGGCAGTTCAAGTAAAATCTTTATACCTAACGAGTTCTGTCTAGATTATATTATGCAAATATTAATGTGGCACTTGAGGACAGTTAAGAAGTTACTCTCCTATAACAGAGAATTTAGTTTCTATGCTCTTTAAGTAATTAACCTTCGTTTCAGTAATCCTGAGTGTTTTTGAGAATGGCAGAGTCTACTGTCTACCATGATTAAATGAAGTTCAAGCAAATACTAAGCATATGCTAAATAATTGGCAAATGGAGGGGTGAAATTATGAAACACTTTTTACATTTTAGAGTGAGTGTACTAATTAGAGACATACACTAGATTGGGGGTTGGCAAACCCGCGGCTCTTTCCTTCTTTACACTGTGGCTCCCTGTGGCTTTGGAAATGAAATAATAATTTATTAGTAATTAATAGTAAATAATATTTTTGTCCGCTGTTTTTATTGTAGTTCAACATTTGAGGATTATTATATGCGTTATTATAGGTATTATATGCGTAACAAATTCCGTATATGCCTGCCACCCCACCCGGCCACCTGAACTTTTAATCACTTCATTCAATTAAACTAGCGTTTCAAAGTATGATGCCTCTTGGGATAAGTACACAGTTTGTAATATTTAGTGTTTAATCATTTGCATATGTTGACTAAGTTGATAAGTAGTTTGTGTAGAGTTAGGGTGACCAGATCTCCTCTTGTCCGGCCAGGTTTCTAGATGATTAAACATGTCTGGATGATTAAACATTTGTCACATCATCGGCTTCTACATGCATATCTGTGCTAGTACAAAAAAACAGTTCACAAAAACATTGTTAAAGTACATCTCACGGGTGTCAAAAACAATTTAAGCCCATCAAAATTGGCTTCATAGTCTCCGATATATATTTAAAACTAACAAGCCATTCCTTCTAGACTCATCATTAGGCATTCATGCCAAACATGGCAGGCAAGGCAGGAAAAACTGAATCATCATCACCTTTTTCACAATCCTTGCATAAAAGCAATCTAAACGGAGGTCACCGAACCAGAGATTCACCACTGAAGTGCTTGCTAATTGCAACCACAAATGCCTGAGAGCAGCTACGGGGTCAGAGGTGAAATGGAGAAACGGACAGCTGGTGACCCTGCCATTACAGGAGGTGACTGCAGTCTGCTTAACACATGCTGATCAGTAACAGGATATGATTACACAGGCCTGGGAACGTGGAAGCACACGCCAAGCATTTTGGTTCTTGAATATAGTTAAAAAAAAATAGAATGTTTCTACAAAGTCCCATAAAATTTGTTGTATCTCTAAAATGGACCCCAATTGAAACCTGATAATAAATGTGAAAATAAATGGGCGCAGGAGTCCAACTGACCACATGTGAGCGGCTCATCCGTGTTGTCCCCACAGTCATCGTCATGGTCACAGGCCCAGCTAACTGGAATGCAGCGTCCGTTGGAGCAGGAGTACGTATTCGCCTGACACGTCTGAGCTGGAGAACAGAAAGATTTCTGTCACAATGCACTATACAAATTGCACATGATGTGCGGATTTGCTATTTGTTTTGCTCGCCTGCACTTAAGCCGATGACCTGCAGCTGGATGTGAGTTCACCTTGGCTGGTTGACTTGCAGGTTTCATTTGATCCCCTGTTATTATCAATCAAATCCTCCCCAGAGATCAGAAGTTGAACAGGAGAACTAAGCTTTGATATTCAATGCCATTTTTTCCATTCTGCTGGAAAAAACATTTCCTCAGCTCAGGAAGTTAAAATTCTTTCTTTACTTTTCCTGTCAACATTTTGGCAAAGAGGTGCTGACAGCCTTCTGAAGCCAAGAGTCTGGAAAATGATTTGAAATTTATAAGCATTTATGAAGCGTTCAGCCATGATTAGCAAGATATTTTAACTTATTACTTCTGCCTCCATTTCACTCACACATCAGCCTGTGGACATTCTTCTAAAAACATGATACATTTTTTGAACTAAAATTTATATTTTAAAATATTTGTCTATTTTGAATTATGAAGGTTGAGAAAACAGATTCTGGCAAGATTTGCTTTCACACCCAATCTTATTTGAAATCCATAAAAAAAACTGTTTCCCAGTAACTTGTTCAAGCAAGTATTTCCTTAAATGAAAGCTGCCAGCATCCCTGTGCCAGGTAATCAGGTTCACTTTATGTCAGTCTGTAATGTTGTCTTAATGTTACACACAGCACCTGGTTCCAGAGAAACATTGTTTTGTTTCATTGTGCACTGTCTAACTTGGATAGAGCTGGAATGAAAATAAAGCTCACTTGAACTTGAAGATAACAACTGTCAGCTTTAATTTCTGAGTATGGAGTACCACATGGACTGTCACTATTTTAGGATGGTGTAGCAAACAGGCCCTGCTGACATGCCTGAGATCCAATAGTTGCAGTCTCTACAGTAAATTAGCTGCAATTGACATTTAATGTAATGGGCAGTTACAGTCTATCTAGCAAGAAATGCAATACATTCTTCATAATAAGATCAGAATTCACTGCCACATCTCAACTTACATTTCATGTATTATATTCAAACTAATATTTGGGCCAATTATATTTCATCCTGCCTCGAATTCTGTAATCCATATTTACATTTTCATTTATGGCATTTGGCAGATGCCCTTATCCATGCTTTCATGTTACCATCAATGAAGTCATCAGTTCTGGGTCACTAGGACTCAAACCATGAATGCAATCATGTTATTCACTCTGTTGTCATTTTTCCTTCTATAAGTCAGACTACAAGAAAGTAACAAGGTAGTCTAGGTATTCACTAAAGAGGAAGGTCTGAAGCAGACGTTTGAAAATACTCAGCTACTGTGCTGTTCAGACCTCGAGGGGAAGTTCAATCCATTCCACCGCCCATGGGGGCAAGACAGAGAAGAGACTAGATGATGTCTTCCTCGTACTTTCAGCGGTGAAGGGACCAGGCGAGCAGTACTGGAGGGTCAGAGAGTGTGAGGTGCAGTGCAAGGTATAATAAGGGCTCTGAGGTAGGATGGTGCTACCCCATGTTTGGCTTTGTAGGCCACAGTCAGTATGTCAGTATTTTGAATCTGATGTGGCAGCTACTGGAAGCCAGTGGGGGGAGCGTAGCAGTGGGGTGGTATGGGAGAATTTGGGAAGGTTGAAGACCAGTTGTGCTGCTGCATTTTGTATTAGTTGTAGAGGCCGGATGGCATTCAGAGCTGCAGAGTTACAGAGCAGTATATGGGGACTGTACTTTGCTCAGTAGCACCGCAGTTCAGGATTCAAACCCACATTCTTCAGATTACGGGTCCACTTCCTTGCATGCTAGGCCTCCTATCACATGAAATCTACAGAGGACAGGCTAAAATGTGCAGTTTCTTGGAAACCTTTAGGCCACAGGAGACGTTGCATAAGATCATACCTTCAGGAACTACTATAAGCAGCTGGAATACTTCAAAAGAAACTTCAATGAACATGAACAACATACAGGAATACATAAAAACAGAAAAATTAAATTGGTTAAAAAGCATTAGACCAACTAAGTGATGGTATTTAATGGTGTTATATTCCTTGTAAGAGTTGTGGCTTTGATGTTACCCACATCAGCAAAAGGCCTTACAACTATAGGCTTGCTACTTAACCAATATTTAATTCCATCATTTTATCCTTTACTGATTCCAGGTCATTAAAGTAATTTTCTCAGAAGATTAACCACTTCAAGGCTACATTCTCAACCTGTTTAACACAGAGGATCATTGCACTAAACCAATCCTCATAGCTAAAGAGTGTTTCATCAACAGAACAAATTTCAGAAGCCATAATGATGAAATTCTCTCATCTTTCAACTCAATGTGATTCCCTTGTCATGTTGTTGACAGTGAGGATTACTGATTCCAGTATGATGTCAATAGACTGAGAAGACATGATAGTATGATATGGTACAGCAATAAAGATATCATTCCAGGGCAATGTGTCAACAACACTTTTTTTTTACACAGGTGCCTATTTTTTTAAAGGGGAACATAGAATGGGAGAAA
This sequence comes from Denticeps clupeoides, assembly GCF_900700375.1. Lineage (NCBI taxonomy): Eukaryota > Metazoa > Chordata > Actinopteri > Clupeiformes > Denticipitidae > Denticeps > Denticeps clupeoides. Next base: position 17,337,412 of record NC_041711.1, read on the forward strand.
CTTGTGAAAAGATATTTCACCCACCCTCGCTAAAACCATTGGTAAGAATTATGCTGCAACAATATCTTTGCTGTATTGACGCTGAGACACAGAAGACTCACTGTAAGGGTGCAGGGTTTGTTTGTAAGGCTCAGAATCAATTTTTTTGTGCTGGGATGTTGTCTGGCGTGTAGCCTAAATTTGGCTACGACTGGACGCAAATAGGTGGGCTCTCAGCACCACTCACCGGAACAAGCTAAACTGGACTCATCCTCGCCACCACCACAGTCGTTGGTCCCGTCACACAGCCATCTTTTAGGAATACAGCGGTTGTTGGAGCACTTGAACTGATCCGCAGGGCAGCTGTGATTCACTGACCAAACACAGAAATATTTTGGACAAATTAATGAGTGAAAACCAGCTGTTCAATTTGGTTGGTAAAAATCTGGGATTTGCAAATCTCATGTTTCACACACTGAAGTCGAATTTATGTTGAACGGAGTCTGAAATAGGCAATTCAGTCAGAAATTGCAGAGTATGACTGGGTTGTAGTTGAAGTGTAACATACAACAAAGCTTAGGCTCCTCGTCACTCCCATCCAGACAGTCATCATCTCCGTCGCATTTCCAGGACTGCTGAATGCAACGCAGATTTCTGCACTGGAATTCATCATCCCTGCAGCGCTGCATCTCCTCGTCTCCTGTGGTTGCTGCGGAAAAAGGGGAACACACCACTTCCCAGTAAAGTGAAAAGAGGCCTTTATTTGCAGGTATTGAATAGCAGAGGACGTATTCGACTTTGCATAAAATAAAAATCAATATATGGCTGGGCCTGGGGTTAACAGTGTACACTGGGCTAAATATTGAAGCGAAAGCTTACGTGAACAGGAGACGTTGTTTCGTTCCAGCTGCTGGTTATCTGCGCACTGACACACCCGACCCCCTGGTACAGCCAGACAGAGAGTGCTGCAGCCACCATAATTAATCCGACAAGCATTATCACCTGTGGATCAAATCGAAGGGTCAGGGCAAGCATCTGTTTACACATGAAATTGCACATTAGCAACTCTCCGGGCATTACCTGTAAAATAGCTGGGCAGTTTGTGTGTACTGCCAGACATAATTTTCAATCTATTTACTCAACTGCAGCAGTGGCAATACTCTGTCACTCACTCATCATCCATAACCACCTATTCCTCGTTAGGGTAATGGCTGCCAGCGTCCATCCTTGGACATTGGGCACAGAGCAGAGAATGGCCCGGGGCAGATGCCACAGCGTACTATGGGGCTCACACACCATACACTCACACACATGGACAATTTAGAGTCACCAATTACAGTAATTACAGTAATGATGTGGAAATCACAACTACTTTCAGATATTGTTGACAATCTTCTCCTAGCATGGGAAAGAATAATTGACCTCATCTTCTATTGTAAAAATCGTGTAACAGGGTAAAGTGTCTTGCTCAGGGACACAATGGTAGTAAGTGGGCTAGGCCACTAACACCTCATCCCTGTAGAATGACAGTAAAATACAAGCATGTAACACACATATTAATAATTCATATTAGGGCATTAACGACTTTCAGAATGACTTATCGTCAATGTAGTCAAACTCTGACGTTATCTGCGCATGCGCAAACCCATCCGTCAACTTTGTGTTGTGAATCCACATTTACAGCTGTCCCCCGTGCATCTCCTCAAAAAATATGTGTAATATAATAAAAGCAATAATATTCTAGAACATGCAAGTAACAGATTGACCTCATTCAATATTAGTTCATACACACAGATCCACACAGAAATTAATGCTCAAAACCAGGAAAATCCTACACAGGGAAGACTCGAGCTAGATACAGACTTTAATCACCCAGTAATCACTGGGGTCTTTCTCCCATTCTTTCTCATTGCTGCAAGTCTGATGGCAATGTTGCGTATGCTTACTCTTTGCTGCAACTCCGAGATGCAAATCCGTGCTTAAACCACTCGTCACCACGCATTACATCAGGGGTGTCAAATTCAGTTGCACAATAGGCCAAAACTTGTGCAGTGATCCCTTTTGGCAAGCCAACTAAAGCACTGCATTATCGGATCTGTAGTTTGTGTTTTATCAGTGCTTCATATTGCCAAGACATTATAATAGTTCTATATTAAATGATCTCACAGGCCGTATGTATTGATTGGCTGTAATGGCATTTGAGACGACAAAGTGTGTTTACACATCCACCTGAAGACAGACATCTGCCACAAGATGGACATGTTAAAATTATTGTACAAATACGATAAATATTGTACAAATACGATAGTTATAGTACATCTGGGAAGACTGGGTGGATGTACTGTTCTGCCTAGAGGTGTTTTTTCAAACATTTTGTTAGTAAAAGTTGCATTATACATTATAATATGCACAGTGCTAATGTATGTGTAATTGATTTTCTGAGCCATGACAGAATGGAAATTGCATGTGTACAATATTTTTTTTCTCAAATTATGATAATTTTAGGCTGCTGGTAAGATACTTTGACCTTGGGTGGCAACACTGTGTGGCACCTAATTGCTAAAGCAAATCTACTAAATGTGACATTAGACACCATAAAGGTACACCCATCATGCTCAGAGTGTACATTAATCACACAGCATGAAAACATATAAATCAGCAATTGTCTGCGCCCTTGTCACTCTTTGACCTTCCCCATCTTATTTCCCATGTTTCAGCTTTGTTTCAACTATAGCATAAAAAGGGTTATTCTTAACATAATGAAATATAATTTAAAATCCTTTATTAATCCTTTAAGATATGGTATGGGAGTTTAGGTCCTGACTGGCAGTCACACCAGTATAACATGCCAGATCTTAGCTTAGTGGGACCCAGCCCAGACGACACAGTACAATGTGTCAGTATATTTGCATAAAAAAAGGCATAGGCATAGAAAATGGCACCCTAACAAATGCAAATCACTGCACACCACTGCATTTCCAGGATCGTGCCCCAGCCTCCAACTTCACTGTTGCACTGGGACATAAACTCAAGATTGCAGGACCTATAAACCCTCCAGCAGAGCACACATATCCCAAAACTGTCCAAAAAAAAAAAAAAACGGCTACAGTTTAATGGGATTGAGCAGTACACCCTGCTGTACTGAGTTCATGACATTGCACCCCACAGCTATGCTGCGTGCTGCCATAAAAGGCTGGGATGAGATCTGCTATCGTGCCTCAGCTTCTCTGGCCCCCTACTGCGTGGCAGAACTGAGTGGGAAATTAAAAGACGGCATTAAGACAAAAAAAAAAAAACATCAGTTGCAAGACTAATTACTGGAGTATAAATCCTCAGTTACTCTGAGGATCATTGCTTTCCTCTGACTGACTTGATGAACCAATCAAGATTTGCATCGAGGACCGAAGACCGTCAGAGACAGTGGATCTTATTATACACGGCTTCCATGCACTGAAGTCATGGCTGAAGTCATATCCATGAGTGACTCAGTGGCAGCCATTACAGCCATTAACCCTGATCAAAGTGTGCCGATGCTTTACAAACTTAACAAGCCTGGTGGCGTGCACTCAAACGAGGATGGCTGGATGTGTCCCTGCGGAACTGACTGACCAGGGTCAGCGCTGTTCACAAATATTAACACACAATCTGCTGAAGTCGTTTCAGCTGCTAAACGCTTTCTGAAATCAAACCTGACAAATCTGTACTTGTGCGTTCTGCATTTAACGTCTGCATAAGGCTAAACCAGGGACTAAAGTTACCCTACAGTTGGGACCTTCACATTTAAAGTCACCCTGTGCTAACTAGGGGTGTTGAAAATTAATCCTATAATCGATGCATCGAGATGCAGACATGGACGATTTTGCATCGATGCAGTGCAGAACATAATCAATAATATCATGATGACGTGGAATTCAATTTCAGCCTGATATGGGAAGTTTTACGCTGCACATATTTTCACGTGACCAATTTGGACATTACACGTACCAAATATTACTGCTTTTATGTAATACAAAATGAAATAATACAAGGACCTCGGTTCCTCTGCTTGGTGATGTCGATCTGCATCAGGACTGGGGCAGATGATTAACTCCGCCCACAACATAGTGCCGTGTGCATTTAAAGGAGAACTACCAGTATATATAACTGTTACAAGGTGAGTGCGGACGTAGCAAGATTTTCTGCTCTGGAGCAAATCAGAGCGTCCACACAGGCGCACAAAACCGTAACTCTGGTATTTGGAAACATCATGTGACCATGTAGAAAATGTCTGGAATGCATCGCGATGCATCGATATCGAGGCACTGCTAATCGTAATCGAATCGAATCATGAGACCAGTGAAGGTTCAAACCTCTAGTGCTAACAAGAGCAATGCTTGCTGATAAATCATTAGCCATATGGTAAATACCACCAAGAGAGATTTACATTATTAAGTCGTTAAAATCATAAATTGAAGAGAAAATGCTTACACATGATCTTTTAAGGTTAAAATTACCATTGGGGGCTTGGTACGAAGAATTTGCAGTGCAAACCAATAGATTCCCTAATTAAAACACCACAGTAATGTCAGGGTGGCATTAGTTTTAGGAAATGCTCTGCCCTTTAAAAGGTGAGATGGTTGTTAGTGGTGAAGGTACCACAAGTGAGAGAAAAAAAAACACACAGGCACACACAATGCTATGAGATATTTACCTTGTTGGCTTTGCACATCATACACTTGCAGTCCAAAAAGTGGCGGTCTTTCGCTTCTCAGTAAAGTGACCATCCCTGAAAGTAAGTCCAGCTGGAATATCGAGGCGTTCATATAATCCGTCCAAAAAATATGATTGAGATGATGAGTTATTCCAAAAGGGTGATTCAGTTCTTTGCCATCGTAGACCACCTTAACCAAGAAAAGAGATAAGAGAATCAATAGTCATAATGGAAGAAAAAATCAGTGGATTTCCAATAGTTTTGCTAAATCATTATCTTCTTCCACTGTCCTTGTCTTTCCTAATAATCTTTGGAAAAGGTGGTGTTTTCTGCCAATAAAAAAATCAGTCACTCACTCATTTACTGACCATTCTGTGAGTGCCATTGAGGAAGATTTTCTCGATATGGTCGTGGTACGCATCGCACCAGTACATCACGCCGGCCTCATGGTCCAGGGTGAGGCCATTTGGCCACAGCATGTTGGAAGTGACAAAGATCTGCCGATGGGATCCATCCATCCACGCCTTCTCAATTCTTCCAATGCTGTCGTTCACCTCGTCCTCCTCCCAGTCTGTCCAGTACATCCAGCTTGGGCACCAACACATTAAAAAAAGATGTGACTTAATAAGAGAGCACAGAGAAAACACATTTACAATATCTGTGTCCTGATTACAATAAGTTCAAAGTGCATGTTGGTAATATAAGGACATGTAGAGCTATGCGCTAAGTGTGGGGATCGTTTGCTAGCGTAAGGTGTCCTCTGGATTTACATAAGTAGATAAAACAAGAAAGAATTGATTGGTATTTATCTGTATCTTTAAGAAGAAAAACTTACTACACATTTTGGATGGTGTGGAATTATTTCCGGCACCCTGAACATGATATTTGTGTGTTAAGAAACAGACTAAAAAGGGTGGAGCCTGATGATTGCATCTTTCTTGTTACTCCTTTGACCTTACAATAGAAAAAAAGCATGTAGTGCCACATTTAACACCAGTGCCCTTTATAATAAGATTTATCTTGTAACTTCTACTATAGTGACTTAACTAAATGCCATATCTGTTCTTTTAGCCAACCTCCTGTGAGGAAGAGTGCATGGAGAAGCACGTTGAGAGGTTAATTAATTAGATAGCTCATTAACAGCAGACGAGACACTGGGGGTTGGAATACTACCATCCTCAGAACAGTCAATAGAGAATCACCACCGATGCCCACAGCAAAACAAAGACACAACCAAATAAATCTGACAAAAAGTCTGTCACATACAATAACAGCATTCGACTTGATCTCGCCGGCAGTTGCAAGCTGTGACAGAGGGTGCGAGGTACCTCCCAGTAACATCATACACCCGCTCGTGGCGCAGGTATCTGATCGAGTTTTGTGTCTCTGGTGACGGCTTTAGGAACAGACAGGAATAATGGGATTTAGGATGAAGGCAGGGGGAGCGGTGGGCTGCAGGTAGAATCAGGCAGGTCTCTCTTCCTCCCACTGTGCATGGGCTGACCCTGTGAATTATGCATGAGCGGCTGCTCTGATTGACAGCTCCTGCTGTTGGAGAGGAGCACCGTGAGCAGGGCACAGAGAGTTAAAAAAAATAATAAAATGTGCGACCGGGCCAAAGAGTCGTAAGTGCTAATCCTGTGTCTTATCATGTAAACACAGGCAGAAAGCAAATCCGAGTCAAAACATGCGTGATGAGACGGCAGAGTGGTTCCTTAGAGAATCGGTCCCTGAGATGTCTTTGTCATGATCCGGTCTGGCAGGGGTTACTCCGGGTCTGGAGTTTGGACCGCAGTTTCATGTTCGTCCTGTGTTATGTTTCCTGATTGTTATCACCTGTGTATGATTGTATAAAGCTGCCCGGTTTGTGTCTGGGTCATTGTTTGGTGATGTTTCCCTTGTCCTGTCTACCTCTGTCTCGTGATGTCGTGCGTATGCGTCCTTCTTCCTCGACATGTCCAGCCATCGTGACAGTCTTATATAAATGTTTAGAAATCTGAAATCTGCCCTTTAAAACACAACCTCAATTTCAACAGTCGACTCAAAATCCTTAAATGCTTAGTTCTGTTACAGCTGCCAGAGCCCATCCTAGGACACTGGGCCCAAGACAGGGCACCAGCCCATCACAGGGTGCACACATACACATACACACACCATTCACTCACGAAAACCTATGTAGGGTAAATTGAGCCCAAAGTGTGGTTCCTGAATTGATTCATAAGCAAGTGGTTTTGAGTAGATTACTAATAAATCCACTTGTTTGATGACTCGTCCAGCAAGTAAGTCTCGTGGTAATTTTAATAATAATGTTCTTATAACGAAACGTGGATTGAAAGGGCATCCCCAGAGGTCGTCCACGATTATTATAAGTTAAATCAAATTAGAGCAGGTCTGACGTTTACAGTGTAGGGACACTAGAATTTAATGCAGATATTCAACATACTCAAGAGAAATGCGTCTTTGGGAATTGTATTGAATACAAGTTCTAAAACAATTACACACAACATAAAAAAGGAAAGGGAGGTACATTTCATTCACACACATTCATACAGCTATCTTGATAATCGTTAAGGTGCCGGATTTGACCTTAATCAGATTACCAGGTACAAACTTTAGGAGAAGTCTAAGATAATGCAGCTCAGCTTCACAAGAACCACGGAGGCAGACTTATGCAATTAACGGTCAATTCTAATATAGTATTCACGATCCATCACGTGTTCTCTACCTGATGATTACACAGTAAGGCATAGATCGGTCCTACTTTATCGGTGATAAGGCGGGCTCTTGTTGATCAGCTGTGCTGCTGGTCTCTCCTGTCAACCCCTGAAGTCAGGGTGTCGTTGAGGCTGAAGGCTGGAGAAGTTGCTCCTTGGTCTTCTGTTCTGTTCAGGCGGGCTGAGTTGTTCCATTGTTCCTTTGTTTCTTGCTGCTTCTTGGTTTACACTTATTCTCCACTGCCTTTTCCCACTTCTTCTATTTTCTTGCTGCTTTTCCTTCTCTTCTTTTTCAGTTGGCAATGGGATGGCAACTTAATCTGCAGTAAGACCACACCCCAGTTTGAGTCCTTAGCCAATGGTGTGATGCTGCAGGGAGGGCTGGCATTGCTTCTCTCCCCTTTGTCCTTCTGACCGGAGATGAATTCATTTTGATGCTCATTACAAGAAAGTGATATAAAACGTATGCACCACACTCTGGCTATTCACTCATTCCACATTCACTCAGGTTACAACTTGGTGGTTACAGAGACATCAAATAGTACACGCATATTCATCTGTATCATGGTGTACCACATTCTTGCCCATAACCAGAAAACCGGAAGTTAACTAGTATGTCCTTTGAACATTGTACATGTGAGATAAATTTTCCCACCAAATGACATTGAGTCCAAAAGTATCCAATCATCCAGGTGAATTAAAGAAAGGATTTCTGTGTTCTCCAGAAGTTCTTGCAGGAACCTTTGCTCCAGTCTCCTGAAGAAAGAGATGTCTTGGATTTTTATGGCCCATTTGTCCTTATCTTTAGATCAGCAGAGAGTGAGCTCTGTAATCCTTAGAGTGGTCATCTTGCACTGGTCTGTGAGGGTTATCTTTGGAGGGATGTTATTGGACTGTGGAATGTGGTACCATCTCTGTTCCCCTACACCTACGTTCAGTTTAACCTAACCAAACCAAATCAACCTAGTAAATATGCCATTGTACTGTGGATTAAACCCCCGCCAACACAGAGAGGTTCATGTCCAGATTCGAACTCACCTCCCTGGAGGAGCAAGGCCAGATTGCTAACTGCCATACCACCATGAGGCCCATCACTTTTAACAGAACCATATCATTAACGCTTCATTAATTGACACAACGTATTCAATGTGTAGTTCTTCTTCTTCGATTGCACAGCATTCAGAAAGCTTTGGGGACTGTGCACTCATAACCAAGCAAGGAATGTTTAGATCAAAGTGTCATAAAATCAGATTATTGTCAAGAGCGCACAGCTCAGAGAAATCCGTCAAGAAATCCGTCAGAGATCCGTGCGAGACTTGTCACTGGCTGATAAACAGTGGTGACTTGTGAGTGCGAAACTGCTCACGCTTGTTTTGATCTGACTGCCAAACATGTACAAATGTAAATAAAATGCCCAGAAGCTATTAAAAGCTAATTTTAGCCTGCATCAGACTGTGAAATAAAGATTTCTGGGTGCCTACTTGACGCTTATCTGTCTGCATGCAAAGTGATGACTTTTTTTTTTGTAATGTTTGTTTGCATTAAAAATAGCACTCATCTCCTGCTTGTGGAAGGTGAATGCATAGTCCTCCCTCTAGATTTTAAAATGATCAAACGGACTAGACCAGACTTCTCCAACACAGTGCCAGCATGTGCCAGGTGGGCCCTTGAGCACAGTTTTTTTGAATGACTACATTGTGCATTCTAAAAATAGCCAATGGGTGATTTTTGAGATTAAAGATCACTTATTCAAATTAATAAATTATGGTTAACATAATAATTGTGTTATTTAGATACGTAACAAAGGCGGAAATGTTGAAGGGTGGATATCAAAGATTGTGTTAACCTTGTTAATCCGACTTTAAACTCATCTGATGTTACCTGGACATACAGAGACATGGTACTATAGACATTACAGGAAGTTAAGTTTCTAATTTATTAACACAGGTTACTATTGTAGTCACATATACATATTGTATGGAAAATGTTTTTACAGTTGTACAGATGTTACAGTTTAAACAAACTAAGTTAAAGAAAATAGAAAGCACAGGGAAACAACAAGGCAGAGCAGCTACTCTATAAGTAGATAGGAAAAAAACTTCCTATGTACTTATTTACTAGACATTTGGTTCCCAAAAAGGTTGCCACAGACCAGTCAGATTGTCCTTTGGTGTTTTTGCCTTGTCCAAACAGAACCCCTGATGCAGGAATAAAGTGGTCATCCACCCCCAGACTCTCTGCACTAAAGTTATTTGCTGGCATTTTGGCCACCTGGTGAATTGTGGGGGGGGGTCACATCTTGGGGATAAAGTGGGGGTCTTCATTAACACATGAAAAGTCATGGACCTGGAATCTCCCAAACAAACTCTAAACAATAATGATTTTTTTACCCTTAATCCCAACACTGACACAATACAATGAATCTCACAGTACAATAAAACTCTTTATATGAATCTACTTAAAGACAAATGTGTTCAAGACACATTTTGACTGTGTGGACCAACAAAAGAAAATCTGCCAATGATACGTTTTAAAGGCACAGAATGTGGCAATGATTGAGGATGCATCATATGTGCAGGTGGCATCAACAAGAGACCTACCCATTCAGTGGGTCCACAACAATGGCCCTCGGATGTGACATGTTTCCCTCCAGCAGGGTTTTCCTGGTCTGCGCTGCCTTGTCCAGTCTAGCCACATTGATGGTTTTCCTGTAGCCATCATTTGTCCAGTACAAGTTGTTCCCAATCCAGTCTACAGAAATCCCCTCCACGTTATCAAGGTCTGTGAGGTGATGAAGCAGATGCAATTGAAAAACAAATGATGTTATCTGCATTTGTGCTTGTGTGATATAATTTGTGTCTGGAGCATTTGCTTTATTTATGAGATGAAAGGAAAACAAAACCAAAAAAAAAAACCTTTCTGACATAATTCTGAGACATCACTCCATTACTCTGAGAATCAAGGTGTGACAGAAAGCGGATGATTCATTATGGGGCGGAAATGTACGCACTAGCAATGTTTGGAAGATTTAAGGCTGCTGTTTCTACAAGTAAAATTAATGATCCGCGCTCTCTGCTTACACATACTCTTGACACGACCAATGTAAGAAAGAACCAGAAAAAAACGGCAAAAAAAAAAACTCACCATCTTTGAGTATTGTTTCTCTACTGCTGCCATCAATTTTCTGTCGGCCAATTAGGAAACTGGTGGTGTCAGCGAAATAGATGTAGCTTGTTTCGGCGTGGAAATCCAGAGCCCTGGGGCTAACCAGGCCCTCGATCTGAATCATGTGTTCCATGCCAGCTTTGACTCTCATGTCCAGTCCTCGGATGGCACCCGGACGCCCTTTCCCGTAGAACAGGAACAGTTTGTTCTTGGGTTCTGGAAACAAAAAGAAAACAGAGAACATGAACTGGCAGCTACTAATCTTCTTCTTTTTCCTCCCCTGTCAGTTTCTAATTAATTGACATAATTAGCCTTCCTTTCCTCCCATCCTGCACTGAAGATTAAACCCTTTGACAAAATGTTTCCAACGCGAGAAGTCTAAGCTAATTACATTACCTTAATTAAAACAAGAATTAGTTCCGGCGATTAGGCCTTATCATATCAATCATCATTGTGTTGTGGAGAGCTCTGTACACTTGAGACAAATGTACTTTGGACAGGATTTTGGGAGAGAGAGAATCTGCAGCCAGCACAAAACACGCATAAATTATTCTCTGGACGTTCTCTTCAACAATTCATCAGTAACTGGCAGCGACATTGTTTGTATTGACCAGAATGTTCATTAGACGTGACAGTAAAGAATGCCTTGGCGGAGGGGAGGGCACGCAAAATGACACAAGTGATGGAGGAGTTCTGTGACCCTGGAAAGCATGAATTAACTGCGCAGAATTAGCATCTCGGGAACAACGCTCTGTAACGTCATCGCAAAATGGGTTCAGGGATCCGTTGGCAGGCTCAGCCTTTACGGTGGCTGTTTATGGTCTCCTGGCTGACTGGAGGGAATGAGGCACAGCGATAAGAACAACAAAAAAAAAAAGAGCCGTGACTATGTGAGGGTGTGTGTGCATGTCCATGATAAGTAAAATGTATTTGGTGAGCTGTGGGCACACTTCTCATTTTGTGATCAGAGTTTTCAGCTAACCACCTCATTCTCAGGAGTGTAGTGGTGGACACACACACACACACACGCAAATTCATTACTAAGCCTCTCCCAACCACTACCCTAGAGGCAATTACAGCATAAAATCTCAAGCCAGAGTGATTGCCATGGAGAAGCGCTGAGGACAGGCCAGTTATCAAGCTGGAAAGGTTGTCTGTACAACAGCTAAAGAACGCAAGGCTTCTTGACAAACTTGATTTGCTCATCATGACAGTCACCAGTTGTGCAATCATAACACAATCTGAGATTATCTAATGTGACTTGAACTTCATTCATTATTTCATTAGCTAAGCCTGGGATTTTTCTTCTCGTATGTAGCTCTGTAAGTTATGATCCACGAACCGCACACTCCTAAAAACTGCATATGTCCACTCCATCCATTTATTTAGTGTAATTAGTGCATCAAGCTGCATACACCACTGAGTATTTGCTGAGGAGCTGTCTATGGTGCTGAGGAACATCATCCCTTGAGGAATCAGTGCCACAAATCTCTTTATAATTCAGAAAATACATTTTATTAAAACAGTAACTACAAGGAACAAAGAATGATTAATTATTTTCAGAACTGACATGTTTGTAAAATTCAATAGATTATCCTGTTAAATATCAGTGCATTTATGGTTTAAGGTTGCATTTAACACACATCACATTTACATTTACAGCATTTATCAGATGCCCTTATCCAGAGCGACTTACAATCAGTAGTTACAGGGACAGTCTCCCTGGAGCAACTTAAGGTTAAGTGTCTTGCTCAGGGACACAATGGTAGTAAGTGGGATTTGAACCTGGGTCTTCTGGTTCACAGGTGAGCGTCTTAACCACTAGGCTACTACCACCTATCACAACGTCTTCAATGTGCTTTGTAAATGTATATGATTCTTTCTAGTACTTCAGATATGAGTACTTTTCATCAGCTGAATTCTAAAAGTACTTCTGATGCAAATACTGGACCATCTTCCTTGGCCTGTTCCCTTAATGCAATGCGCTGCATAGAAACATGTTAACAATACCAAGCCCTATTGATCAGACAAGTCAATTCACCTTGAACATTTCTATGTAATGCAAATCAATGTTTTATTATTATAAAGCACCAAATGATTACACTGAATACCTGGCGAACCACTTTGCTGCACTAAACAAAAATCCATTCCACAGCGCACGTACAAAGAGGGGCATGATATATGGTGCCGCTTCTCTGGTGTGCTGCTTATGAAGATGCTATCAAGACCGTTCACATCAGTATCTCTTTGTCATGAGCTAATTAGTCATGAGTGCCACTGGCAGTGGCTATAACGGATATAACAGCTTGGAACATAGAAGTGGTCGCTCTCATGCGGCGCCAGCTTACTTTTGCAGGATCTGCCGTCGTTTCCCAGGGAGAACCCTGGCTGACACCGACACACCCGAGATTTGTAGCTGCTGCTGAGCAGGCATATGTGGGAGCAGCCCCCTCGCCTCCCATATGGGTCCGGTTCACACGCGTGACCCTTGGCTACAGAGGAACAGAGAAAAAACAATCTTATTTCTTTTGATTTTCTGTGTGGTTTTCAGTGTAAATAGATGGCCTTGTGACATGCCCTTAAATTTACCTGTGGGCTGAGTGAGCTTGTGGAAAACTCGTATCGCTTTTGAATTTTCCAGAGTGGCCACAGTCTGCGAGTGCGTGCTGTTAAAGCGGTTTATCCGTAAAATGTTCACTTTTCTCTCCTGTGAGGGCCCGGCACAAGTAGCGTACAAATAATCTTCAAAGAGCGTAAATCCATAAAGGTATGACACCTGGATATGGGAGCAAGAGAGTGAGAGAGAGAGAGAGAGAGATGCACTGATCATCCAAACTTAAATAAATGTGCACACATCCTCCATTTTATTCTTTCTCTCTGGGAAGAGAAGACGTTGAAGACAGCAGACCGCAAACATCAAGAAAACAATTCAGTTAACTTAATGTTTATCAAAGGTCAGGTATTATCTAATAGACTGGGAAGAATACAAATGCGAGGCGAAATAAAATCCACATTTGAACAATAAAGTTTTAAATATCTTGCCCAGTCTGAGGAAAATGAGCATTTAATCATCAATATGATGATTATCCCATGTAGAAATGTGCTTGCTTTAACAACATTTGTAGAGCACATGAATATGCAGATCCAGAATTTTACCGACTCCCACTTAATATCTTATCACAATGGACTACATTCATACAAACATCTACTGACTCACTGAACTGCCTTGAATGACAGTGTGCCGGTTTTTCCCATCATAATCCACAACTTCAATGGAATCCATGTAAACGTCAGACCAGTAGACCAGCTTTTTGATCAGGTCCAGCACCACCACAGTGGGTTGCTCTATCCTGTGATCTACTATTCTCGTTCTGTTGGTGCCATCCATGTTGCATCGCTCCACCTTGGCCATGTTTCCATAATCCGTGAAAAATAACTTTCTGCAAAAGAATGTTACAGGATGAATTGTACATTTAAACTGAATAAAGGAATGAAGCAAGGAATGAACGGATGAAAACTACACAGGAGGATGCAAATAGAGAGAAGTGCAGAATGCGTTTTTAGGGTTATTTGAGTTGCGAGGATCACTGAGAGTTCACTTTAAATGGACGAATGCATACTTTTGGGCTCTCAGAAGCAGAGTTGTTTTCATCCCATAATAACTGTGTTACTCAGTGCTTTCAGCCATGCCACAGACAAAATAAAACCCTAAAATGGAATCCTTAAAATGGAAGGTGTGCAATTGGTGTGCATTGCTAGCTGATGCAGCTGAGGCTTCAAAAGACTTGTGACTGACAGAGCGATGTCACTCAAAACCCAGGTACCATTTAATTGAACCACAGCTCTCTGGATTCAGAAATGACACTTGCATAATTCAACTTTGGTCTCCATAATCTCAATGCATCAGTGCAGTGTACGTCCACACAGGAGCAGAAAGCAATCAAATCTCCTGATATTGCCTTCCCTGTCTTTCTATGCCGGCGCCCCTCAGAACAGGGTACCAGTGATTGGAGAAGAATAAAAAGATCCTCTGGTGAATCTGTCTCTATAAAGAAGACATAAGCATAAATGACTTTTCCGCCTCTCAGAAATAAAAGTGCCAGGCGCTGAGACAGTTTGACACAGAGTAAACTTAATGGCATATATAGCCGTATATAGATGGCTGTCCATATGTCTGTGGCTAAAAACAAGTAGCACTGTTTTGCAGCTCGAGTCTTCAGACGCTCCCCAAATGAGCATTGACAGAAACGGTTCAGGAAGAACAACTCTACCCATAGAAAGGCCACCACAGGTCTTGATCCATAGCAGTATTTCTGGCAGAAGAATGGTCTTTGTCAGCGAGAAAAAGAAAAAAGCCTGACGACAGGCAGAGCTCTGCATTGCATACAAATGACTGCAGTTGAGGGGCCACTGTTTCATTTAACACTGAACGTGCAACTTATTAGATAGAGGGAGAATAAAGAATTGTTCTCGCATTAAACACTTGCATTGACAAGAGACACCAATTCGTCAGCCACAGACGTCTGCTTTATACAACTAATTTAAAGTGAGCCTGCAAACGTGTCCTGAATTTACTAATGTCCTGATCACTGGCTCCAGGAGAGCGCAGAGGTCATAAATACAGGTTACCCTTGCACACCATATCTTCCACCAAACATGTCAGCACTTTATATGCATTTTAGTACAACATTACATCAAGTGCATTAACTTCCTTCACCCCTCACCAAAAACAGAAGCAGATTGAGCAGATTGTTCCAGCCCCAAAGGTTAATTCATTTGGGATCCATTTTAACAATGCCTGCCTATTATGTCCACGTTCGGTGCTGAGCGGGGGGAATATGAGGCAAACTGTGATGTACTGTGTGCCTAAACACCATTTCATAACCAGCATAAAGATTTTCAGGTATTTATACTGCAGTGGCTCATCTGTGAAATCATACCAGTCAGTCAAACCACTTCACCGCAAAAACTTTTAACCTGCCTGGACCACTGCTAACCAGGAACATGCTACAAACCCCAGTGTTTTGGATGTAATCTGACACTGAAATTTTTCTTGCTGCAGACAAGTGAACATCAAGAGAACTTCTCCCCAACATATCATACCCTTTGCCTGCTGTCACTGTGGAGAGATAATCAATATTTTTTGGTTAGGCTGATAGTTGCATGAAGTTTTTGAATGCCAGCTTTATAGCAAATCCAACTTACCCCATTAAAGGATCCAAAGCAATCCCTTTAGGGTTCTGAATGTCAAGATCGATTATGGTGACACAAGCATCACCACGTTCATTACACACAAATATCCGATCGCTGACTCTATCCACAAAGTAGATGTTGCCAGTCAGCCAGTCAATGGCCATGTGTTCCACATCTGCAGTTCAGAGGAAAATAGGGAAAATTGACTCAGAAAGCAGTTGCCACTGAATGTGAGAATTCTTTTGGTGTTAGAGAAGAGTCTCCTTCGCTTGCCAAGGAGGTTTAATTAAAACTAAATTAAGGTCCATGCCTTAAGGTGCAGAATACAACACACCCTGCTTGAGTTCCAAAGCATTAAGTCCGCATTTAACAACATGACATTTGACTTTTAAATGACCGTACGCTTGCTTGTGCTTTTGCAGAGTGTTTCTGTCTTTAGTGTGAATACAGAAAACATTCATTAGTGATTATATAAAAACAGCCGTACAAGCTCACTCTCCACTTCAAAGCATGAAAAATATGGACATTTCAACAGCAAGAGAAATCTTCAAAGCAGCAGACCTTTTGCGTGCTTCATGGTGTGTGTGCTGTGTGTGTGAGAAAGAGAGACTGAATAGATAGAGGGAAAGAGACAGTAGGACAGACTTGGCCATGTTCTATATATGTATTAATGTCAGTTGAATGCCTTAATAATCCTTAGCATTGATTTCACAAGATATGGTTCATATTCAACTATCTGAAGCTTCAAATGTATTCTGATTTCAGATGGACAACCTCTAGCGCAGGCTGGAGAACAAACTTACTGTGAAGGTTCTGCCCAGTGTGTATTTGTCTTTGGTTTGAGAATCCTTTTAGTTGGGTCATTGTTGCACACCAAAGCTGACCGTCGGTTTCTGTGGAGGACAGCCAGCAAAAGGACTCGTCCTTATGGCTGAAGTCCAGGGCTTGTGTACCATTCGTATTCAGTGACATTAGGTTTGGCAGCAACGAGCCATTTAGGTGTGTCACTGTGATGTTGTCCAGGTTTGCAGTCAGCAGAAGCGGAGGTCCGTCGCCAGGTTCTATTAAACAGGAATGAAAAAGAACAAATTTAGATGCTTTCTAAGAAGTAAACAATATCTCTCTCAAATTCATTACTAGGAGAAGCAAATGTACACCAAAGTAGAATGTGTAGTGCAGTATTTTGGAGAGGTCCTCATATACCTCATAATATGAATAGCAGAGGCTATCAGATGAGAGACCGGCATTCTCTTCCTTGGCCTCTGAATGCCCAGTTGAATGTTTGACTTGTTGAGACCAATTTTATACACTGAACATTCTAATTATGAACCAAATTTGTAATAACTTTGAACAATTGTGTCATGTTATTACAATAATTTCCCAAAAATACAATATTAATACATGATCAAAATGCGTCCTTACACCACAAATATAAATAGAATATATTTCACAGTATCTACATAGCAGATCTTTGAAGCCATGAAGCAACAGTTTGTGTCGGCCAATAAATGAGTGTCCGATGACAATTTAGACAATGCATAATAAAGAAAAAAAAGCAAAATTAATAGTTGACGGAATTACTAATGGACACAAATCAACTATTTGCACAGAAATCTCCATGTAAAAATATTTAATGAACTGGAACTGATTGGTCTCAGGAGTGTTAAGAGGGTTTTAAAAAATCCTACAATATTGTAGTCACACACACACATAGACACACACTCATAAACAATGAGATTTAGTTTGGCTTTATTTCTGCTACAGGGAGGACATAATGGCCCAAAACCATATTTTATGGAGAGAAACGAAGAGCATAGTTCACTGGACACCCAGTGATTTATCCTGGCCCTCCAAACTTTAGCTCACAATGTGTTTGACTAATGTGAGTAATAAATCAGGATTTCACCTCTCTAAAAAGACCCTTTCTGCTCCCGCCACCCAGCCATTCTCCTGAGATTTCACTCTGTTTTTGTGCTGAACACTACAAATATCATTCTGCACCGCCATCTCCAACCTTGACTAATTTACTCATCTATGCTAGTTTTCCAGCCACATACACAGCATCAATATCAGTTGTCTCTTTTTTGTACAAATTGAAGTGTGACCCATGCTAATATTCCTTCTTTCAACAATCTGCTTTTATTCTTCAGTATTAATTTGGGTGAGAGGGTAGTCGTGTGAGAGTTCAAATGTAATGATATTCAGCTATTTCCAGGAAGAAAACAAGTTATATTGATTAAGAGCACCAGAGATACAGAGCTCCATCATGGTCTGCTGTGCCATAAACACTCTTATGCCTGAACTTCAGTTTTGTTTTTAACACTATATTTGGTCTTATAACACTATATAGTCTTCTATATATTTGGCATAATCTTAAAATTTATTTCTGAAAAATTAGTCTTTAAATATTAAATATCTAAAATAAACACATGCATTTTATTAAAATGTATAAGCTATAGTAAAGTGAGCATATAAAGAAGGAAAAGAGTATGGTTGAGCAATGGCCAAGTCAAAATCAAATAATATTATGAATATGTTGTAAACATGTGATTCCTGAAGCACACACAAAAAACAACAATAGTTATATGCAACTTAATATCAACTTACCCAGTTTTGCTTTACAGGACCTTCTGTCAAACTGCATGGTGTACCCTTCAGTGCAACTACACCTATACGATCCATAGGTGTTCATGCAATTTTGGCTGCATGTTCCATATACAGAACATTCATCATGATCTACAAGAAAGCAAGAGTCCTTTGCTACAAACCAAGTGTTCGGAAGCATGACCTAATTGCATAATGCTACCTTTATATAGCTCTTTTTATTCACTACAATATGCATATCAGTGATGCCTATAAATTGCTACTAACAAGGGAAAAAGTATAACCTTAAATATATGTACACAAAAAAGTACTGTGCATGTCTTACAGTCAATAAAACATTGTTATCCCAATGCATTAAGCACTGACTGTAAAAAGCCCAAACTGAATGAATACATACTAATACCAATGTCAAGAAGGCTTTGATAAATTTAGTTTTCTTAAAATACTCTTTTACAGTTAAAAAGTGTGTATATGATGGTTTAATCACAGCAAAAACTCTAAAGCAGACAGCTCACTTTAATTTCCATGCCTGAAGATCAAACCTAAATTGCAAGGCTAACCTTTGCAACGACGTCCATCCTCCTCTACCTCAAAACCATCCCCACAGAAACAAAATGTCCCATTTCTCATCATGGCACAGTTATGCTGACATCCCCGCTCATGGCACTGAGGAAGGAGTTCTGAAAAAGAGTGCAAAAAGAAGTTAGTTGAACAAAATATCCACTGCAGAGACTGTAATGTGCAACTCTTATTGGGATGGATTAGCCAAGGTCTATGAACCAGCACACCCTTAAAACCTATCATTGTGAAAAAAAACATTGGTTTTGAACACGTGTAAAACCAATCCAGAGGCAGGAGTCAGGATAAATCACTTCCAAGTCTTCAGGATTAAACATGATGCTTACTAAATCATAAAGTTGGATGAAGCCTATCGACAGATGCAGGTCCATTAAGTGCAAATGATTCTGCACTCGGATGTTAATGTGACTTTGAAAGCTGTTTTGTGTGACACATTTCTCCGAAGCACAGACCAGCTCAAGGTTGCTGTCAATAAAAAGCCATAAACTGAAAATTGAGCCTCTATTGTGTGGTATTTATCATTTCAGCAGCACTAAGTGCCTGTAATTGTGCACATTTTTTAGAGAGCCGTCTTAGGCTGTCCACACCTTAAAACGTTCTTGCCACCCTGCTATTTATTGATTCTAAAATTATCTGAAAAATTGCTGTGATTTACAGATGCTTGCGCAGTGCCGGTTGCAATAAATTTCAATAGGTTCAATATTAATAACCAATTCTTTCCACTCCTGCACCTTCTGCAGGTGTTAGTGGGTCACCTTGGAGCAGGCTATGCTCTTGCTGACATTATTTACAAGTGAAGTACTGTAGCACAAACAAGGTCCTCACTAAGGCAGGGAATTTCTTGCATCTAGTCCCACTAGAGCAAAAAAACTAAACTAAACATTGAATTAAAAATCTTACAGTAACAATGATGACAAGTGTAGCCTTTCTATACTGAATAAACACATCTTGGAAACATGTTTATAATATGAGCAGAACAACATTGCAGTAAAACATTGCAGGGGATTTTCTCAGCATTTGGAGAAAAAAACAGAGACATGCCATTTAGTAGATGCTAGACTCCAACGTGATGAAAAGCTTGAGGGTCGTCTTCCAAAAGGGTGCCCTCATCATACTGTGTTCAAATTCCATCTTCTGTACAAACGGGTCGACATGGTCAGTTTTAATGTTCTTTCTATCAATCTTTTAACAAACATTAGACTTATAATGACATGTTTATTTCTTGAGAGTACTTGAGAGAAGTGAACCTTATGTGGTTCACTAATAGTTTAATATTGAAAAGGTCACTAGCATCCAATTTACTGGAATTTTAGAAAGCATGAGCAGTGTTGGTGGATGTAGTCCACGGGAAGACCTACATGACCAGTCTCAGTGGGACACGGTTAGGGAGAGTGATACATCACATGCTTCTTTAACATGCTGGAGAAACATCCATAACCACAATGCACTGGGATATTAATCCCATAATCCTCAAATTGGGACTCATGTAGAACCCATTTTATTCTGAACAGCCTATAAATTAGAGTTACAATTTAATAGCCGTATCAGTTACCATTGCTGAAATATTTCAAAGCTCACAGAGGAAACATAAAATGTGATTCTCCAATGCTGGTGTGCTCATTTGAAGAAAAAAAGTCAAACATTAGGATAGTACGTGATTGGGCACTACTTATCATTACTGAAGATAAAAGTTAAAACACTCGATCTTCTGCCTGATCAGACAGATCGATGATCGACTAGACAGTCTGATGCATTTCTAATTCCAAACCAGTCCTGCACTGCCACTCGCAGACCGACATCATAGTGAAAAACACATACAGATACATTCAAATTATTAAGAGCCCTTTTGGACAGAAGCAGAGTAGATTTTGTGAGAAAAAGAAGAGCTACTCCTTCCATAAGGACGTATGGTTTAAATATACAGAAGATGTAATAATTCTATATTGTAATTAAAATGTAAGAACAATGACATAAAAATAGGCATTTTAGGCACTATAATTATAATAATAAAGAGAAGCCATGTTTTGAGATATGGTAAATCAATTTTATCTAGAAAAAATGACAAGTCAGCTAGTGATGATAAGGCAACTAAAGACATTTTAATTTACATTTCTATGGAATGATAATGTTAAAAATACAAATTTTACAAAGTATAAAATGATGAAGAAAAAATTCAACCTCTTGCACCTTTACTCAACACCTCCTACTTGCCAAACTATTCATCCTCACGGAAGGAGTAGCTCTTCCGTTCTTGTGAATTTCACTCAGCTTCTATCCTTACTGCACATATTATTATTTAAAAGAGGTATTTGTGTTTTAGTTTTATTTTGTAAAGTTCAACAATATTGTGTAGAAAAAATGTTTTTTTTAACACTCACAAAAAATCAGACATTGGAATCGGCCAGTAACATTTTAATCGGTACATCCCTACAAACAATATATACAGACATTACACCACATGATATTTGCAATGTACTTTTTCTGTTTTATTTTTTTTACCAGCATTACAAGAATTATTATTTTCAGCATCAAATGCCTCGCAAATACGGCAAGGAACTCAGTTTCTGTTTTGAGTAAAGCATTTTGGCAGTATGAATTTAGAACACTGCATGAAACCCTCCATTACTAAACACATTTGGTGCAAAAGGATGACATTACAAAAAACAAAGGTGCAACTCCACTTGCTAGGTTAAGATCATCAGTTCTCCTAAAGTGTATTCCAATACAAGCTGTGAAACAGGAGACACGTCGGGCAAAATATGGATGTCCTGAGCAGCAGCAGATCCTATGCAAGCCATGATAATGTCTAATAATGTAGTCTAGCTGTGAAAGAGACCATTAAACTTGGCTCTATCTGTGTGAAACATCCTCTTTACACAACAGGGAGGTAAATCTAACCACACATAGCCCACACCCATTCGTTCAAGGTGATTTTGTCACTTTGGCCCCTGCATCACTCCTGCCACGTGACAGAGTAAACAGAAGAGGTAGCTGGGCCTGGGTGTGAGGGGATCCACCAGCACCCCTCCTCAATAGGGCAACACAAGCCCTCAGATCCATGGGACCTATGCTTAGAAACACACGTCCAGAAAACGCACACAAAAAAAAACACATTTGTTCCCACCGTGCAGGCGCGGGGAGGGGGGAGGCATGAAGAGCAGTGGCGTGACAGCCCCTATTATTCAAAAGCCATGGGGTTCACCCACAGCCTCCATCATTTCGGGGCCCTCCCTCCCCAGGGTGAGGAGCAGGTAGGCCATCGCTGGAGAGTGATGACACTGTAATCAGTGTGTGCCGGCGAGTGGCCATGCAAAGAGTGGCCGCTGTTTATAAATAGAGCACCGATATTCTGACTGATGGGAAAAACAGAGTGAGAAAGAGCCAAAGAGGCAGATAATGATATATATATATGTGAGAGACAGAGCTAGAGGCCATAATCAAACATAGAGAAAAGGAGGTACTATAAAGCTAATGTAATAAGAAGAAAAGAAGTGTGAAATCAAACTGTTCCGACGTTAAACAAGGCATCTATAGAAACCTCGAGTCTGGCAAGTGTGCAATGTATCTATAGTTCAGAACAAAATACAACATTTGCATCTCAGTTTCAAAGTGGAAAGCACTTACCAAGAAATGGCATGCATTTGGGTCAGCGGAAAACAGAGAAATCTCTCTGCACAATAAATACTGACTGGTAAACTTGGTCCTTGGTGTTCATCTTCCCGGCAGTTGTAAATGACTGATACAAAATGACGTGATGTCAAGAATGTCAAGAACGAAACACACTTATTTCACAGGGCTGTAGATACAGATGCAAAAAAAAAATGGCAGATTGAGCAGCCAATATCAACTCTCTATGCAAAAATGGTATGTTTGCCCATGCATCCAAGCCAACAAGGCAAATTAGGGGGGGGTATTGTTTAATGTCCTTGTGTGCAAAGACACTAAATACAGCATCATACTAAGCAAAGGAAATCCATGTACGTTCAGACAATCTTGTTTTACTTAATGTGACAATGACTATGACTATACAGAATACGTATCTTTCATAAAGGATAACACATTAATTCCATTAAAAAACAGTTTCTGATTGCACAACTCAAAGTGTCTGCAGTATGTGTATGTTATTAGTAATAATCTCTTGAAATCATTTATGAAATTCGCTTTGGCAGGAGTGGCCCAGCAGAAGCTTCTATCCTGCTGAGGAAACACACTCAACAGGCCTGTACAGCCAGGTCACATAGTTATGAGATCAGCCAAAAATGTCGAACACATGTCAGTCAGCACTTCTGCCAAATATTGCTTGAAGGACTTGTTTAAAAGTGATCAAATATTCGGCCTTAGCAGAGTTATGAAAGTGTACTTTAGGCAAAAGTAATACAATGAAGTGAAATGAAGTGACATCATGATGCACAGCAAGCACAGCACACAGTGACATAACCAAAGGTGTCCTCTGCTTTTAACCCAACACCCTTGGTGAGCATTGAGCAGCCATGAAAGGTGCCAAGGGAGCAGTACATTGGGACGGTATTTTTGCTAAGTGACCCCCAGAATATTCCAGTCCATTTGAGGCATGGTAGAAGTCAAACTGTTTCTCTGCAAATCTGTACTATGAGGGTGGTAGTAGCCTAGTAACACACTCGCCTGTGAACCATTGTGTGCCTGAGCAAGACACTTAACTCTAAGTTGCTCCAGGGGGACTGTCCCTGTAACTACTGATTGTAAGTCGCTCTGGATAAGGACGTCTGATAAATGCTGTAAATGTAAATGTACTGTATTGCTGTATATTGCTGTATTTCAGGTGAAGAAGCCATGATACTGCGTTCTGAGCTTTATATGAAAGCTGGTCATCCACACCTAAAAGGTTTATTTGCTTCCAGGTCTGCACTGATATTATATAAGAAGCATGTGTGGACACATTTGACACAATTTGGCATGCAAGATATTTATGACTGTTACACTTTACTGATTTAGAAGATCAACAGAAGTTTGCCAAGCACTTTACAACACACTATGACTTTGACTTGTGTCAAAAAAAGATTATTTGAAAATCAATATGCCCAGGTTGGTTAGCAGAGCAAAAATAGCAAACAAAAATGCACACAGAGAGTCAAAATTAGCATCATGACTCAAAGCAGTGTCAGAATGGGTGCTCTTTTCACCCTAATTGCTTTAAGTAATTCTTTACTTTGCCTTCATATTTTCTGCCTTTGTTTTCCATACCAAGCTGTGAATGTTGTTTGATTCAATTTCCATGTATTCATCAGGGACAGACAACGCGAGAGAGGGAAACAGAAGGCAGTGCAGGCAGGTTTCATTATTAAGCAGGTATGGGGAAATTCAAAAATACAAAACAAAAAAAAAGCCTTTCCATAGAAATTCCGCATGAAAAGAAAAAGGCTTCACAGTGCTCAAACTGCCTGAAGGTCACACTGTTCCTTTTCCATAATTATATCAATGGACAAATGACAAGATCAGACATCTGAAGTCTCTGCACAACCCATAATGCCCTCTTCACAGGAGCACAGGTAGTGAAGCGGCATAAGTGGGCCTTGGTTAAATATGTACTGCCTGAAATCTAGGCTCTGCGTTTACCAAGAATAGTAATCCCTAACATTAATATGATAATAAGATCCCCGTGTATCACAGATGAATCATTTCCTTTCCGCCAAAGATCAAAGCGGCTCTCTTTGCTGGTGCATTGAATTGAGATAAAACTTTCAGACCAAGGAAAGAGCCTGATTGAGGGCCCTAAATGCGAAAGAGCATTTCACACAGAAATCTGTAAGTGCTAACAAAGGGGAAAACTGGCAAATAAACGAACAATAGACAATGACGTAATCTAAAAAAAAAATATATATATATATATACACACACACACACACATTCTTGCATTTATTCTTTTCTCAATGTGATAAGTTCCAAAAATCCCTCTACTGTGACACCTGACCCTACTACACCAGCCCAAAACCTGGATGGCTGGTCTGTGACTGCCCCCTAGTACAGCCAGTTAGGGGTTCCAGCCAACTCAGGTTGTAAACTGAAGACGCGAAGGGGCTTGAGCGCTGCCTTGCTGTTTGGGAGGGCAGGGTGGGCGCTGTGACATCCTCCTTGCAGGAAGTGCCTGGGACAAGCAGCTGGCTTCCTTGTCCCACCTCCGTGCAAGAGACTACAGGAGCACGCAGCTGAGTTTCAGG
This sequence comes from Denticeps clupeoides, assembly GCF_900700375.1. Taxonomy (NCBI): domain Eukaryota; kingdom Metazoa; phylum Chordata; class Actinopteri; order Clupeiformes; family Denticipitidae; genus Denticeps; species Denticeps clupeoides. The sequence goes on from NC_041711.1 coordinate 17,362,530, forward strand.
CTCAGGGAGGCTTGGTAAGTTCCTGTCTGAATTCCCGGGCCCGCCTTCATTTAAAAAGCGGCGAGGCAGCCGCCTGAATGCCCGGGCCCACCTGTGTCTTGGCAGCCGATGAAAATAAACCTGGACGTCGCCAAGGCTGGCAACATTGGAATTCTGTGTGTCTGCTTTTACCGCCCCCACCCCGCCTTAGTTTTGTGCACTGGTGATATGCCCTTAGAAGGGGGGGGGGGGTTATGTGGCACCAAGTGTCACACATAAATTGACTGTGATGCTGCATTGTTGCCTTTTTTTTTGGTTCTGTATGTGTTTCTGGCCATCGTGCCGTTTAGTTTCAGTTTATTAAAATTCATAACTGTTGTACTTTTCTTCCTCATTTCCCCGACAAGGCATTACATCTACACTGGATATAACAGGAAGGCACAACTGAACCTCCTCTACCCGGAAAGACATTTTATGGAAATCAAATGGCACACATTTCTGAAACGTTTGTCTTGCAAAAGTGTTTTGTGACAATCATAACCATTCCACAATTCCAGCATGTCCTTGTGGAGACCATCCAATAATGCATAATTCACTTCAATGGATATGTATATTTCAGCAATTCTTGAGTAGCTAATCCTGGTTAGGATTCATACAGGGTGTGCAGTGATGTTGCAGTGAAAGACCAAAACAAAAATATGTTGTATATTTAAAAAAATGAAGACATGACAAAAATGCCTTCACCTTGAGATTTTTTTCCTTTTGAACATAAGAGAACAAGGATGAACTGAAAACACTTCCAGCATTTTTTTTTCATTTCCCATGAATCAAGAGAAAAAGAGAGAGAGGCAGCACCACCAAGGCACAAGCAGCCAAAGCCACTTAATTTTATTTGCCTAATTCTCCAGGGAGCAGATGTGGTCACCTGAAAGCTCAATCCATTTCTCACTGAAAAAGCAAAGCCCAAGACACCGAAACAAGCAGAGGAGTGTGTTAGGGGAGCAATCCTTTCAAAAACAGGTCCACTGGCACCTACTGCCTTCAAAAATGTGTGCATTATATATCTAAAAAAATGAGGCATTCGACAATTTTCATGCTTTAATGGAAAACTGAAATTTCATACAAAACTCGTTTCTTGATAACTTCCACTTATGAAAATTATTTGCCAGGGTTAAATTGAAAGGACATTGGTTTTTTGATTGCACCGTCCTACAATGATAATTTATCTGTAAAAGAATAGAAAATATTTAGCATACATACTGAATGTGCTTGATGTCACTTAACTTATATTTGTATAAGGAAATTATGCTAATTAGGCAAACCCATCTGTATAGACCCCTTTGCTTACTTTCAGTATTGTTTGGATGAAAAAGAATAAATGTGTAACTTGTATGGGGCAGTGGAGGCCGGGTGCTTTTTATGGCTGCCCACTGCTCACTAAGGGTGATGGGTTAAAAGCAGAGGACACATTTTGCTGTGTCACCATGTGTTGTGCTGCAGTGTATCACAATGACAATCACTTTCACTTATATTTACATTCCACTGTCACATTGTCAATTAGTCTTCCATTTTACAATTAAAGGGTTTAGAACCACATCGCCATAGGTGACATTTTGGGGTGAAATTGAGATATTATGAAATGTTATTAGAGTTACAAAATGAGTTAGAAAAACCCAACTGACTTAACACTGAGCACAATGCACTTCTGACTATTTTTGAAATGTAAACATTTTTTAGAAATGTGTTTTTTTTCTGTTAGATTTACTCTTCTGTAAAGTTGGTACAATGTCACTAACGACCATATGGTTCTCACCCATATAACTGATCTTCTTGCATTTGCAGGGGCACCATATGGCCATATGTGCATTGTCCCTGGTGCCTTTGTCTTTTGTCAGTAGATGTATAAGGAAATGTTCTAATTAACTAAACCCATCTGTATAGACCCCTACGCTTACTTTCAGTTTTGTTTAAAGGAAAGAATAAATGTATAACTTATATTTAGCTGTGTTGCATTCAGGTGTACACATCCAAGCATGGGCACAGCCATACCATAGACAAATAATGTGATAAAAAATAAACTCACCACAGTATAGTTCCTCTATAGGTCTGGTGCATGCATATAAATTATTCATAAGCCCCCTCTCAAATACAAAAGAGCCTGAGAAAAAGACTACATAAAGGGGCTTTACATGATTAGTTATGTATATTTATTATTGAGAGAAGGATTTTCATTTGCCCCATTGGATTCATCAAACTTTTCCTGCTGTCCTACATTCCACTGTCTCCCAGATCTCCATTTGGTCTGGTGTGTAAATGCATAATGTAAAACGCAAATGTTTAAACATGACAGGTGGCCCAGGAGGTTTGCAGACTCAGACTCTGGCAAGATTCCATATAAATGTACAAATGAGACCTTGCTAGAGCCTTGTGCTGGTGAAATGGCCCAAATCTATGTTCTCAGGGACTTGTCCATGAGAAGGTGTCCTAAGGTGAAGAGGTGAGAAATGAGGTCCCAGACCAACAATGATCCACAATTCTTACACATCAAATCTTTATGAATTGGGGTCAGCAAGCCTCTCCCCAAACATACCACTTCCAACATCAGTGGAGGCTGGCCAGATTTGTCATAGAATCTTCCTGGAAAAGAAATGCAGAATGCCTTGCAAGTTGTCCAAGATATATGGTGATATCAGAAAAATTACCTTGCTTGTGGGTATTTAGACAAAGCTTGAATTTAAGGATATACTTTCCCATATCAATTTCCCATCCTCTAGTTTCTGAGACAAACTGAGATAAACTGATTCTCTCTTTTATTGTTGCTACCATTCTCCAATAATCTTACATTGAATTCTATTTTTCTTCAGCTTTGGGTGTTCATGTTTCAGCTCTGTTTGCTATCACTCTCCAGGCACAGACCTTGTCACGAAGTCTTTCAGATAGATAGATTAGTGATTAATTAATTAATATGACTAATTGGTGAGATGGAATTAAACATGAAATCAGACAGACTAATGTCAACCAGTATATATGTAACATGTATCTACAGAATATCACTGCTAATAAAATATCACTAGATATAGCTTGCCAGCCCATGTATAGTATGACTCAGGAACAAAATTGCTCAGTGCAGCTTGGTATGTAAGAGTTGCAGATGGTGAGATGTGCTGATCACTGAAGAGAGGTGAAGATGGGAACTGAACTGATGAATGATGAGTGAGTTGGATCAGGCACAGAGGAAATCGCCAGATCCGACAGCTGACAGTGAGTAGCCAACAGTGAGGCTCAGCTGAGCGCTACCAGCAGGTGAAAATGACAGCACCAGTTACAGATGTAACATCTAGGCTGTGGAATGAACCTGACCCAGGTCACTTCCCATCAGGGCAGACTGAAAAAGGTTTCCTCTTTTCTCTTCTTTTACTGAAAAATGTTTGGTAGCAGCATGATTTGTAAACGAAAGAAGAACTGATAGAAAGTAAAAAAAAATAATCAAAATTTAAAGAAATATTGCGTTCAGGATATTCTCTTGGGAAGGATAGGTATATCCAGCCCAAAAATATTAGGTTTATGATGTTGTTGTGGATGTTCCTTCAACCAGGGACATTGGGTCATTGGCAGCAAAACACAGTGAACATAAAAATGAGATTTCTGCCACATCCTTGGTCTTCAACTTCCCAGTTTTCCTAAAGCTGAAGACTGCAGCAGGATAGATGAATGGATGAATGAAAAGATAACCAATATAATATACTGAATGTCAATATGATAAACATGGGAAGATTCTTTATATTCAAGATTATATATTCAATCATCGTCATAACACAAATATAATCAAAATTATATAGTGAACATTGTAATATAGTATTAAGTGTATATGTTTACTGAATATGACAACTGACATCAGTCAAACACACAGCTGTTTAGTAATTCAGCATCAAATTAAAAAGAGGGGTAAGACAGTTTTGTTCTATAACGTCTCATCTCATTTATCTAAAAGATTCATCACATGAAGCAGCTTTTGATGATGACCATTAGTGAACAAAGCAGTCATGAAGGTGAAAAGAGGCAACTCTGAAAAAACAGATTCATCAAACATGCTTCACTTTCTCCTGATACAAAAAAAAAAGGTAAATTATATTTCTTGAATTGGATTCTTCAAAATGGCCTCCACCTCAGTCTCCATAACTGCCATGGAGTAACTTTTAACTGTATAATATAATAATAATATTTTAATGTACAATCAGCATCAATTTATTCCAGCATCTTATAGCACAGTGTAACTGTGTGTGTGGAGTAAATTAGTTTCTCCAGCAGACAGTATCCTACCACTCCAGTCATTTAGCACCTGACAGATTGATGGTGTCAGAGAATCCCATGGGCACAGTAGGCAAAGGCCTGGTGCATTTTTATGTCCCAGTATTCATTGTTGGGAGTTAGCAGATAAAGGCCCTGGGCGTAGTGTTATTTCATCATGAGAAGAACCGCACTTGACCTGAACTGGCCCCCTCCCTCTGCCGAGACAAGCACGGAGAGACTGAGTGGCCTGACCCACTTTGCAGGAATCTACTAACTATGTCCATCATTTTAAAAACCTAGTATAGCTTTGTTTCAATTACACACAAAAAAACACACACACACACACCAATGACATCAATGCCCAAATGAGCATTAGGTCTTCTGTTCACTAGACTAAGAATCGGTCTTGTTGATGATATAGAACTGGTTGGTACATACCTCGACAGTGCACTCCCTCATCGAAGCTATCCTCACAGTCCAGGGTTCCATCACACAGTTTGCTGAAGTGTATACATTTTCTTGTGCCGATGCACTGTATGTGGTTGGCTGGACACTTCACCGGCACATCCCTAGAACCTAAAATGCAATATGAGATCACATGAGATCACTTGCTTGGAAATCTTTAGAATAAGCATCAGTGAGTTTAGTGCTTCACTATTTGCTGGGCAATAACATGATACCAAAATCTTAATCCTGCATCTTTGGGATTTGATTTGTAGAATTTTGAGCAAAAGTCATCACCATGAAGTCGCTATTGTGTTCCTCAAACCGTTATGCTGCTGAAAGAAGGCACTGCCCTCAGGGGATATTGTTTCCATGAAGTGGTGTACTTGGTGTGCTACAGTGCATAGCTAGGTGGTATGTGGGAAAGTAACAGTGGTGGCCTAGCGGGTAAGTAATCAGAAGGTTGCCAGATCGAATCTCTAAATGCCACGGTGCGTGTGAAGTGCCACTAAGCAAAGTACCGTCCCCACACACTGCTCCCTGGGTGCCTTTTATGATTGCCCACTGCTCACCAAGGGTGATGGGTTAAATGCAGAGGACACATTTCATTGTGTCACCATGTGCTGTGCTTCACAATGACAATCACTTCACTAACATCCAGCAGAATATTGCCCAAAGCATCACTCACTGCCTCCTCTGGCAGGCCATCTTTCCATAGAGCATCAGGGTGATTCATCAGACCAGGACACCTTCTTCCATAGCTCTTTGGACATGAGCCAATTGTTGGCGCTTTTGGTAGGGGCCACAGGTCTGTGATGCATTGTGTGTTCTAACACTTTTCTATCATAAACAGCTGTTTGATCTACAGTTGTTCTACTCGATCAAATAAAGCCCACTTGAGTGAGCCTTTAAGAGGCTCATTTAAGTGGTGTCCTCTTTCCAGCAGGTTTCACCATCCTTTGGGCCACTTTTGATAGGTCCTGACAACTGCAGATTAGGAATGTCCAACAAGAGCTAAAATTCTGGACAGAACCATCACATTTTAATTTCCTGTCAATGTCGCTCAAATCAATACACTTGGCAAATTTGTCTACTTCAGATCAATCAACATCATTGACAAAATGTTCAGTTGCTGTCTAATATATTCCACCCACCCAGGTGCCACTGTGATGAGATGATCGATGTTTATTCACTTCCAATGTCAGTAGTGCTAATGTTATCTTACAGGTTTAAATTTAGTTGTGTTTTAATTTTGTGTAAGTGATGCTTCATTTCACTTTTTTTTATCAATTTACTGGCCAACTATTAATTAATGACAATGAACCATCTGTCTTTGTATACAGCCTTTAAACACATGCTGCCCTAATTTAACTGTTGGGTCGGCATTAGATTTGTTGTACTTAGTGAACCTGCTTTTAAATATATGTGTATATGTAGCCTTTTTGTCATTACTGGATATTAAATGCAGCAATCAGCCACTGCCTTTTATGCAAAGTTGATTGATTGTGTTATATCAGTGCTGTTTACCAAACATGACTTTGCATAAATCCGCATGACTATGTGAATGCTAAGTATCAGAATAAATTACTATGCACAACATGTCTATCTAACACCACGTTTTTTTTTTCTCAGCATGCCATGAACAAGCTATTATAAAGATAAGATATATGTTACTTTGTTGTCTATAGCACACAGATAAAAATATCTTTGTAGCTTTTGCAACTTTAATTTAGACTTAACAACACTTAATTTACTTCTTTGATAATTAAAAGAAATTTGGAGGCCTGAAAATCGGTCCCTGAGAAAAGCTGTCCTATCCAGGAAAATTGATTCTGATAACATTTCATTAATTACAGCAAGTTCCTTTTGAATCACACATTTCCAACTCAGCACAAGAAACTGGAGTTACTTCAGTATTACATTTGCATTCAGAAAGCTTAACAGAAGTTACAACTGGTGGCACAGCGGAGAAGGCTGTTATAGTGTGTGGGGACATGACGGGAGTCGCCATATTCTAGCTGCAGAGCATCTGATCCTCTCTATCACACCACATCACTCTGAGAACTGCTGTTTTCCTGACTGCGCAAAAATGCCACAGAAAATAGCAGTTTAGCAAACTGACAGGCAGTGAGTTGAATTGGGATGAAAATACAAGGTCATGCTTGAGTGGTTTTTAAAGAAACTGAAAATATAGGTAATTCCAAACTGCAGGAATTGAGGCCAGATGCTCAGACTCATTCAGAAATGTCTCTCTGCTACATTCTGAGTATAAAATCTAAATAACAAACTGCATTTTGGTGGGGAAAAAAAACATACAAAATATGAATTTTAAAAATTCTACATTTATGCAAAACAGAATTGTCAACTTCTGTTCAGCCATTCCTTCTTTGCAAATTGATTACAGACTAATCCAACGTGATTAGGGGATAAATATTCAGTGGCTGGTGGGTGTTGCAGAGCACACAGATGGTGTTTAACAGTTGAAAGATGATTCTCTGAATATGTAACTGGGCCTTTTTCACTGACAACTACAAAATGAATACTCAAGTTTTACAGGTAACTATTTAGCTAAAAAAGTTAACTTCACTGTTGTTGGTGCCAACAGGCAAAAAGCAAGATCAGGAAATTTCTCCTCAAAAACATTACATTTTCCCACCGATTGCCAATACACAAATAAAACAGTGCAGGAGGTTTCAATTGATTCCAGGAGGCAGAATTAAACTGAATAATAATGTAATTAGTTAATGATTGAAATTACTGCAATGCAGGTCAGAAAAAGTGCATTGAAACACTAGCTCACAACAATGTCATTTTTTCTTTCCATATATTTCATTGAATGGATTATGTTCACACCTCAGTAGCTCAATAATTATGTACAGTGCTGCACTGAAATGTCAACATAATTTAAGTATGATTAATTTGAGGCTCTGCCTCATATTAAATGTATATGATTGACAAATTAAACAAGAGAAACACATATTAACCTGGAAGGCTTACAAAAAAACATAAAAAAATGAAACAGTAAAAACGAAACACTGGCTAAACATAAAAATGTATTAATCTAGGGCTGAAACGATTATTCGAATAACTTGAATGATTCGATTGCAAAAAATATTTGAGGAAAATGTTTTCCCTCGAGGCTTCGTTTAATTCGTCACCAAAGTCCATCTATTATCCTATCGCTCCAGCGGAGCTACGCAGTGCGGAGCTGCGCATCACCGGAATCACTGTTCTCCACGGACTGTATTAACTGACGCGCATTTCAAAGATTTAAGGAGAATATATTGGCGGGAAAATGAAGATACCGGTGTGCGTAAAAGGCATAAAATGTCTGAAGTGTGGGACCATTTTACCCTGCGTGGACAACGTAGTGCGGTGTATACACTGTAAAATGGACCTGGCTTACCATAAAAGTACTTCGTCAAAACTACAGCACCTTAACATCTCCAAGCGGACTTGGAGCTTCTACAAGGTATCATGTAACAAACAGTAGTGCTTCTTAGAATTAAATAATTACATTATTTGTAATTATTTGTGTTATGAGTTGATAGTGGCGAGGCATGATAAGGCATGAGATCTCACTCATGTAATTCATCCTTCCCGGGCGCCACACACACACACACACACACAATGATAGGTTACATCTCAAAACACGCCTTCCCCATACATTAGGTAGTAATAATAAACAGATGGACAAATCTACATTCATTAGCATATAGATTTACTTTTGGGTGAGTTTATAGCATTTGTTGTACATCACAGCGGTTCAGGCTTGCACATGCATTGCACACACATGCACTAAGACAAATTCTCTCTCACTCTCTCTCTCTATTTTGCACATAACATTGCACAAAGACAAACATTCTACCTACCTACCTCATCTGGATACAACTGGAAACTGAACTGTATTGTTTAAGTTGGGTTATTAGTAACACCTGAATTATTTTTATATTTTCTTTTTACTATTTTGTACCTTTACACTTTTTTCTCTTTATTCTCAGATGGGCTATAGCCTTTTTCCTTTTTTGATTAAAATAAAACTAAGGACAAATAGGTTAACTTAAGTTTCTTTTTTTTCATGTAAATCATGAATGTTTCACAGAAAAGTGGCCTTTATTCTGGAGCCAGTAACCCAAAGGTTTTAAGCTTTGATGTAATAAAAGTTTTTTTTTTTTGTGAGGAATAACAGCCAATTGTTTGCTCATTTAAGAGGATTTTCATGTAGCATAACACACTATTGATAGAGTTGTTTAAAAATGCAAAAGTAGGAGATATTCGATTACTCGATTAATCAATGAAAAAATCGACAGAATAATGTAAATAAACAGCAGGTTTATTTACATTACTTGAATGCTAAAATATAATGTGTGACAGATTAATAAAAATAAATTCAGTTTAGCCAGTGTTTTTTTTCAGTGCATTTACTCTAAATCTGCATGTCTTTCTGCACAATTAATCGCATTTTAATCAATCGCATGTTGCATTTATTACTCTCTCTGTTAACTCACTGTTTTGGGAAGCTTGGGAAGAACATGTTGTGTGCCTTAAACAAATACAAGACAGGAAAAATTTAAATCTAATGCATATAAAGTAAAGTACAAAGATGATGGGATGGGGGTATGACGGGGTGGTAGTAGCCTAGTGGGTAACACACTCGCCTATGAACCAGAAGACCCAGGATCAAACCCCACTTACTACCATTGTGTCCCTGAGCAAGACACTTAACCCTAAGTTTCTCCAAGGGGGACTGTCCCTATAGATACTGATTGTAAGTTGCTCTGGATAAGGGCATCTGGTAAATGCTGTAAATGTAAATGATGAAGTCTGCACCAATTGTTTAATAATGAATATTCAGTGTAATTTAGATAGAGAATATGTTTTTATGATCTGTCAATAAATACATGTATGGGTTATTTAGACAGGGAAGACATGATGTTTCCTAAGCTTTTAAAGGTAGGACAGGCCAGAAAAAAACTCAAGAGGGTCTAGATTATTACACTATATACGTTCTACAAATTGTCACATCAATTGAAAAGTTTGCATAACTGTAGAACACTAGTATCTTGTCTTTTATTCTGAAACAATGTCCATTCACATCAAACATGGCAATTTGAACGTTAGATTTCTTGTCTTTGTAGTGTATTCAATTGAAAATAGGTTGAAAAGGATTTGCAAATCATTGTATTCTGTTTTTATTTACATTTTTCACTTCCCAAACATCCCAACTTTATTGAAAAGACAACTGTAGAATATGAAGTCATGAAAAAATATAGAATGGTGGTCTAAGGTGACAACAATGTCAAATGTGCTTTAAAAGAGAGGTAGGCGGTGAAACTTCGGACTGGGTGATAAAAGCCTAAAGTCTTTATTTTCTGACAGATGGAGCCACAAATGGTCAAGAGATCTTTTTTTTTTGTCTGTGACTCCCATCCATTTGCTGGCACAGCATTTAAATGTTTGGCTTGCCAGAGCCACAGAAATAACAACCTGCAACTACCCTTGAACTAAAGTAAACTTTTATTATGAATTATTTTGTAAAAAAAAAAAAAAGAAGTCTAGTTGAGGTCCACACTCTTGGAGCCAGGGAAAGCATTAGAGCCATATGCAGAAAAACATCAGTGCTTTGCCACTTCACAGAGCTTTTGCACAGAAGGGGCTCTTGATAAAATCTGTAACACAAAATGGTCCCACTTTTTCCCTGCAGGGGTCTTTAGCAACTATTAAATTGTGTAAGAACAGTTTTATGAATGCATCTCTAAAATAAGCCAAAGCATTCCGTTTCATGGAAAAGCATCATTTGCCTATTGCCATGTATAAAGGGGATTTGATGTAATTGTTTTTGACGCAGAAATGCTTTCGCTGCAGGATTTTGTTACAGAGAATAATTGACCTGCTCTCGCACTTACAGCCTAGGCAGAGGCGATTTAAGTGAACAATCCACCAACAATGAATGAATCATCAAGAGCCCTCTGACAAAGTGTTTGAATGCAATTTTGTTGCATATTTCACAAGAGTATAAAAACATGTGGAGTTTGTGAGGCATCTCTGCTGTGTTTTGCAATTTTTGGAATGTGTTACTTAAATTCCTACTGGCTAATTTCTCAATTGTTATATGAACTTTCCCTTTCTCTAGAATGCAGGATTTTGGGTTTCACGGTTTGGTAACATAAGCTTGACTTGCTCTGGCTTGTGGCATTTCCTGGTCCCAAAGCAGATGGCGACAGGAATGGAGAGAACCAGCGATGAGTGACTGGCAGCGTAAAAGTTTTAAAAGGGATTAGTTTCAAACCCCCCTTGTCTCAGCACAGAATGCTCCTTCTTTGTGGTAAATATATATTTCTGCAGAAGCTAAATTAACTGGGAGCCTCTTGGGGTGTGGGGGGCAAACAGGAATTTATTACACTGTACAAGACTATTGCTCAAAGTTCCACTTCAAACTGCGGTCCTGAAAAAAGAGCATTTTAAGGGCATTGTAAGAGAAGCACTTTATGAGACTTTAATGATTAATGTATACTGGATGGGCAGATAAAAAATATTAACAAGATACCTGTCAAGATTAAAAAAAAAATGTATCTATAAATATTTAACTGTTACATTAAACCAACAAATGTAACTGCATTTTGTTCACTTCCTGTGTGCATTTGAAATCTATCCTAGCCAAGATCAATCCTTACATGAAAATGGAGATGGACCATGTTTTGCACAACGCAACACTATTTTTCAAATGGCAGAGAGGTGCTCGAATTTGAGAACAACACTCTTGTGCTGCTGTCTATGGTGTCTGGATAAATTTTTTCCAGGCATGCAAAGTGAAAATCAGGTGCAACCTGATGAATTGTTTTAATATGACACTGCCTGAGCTATCAGTGAAAATGCAATTATTTCACTGAATTATTTACTATCTGCCGGGTGTTTTATAAAATAAAGACCAAGGGTCTCAAACTTTGAGTACAACTCATACTAAAAATGTACATACACAAAGAAAATGTCAGATTTATGAAAAACTCGCTGCTTTGACCATTTGGAGAGCATAAAAGTCCATAAAATAGGCGGCGGGAAATATGGATACACTTAGGGAGGGGGAGGGTGGGGGAGTGGTTGGGTTTACAAAAATGTTTTTGATTTACCTCTATAAATAACCTTTATAAATATCTCCCTGTTATTCCAGTCATGATAAGTAGGCGAGACTATGTTAAAAAGGTTTGCTTGTGTCTGTCACAGCTGAACAATCCGAGATTCTATGTTCTGGAATCTGCACATACACAGGGAGAACCAACCTAACGACAAATTTCCAACAGGGAGGGGTGAATCTGTCACTTCATGATGCATTTCTTTGTAATGTAATTCTGTTTAACCCAGTCAATATAGTACAAGTACCTAGTAGAATTTATTTTAGTCAAACCAATTTTATCTTATTATTATATTATTGTAGACTCAAGAGCACTCTACATCCATTCCAGACACGGAAAATGCTCTGATTTATTTCGACCACACATTCTGTTTCTTTTCTACTTCATTGTAAAGAAAGTGAGTCCAAAGATCGCTTCGTCATTTTCTCACCCATCAAAAGTATCCTGGAATCGAATTAATTCCACGATTTAGCAAAATATTGCGGCAGTGGCATTGTCTATGTGACCAGATGGAAGATAAAAGAAAAAAAAACTAAACTACAATACAATAACGTGATTAAACATGAGGAAATAATATCCTTGTCAACCAAAACAAGACATTTTATTATCATTTTTTATCTTGTAAACCATATTTTGTCTTAATTTTATTAATCAACAATATTACATGATATATTTTGTTATAGTTATCATCACATGACCAGCATTTGTTCATTGACAAATATTTTCATCATAAATTTTGTTGACAAAAACAACACAATTTCACACATTTCCCTGTCATTGTTTAATATAGGCATAATAGCAAAATGTAATCTTAAGAAGTAAACGTGATTCATTTATTGCAAAATGTGTGATTAATTTGTGATTTTTTAATCAATTGGCAGTCCTAATGGGTAACATCTACTAATTGCAATTCAGGTGGGCCATCATGAGTTCTACACTGTGATGAGACCAGCCTGTCAGCTCCTTACTTGCAGGAATGAAAGAATGAGGAAAGACATTATCACTAATCAAGACAATTCATGGAGCAATGCTGAAAAATCTTTAATTTTATAAGCTTTAATTTTTCTGGTATACTGACAGTCTCACATTCAAAGATGCCACACACCAAAATACCGCTGCCCTTCACTTTAATAACAAAATGATATGCTACATTACTCCCAGAAAACCCTCTCTCCCAGGTGTCACTTCTCCCTGGGAACAGATACATTTTCAACTCATTTATTTTTATGTGCAGAGTGCAGGGAAAGTCACCCCCAGTAAACTGTCTTTTATAAACATGTGGCTTACATCCATGTCTGGTACCCGGGGCGAGAAAGTGTTGTTTTCCAATCTGAAGGAAATGATACGCTACAATTTGACAGAAATTATGTACATAATTTCCTGTCACTTAAGCAACTTTAACAATTCCCCGTTTAGAGGATTTTTTTTTCTTGCGTAGAAGACATGTTACCTGCCCGATGGTGGAAGCCTAGTGGGTAACACACCTGTGTATGAACCTGAAGACCCAGGTTCATACCCCACTTACTACCATTGTGTCCCTGAGCAAGATACTTAACCCTGAGTACTAATAATTGAAAAATCACTAAAAGGGCATCTGATAAACGACATAAATGTAAAAAATAAATAACTATGCAACTAAAATGTATTAAACCAAAAAAGGAACTTTTTCCCCTAAACAGATATGAATTCAAACAATGAATATAAGCTTCTCCTGGATGAAGAAATTAAATATTATATTATTATTATATTATTATTTAAGACATCATGCTGAACAGTCTGTTGGGGAATTGAATTCAATGTTGCATCATAAAACAATGACATTCTGATAACACAAATCAGACCTTAAGACCCATTTTCTGTGACACCTGTCTTTCTGCAGCTGAATTTATGAGCTGTGCTGAAATGTGGATGCAGATGAGAGGTGATGTACTCACATTTGTCCAATGTTTCATCTGAGGAATCTGAACAGTCGGCTTCTCCATCGCACAACCAGTGCTCAGAGACACAGGTTAGCTGGTCATGACACAGAAACTCCCCCACATCACACAAAGGGGCTTCTGGGGAATCAGAAATAGGATGCAGGGAGAAAATGGAACCAATGAGTTATGGGTAATGAGCAGAATGGCACTGAGCACCTCTGATAATGCAAAGGATTAAACATGAAAGTTGCAGTGATCAGAGTTTGAAATGCGACCGAAGCTGGGTGTAATTATGCTGTTATATGACAGGAATGTTAATGTATTTTTTTTTCATTTGGATGCAAGGGCCCATTACAACTGGCAGTGAGAAAAAATGCCCTTGAGAAGATACTACGAAAATTCCTTTAGTCAACAACTGATGAATAAAAAAAATGCCTTCAGCACTTCCAGGATGTTCTGCCTCATTTATAGGAGAGTATGGGTGTTCCGGTATTACCTGTCTTTTATCATAGAGTTAATAAGTGTAGGCCTACATGGCACCAACACGTTGTTCTTATAACTTAAAGCCTACTTACACTGTGAAGATTTTTAATTAAAAAATGTTGGCACAGAACAACTAGCACATCTGAGAATGCATAAGCCTTTTAATTGAATTAAAACACAGGCAAACATTTCTAAAACAGACCATTTAAAGGTTACACTTTTTTTTTGTTGCCTTTATATCAGTCTTAGTAGTCCAGATACTTGGCCCAGAGACTTAGAAAGTCAGACGTGGTGCAGAATTACAGCCACTTTTATCCTGTCCAACAATGAGATTTCCCAGGACGTGCCATTTCAGTTTGTGTAGCTTTAAATGGCAATGAGGACGAGAGAGGCGGGACGAGGAGAAGAGCCGCCTACAGAAGTGCGTTAGCATTCGCGGAAATCACTGGCATAAATGATTGCCACAAGCAGGAAGTCATGTTGACATTTTTCCAGAGTCTCATGTGACTTTACTTTACTTTATTTAGCAGATGCTTTTATCCAAAGCGACTTACAAGAGGAAGACACCAGCTATTCTCGTTTGATTTCTATAGATTTTGAGTTTACAAAACTAAGAGCCCTGATAAGGTCTAACTTGTCAGAAAAAGAACATGCTCAGAAATTGTTAATGCAAAAAAAAATTATTTAGTTATTTATGTTTTGTGCAGTATGTATGCATTTGCGTGTGTAAATGTTAGATTAGTCTGAAATACTTTTTCAACTGCTTCTTAAAGGTGGTAGTAGTCTCGGCTAGTCGAATGGAGGAGGGCAAGTTGTTCCACCAGCCAGGGACAACAAAGGAGAACAGAGTTGATTGGGATCGGAGACCCCGCGAAGAGTGAATTTTCAGTCTCATTTCATTTGCTGATCTGAGAGGGCGTGCAGGAGTGTAGCTAGCTAGTAGTGTGTTGATATAAGAGGGTGCACTTGAAGATGAGGCGGGTTGCCACATTTTGGACCATCTGGAGTGGTTTTATGGTGACTGCAGAGGCTCCAGCCAGGAGAGAGTTTAGAGATGACCTTTGCCTGGACCAGGAGCTGACATCAAATCACATCACATCACAGCAAATCACATCAAATCACCAAGCAACTGCAATGCTTTGCATGTTTTCAAGCCATGGCAGTGGGTGGAGTTACTTTTTTAGGGGAGGCCAGACAAAGCATGAGAAATGGGAGGTAACCTTTCCCCTTATGACGATATAAGATCCGAATGTCTGAGCTGGCGCTCTCTGAACGGCGAAGCAGAATGGCCAAAGCACACTTTGTACATATCACCATTTATAGCCACTGCAGGACCATAGTCAGGCTATGGAAACTCATATTAATATAAAAAAAATCAAAATAGGGGACCTTTAAATGATATTTATTAACTGACATCAGACATTTTTATGGTTAATAGAAACATTTTATTTTGCTAATTTCCATCATTGTCCATAGCCACATTTCATTAAAAAAGTCAGTCCCTTGTTATTTAGCAGACACGTTCACTTGGAAAAAATACAATTTGCTACACTGCTGGCTGACGATGAGAAAGAATGTGCCATATATTCAACTTCAGTTTCTCCTTTGCTGCTAAATTTGTTCAGAATGTACAGTTGTGAAGGTACAGTTGCAGTCGCTATTCATAGTGCACCTATGAAAAACAGAGTATTGATTAATTCTCCCTTGGTGGCCCATGGCAAGGTTTCTTAACAAACAAGTGACAAACTAAAATCACATGTCTCCGATGAGGCACAGTTCTAGTCATTGCTTTTAGAATAGAAGAATAGCTATCTTAAGCTGTTCTATCAATGCAATTTATTTTATTTTATATGAACTGCACTCTAAACTCAAATTTTGTTTTTAAATATCTTGTTTTGCGTTCACTACTTAATCTGTTACGTTTTGCAAAAAAATAACCTCATTACAAAATCAAATTCACCATTTGAAATATCTGACTGAAAGTATACAACAGAAGGATCGTGTTAAGAAGAGATCACTTATAATGTTATGTTTCTGTTTGGGGGCGGAGTCTTTCTGACCTTTGAGATTATCCTGCATGAAAAAAAGATGTGATAACGGGAGCTCTGTTGCTACAAGTTGAGCGGTCAGTATTTGTGGAAGAATATTATCACATGTTATTCTGGTCTGGTCACCTAAACGTCTGAGTAACATTTGTGTTACTGACGTGATGCACTGAGCACGTAACATAAAAGGCTGAACATAAAAACAGATAAGGGTTGGTACATTCACATTATGTGCATTATTTTTCTTTGTATATGTTAAGATAAAATGCTATTGAATTGTATTAGTGTCTTAGTTGTACACTATACTATACACTATATAATATTTAATTTAAAAATTACAGCTCAGTACAATTAAATTAGAAGTAAACATATAAATAAATATATTAACAAAGAATTCTGAGTAGGGCTCAATAATGTTACATGTATTTCTTGACATTTTGTGTTACGTGCATTTGGCTAGAAATAATTATTTCATAGAACTATGACTCCATTTAATTAAACTAATGATTGTGAAATAATAGTACTAATATAAGCTTGAATATGTATTAAGGTTCTTTATTAAAAGAACCTTAACATATTGGGAAGTGGTAGCTTAGCAGTTAAGGAATATTAGATATTTATAATATTGCAAATCTGCTGGTGGGAACTATTTAGATTGTAATTGCAAGCAAGACACTGATATCAGTCCCAATAAACCAAGGTGAAAATTTAAAGAATGGTGAGTGTATTTTGTGAAAGAAGAAGGATTTATACATACTTGCTACAGAATGGATCTAGTTTCATTAACTGCATTTTCCACTGAATGGATCCGATTACATCAGAAGATGGCAACAGGTAAGAGATACATGGATCCTGATGAAGAGGAAGCTGACATTTTACCATAACAACGGGGGGTTTCTCTGTGGAACCTGATTGAGTTTCACTCATAATTAGATTTCATTGCCACCCCCATGTATCCTATGGGCTAGACTCACATAAGCCGAGAGCATTTATAATTCTCTCTACAACCTGATCTCATAAAATAAAAAAATGGTATTAAAATGGTGTCTTCAAGTCCACTCTAGGAAATCTGGGACAGTGTGTCCTGTAATCTCCATGTTGCTTTTATTCTTTTATTTTAGCGATGCTCTTTTTGAAAAATATTGAAAAATGTGGACTTTTTGTGTGATACCTAAGTACAGTACACAATTATCTTGTGGTTATACATTATTTCTGTCTGAGAATTTCCGAATGTGCATATATCGTAAAGAAATAGATTTATTAGTGCTTTCAAACTGACTAAACCAATTGCTATTGTACAGCAAGCCTGAAAATAGGTAGAAAAATGGCCTCAGTAACCTCGGGCTACCCTGATGTCCCACAACATTCATCAAGTCTGGACATTCCGTATGGAAAAAACAAAGCCCTAAAGAGGGTCAATGAAGGGTCCCTGTGGTCAGTGCTCTGCAGGTGAAACCCACTAATCACTGAAACTGAAGCTCCTGTGAAAACAAGTAAACAGACACTGACGAAACATGCAAATAAAACAGAAAACACAACTCAAACACAACTTACATGATTAAAAAAAGCCTCAATCATTCACTATGCATAACTGCTTATTCCTAATCAGGCTCGCAGCGGCCAGAGCATATCCTGGGACATTGGGTGCAGGACAAGGACTCACCTGGGGTGGGTTGCCAGCACACTGCACACACACACACACACACACACACACACAAAAAAAAACACACTCACACATATGGGAAATTTAGAGTCATCAATTCATCTAGTGTGCTGGCCTTTGTGTGGTGGCAGGAAAATAGAGAACCCAGAGGAAACCCATGCCAACACAGACAAACCATGCACACACACACACGTACACACAGACACACAAACATACTCACACATATGGGAAATTTAGAGTCATCAATTCATCTAGTGTGCAGGCCTTTGGGTGGTGGCAAGGAAACTGGAGAACCCAGAGGAAACCCATACCGACACAGACAAACCACACACACATACAAAGCATTCTGATTCACAATGTGGGATGTGTGTATTATCAATGAATTAATGTAATAATAAACGACATAGACAAAAGTTTAAACTTAAGTGTCACTGAAACTAAAACATTCCTGCTGACCTCAACAGTTCTCACTGCCAGCCAGATTTAAATATCAAGAGTCAAAATCTGCTATTCGGCCAATTCTGGGGTTTAATCACTACCTATGACAAGACCTTTCATTAGATGTGCTATTTCAAGCCGGCTTCATTTTTACACAAAAAAAAAAAAATCGTTTATCAACCAATTATCAAAAAAAGCACCACGGCTTCTCTTCAGCACTTACCAGAACTAGGCAATCCACCTCCTGCCAGCCCGGCTCAGAGCTCCACAGCATAATTCCCCTCACTAAGAATGCATGAATAATTTATAGGCTGGTCTTAAAATTCTGCGCAGATTTTGCCACTATTCTGTTTAATATGATATTCCCTAAGCAGAGCAAACACTCGTGAGAGAGCAACAGTTGGGGATTTTTATTTGCCTTTCTTCCTGAGCAACAGTGCGCTCTGGTCAGACTGGTGAAATCTATTACAAGGAGCTGCAGCTACATTAACCTACGGTTCCCTGATCCCAGTTTTAGGGGAAAATAATCTTTGTACTCATCAAAATCCATTTGCCACATGAAGGAACAGGCCTTTAGGTAGCTATCAGTTTTCACTGGGGGGGTCTCTATCTTCCTACACTTTATTACAGTCAACACCATATTGACTACAAATGAACATTTTCCTGATCCCTTTTAGGCTTTTAGTCAATTTTTATGTGCAACAAACCGAACAAACTGAACAGTATTTCTGGAACTATTGCATTGGCTGCATGCACCACAACTTTTTGGAATAAAATAAAATCTTGCAGATTGCAGCACCCTTGCTTCTTTACCTGCCTACTGAAAAAAACATGGTGACGTGGTGGTCAAAAATGCAGATACCTTTGCTAATGTGAATTCATTACTCATTTAGTGCCGCCACACCACAGAGGGGAGAGGTGTTAGTTTGTTTGTCAGGCAACAATGAAGACCAAATACAAAACCGCATTGATTGAGCACGAATCGAAATCCTCCCAATTGATTAAAGTTCCCTTTGGGTCTCGACTGACAATCTATAAATAAAATACCCTTGGCATGGTTATTGACCTTGATATGGATTGTACATTTTCAGGCAATACTAAAGCATTATTGGCATCGGCTAAACCAAAACTGTGACCCAGTTCTGCTCTTTGGGTCTGCCAATATCAGCTTTCTGTTCAGCAGAAGACTTCCTTCTCAATGTTGCCATGCAACGTGTTCAACCTGTTTGTGGCATCAGTTGCTTTATTTTTAAAAAATTAAATTAAAAGACAAGCATTTCCCAACTGCATGTGTAGTAATGAGCTGTCAAGAAAATGATAATAGTTTTTCAAATTTCATGCATCTACAATTCTTCTCATCATTATATTTGATCTCAAGATAATGATAACTGCAGTAGCATGAAAGGCTGGAATATGAATTGCCTGTCAGTCTTTATTTAAACATTTGAACACTTGTAATGAACACTGATGAATGGAATGAATCAGATATGAAATATGAAATTGACGAAACATTAGTCAATAAAGCAAAAGTGAGATATGCTGCATTTTAGGGACTGTAACACTAAACTGAAATCACTTCTCTGAAATCACCGTCACAAGTTTCGGAAGAGATGATCTTATTTGGCTCCTGACTGAAATATTGACAACGTGCTGTCAGTCAGGCAAGGTCTGCTGTTAAAATCTGCTCTTGTTAAAATGTGTTCTTCAGGAGCACGTGTACCTGTTTCATCACCCTCACTAGATATAAAGACATAACATGAGCCAACATGTTTATCCAAATCCGAGAAATTATAGGCATAAAATTAGGTACTATAACTCATTGCACTGTGGCTGCCATTTTAATGAACAGTACAAATGCAATGCAAATTTTCTGTCAAAAATGTTTGGTCAAAGTAGTGCTCAATATCTTTCTTGGAAGTATGAATGTTAATTTATGCCTTGACATTAGTGAGGTAAGTACACACATTCCCAGTTATAATAGTAATTGTACAAAAATACGCATAATCGTTTATTTTAGTGTTTTGGATTCGGTTTTAGGCCGAAGTGTTTCCTTTTTTGTTTCAGCCAAATATTTCATTTCAGTGCATTTCTACATGAAAGGTTTAAGATAACTTTAAAAGTAGATATTGCACATATCAATTGGAATGCAGAATAATCTTAATGAAAAGTCAAGGAATGCATTTGATTTGCGCAATTCTGCATCTGCCAACTACATAAGCTCAAAAAGCAATATTTCTCAATCTGCACAGATCCATCTGAGAAAAAGATTTTTTTATTGTGGAGACATGTCAGAAAGCTGAGCAGGTTTTACCACTGCAGCTCTTGGCACATAACAAAGCATACACCTTCCCTCAAAGTCATTCAGTGTTTTTGGCCATAGCAGTTGGGAACACATCATGCTGGGGTCCTCAATGACTTTCTAAAGACTGCACTCACAAGACACACCCAGATATAACTTACCATATGGGCAACTACTAATGAGCTGCATTGTTTGGGGTGTGGGGACAATATGGGCTTTAGCAATATTAGCCATGCCATAAATCTGAAAAAAAAAATTAAGAACATATTTGTGCCAAAAAAAAACAGCAAAAGCTGTTAAATTTATTCAATAATTCATAATTCATGATTTCCATTTGAAGGAAATTAAACGAGGCTTCTGCACTCACAAGATGTTTTAGTCTCCTCTGCTATTTAACGATGATCGTTATCGTGAATGCAAGCTTATCAGAAGTGCCGAGGTCAAGTGCAGAAATAAAAAAGGCTCTAACAGGCAGTTCTGTAACCAGACAGCTACATAATGGGGACATGGACATACATTTTCTATTTCTACTCATTTTAATGGCTGTAAGCTGAGATATGTTGTTTTAAATGCAGTGTTGATTAGCAAAGAAACTGTTAATTCAGAGCCTGTCAGAAGTGTTTTGCTATAGCACCTTCTTAAGCAAATTATACAACGTGAGTTGAGCCATTATAAAATAATTTTAAAATGATAATATTTAAATCAGTCCTTTAGACTACCATGGTCTATCAGTTCACTCTGACTGGTGCTTTGCTGGGAGGATCAATAGAGCCAATTGAATACACATACCATGTTTATTGAAATAGTTATATGTGTGCTTTGTGTCATCTTATTGTTTTGTTTCATGCTCTAAGTGGCCAGGATTGTGCTGGCTATGCTGACCTAAAGTTACTATTGTTGTCTCAGAGATAATTGGCTGTGACTGCAGTTTCTGATGCTTACTCTGATTGCATGACTCCTCCGCAGGCTCCTGCCTTTCCAACACATCTGCCAGCATCTACCAGGGTCTTTAAAAATACCATCCTTCCACTGGTGGACAGATAACATTCCTGGTACAAAAAGATCAGCAGTCACCTTTTAAAAGCACATTTGTAATTGGCGCATCCTACACTGTTACACAGCACAGCCTGCAGCCACCAAATATCACAAGATCTTAATCGTGAGGCTCAGTAGAGGCAGCAGAGGGCTGCACATCTCACAAATAAAAACTAAAACAATTCATATTCCATCAATAATGATGACATTCTTCCGTGGCTGATCAAAACCTGCAAGTGTCGGTAGAAGTCACCCTTGGGAGGTAAAATCTATGATTGGATTTGTGTATTGACCGGCTACATTAATGAACTACCTTCTGCTTATCTGCAGCATTGCAGCTCATACTGCCGGTGGACTTTCTGACCGAAACCAGCAATGTACAAAACCTGACACAACAGTATTATTCACAACTGAAAACAACACTCCTGCAAGCGATTATGTATGAACAAATTTACAGGTCTGTATTATTTTTGATGAACTTTTTTTAAGAATATTTTTCTGTACACAAGTTATGATTTGACTAGGGATTAAACCTTGACTAACAAATGAAAACCAGGCCTGCACTGATTACTGATCTTGATTTACATTTACATTGCCGGTTCAAATCCCGATCTGCCAAGGTGCCACTGAGGTGCCACTGAGCAAAGCACCGTCCCCACACAATGCACCCCGGGCGCCTGTCATGGCTGCCCACTGCTCACTCAGGGTGATGGGTTAAATGCAGAGGACAAATTTCACTGTGTGCACCGTGTGCTGTGCTGCTGAGTATCACATGTGACAATCACTTCACTTTCACTTACAGCATTTATCAGACGCCCTTATCCAGAGTGGTTACAGGGCAACTTAGGGTTAAGTGTCTTGCTCAGGGACACAATGGTAGTAAGCGGGACCTGGGTCTTCTGGTTCACAGGCGAGTGTGTTACCCACTAGGCTACTACCAGCTATTCTTAGTCGTCTGATCATCATCCACCACCACATTCAAGAAGCAGGTTCTTCAGGAACATGATGATAGAAGGATGACACATTAGTTATTTTACAAAAAAGCACTTTATAAAACATTATGATTAAAAGTGTGTAAAAAGTGTGATTATGACAAAGCTAACAAACTATGTTTAAAGATTTCATACTATTTGATATGCATGCAGTGGATCACATTCAGATGTAGATACATACAGAATGTCATTATTATGCTAATATTGGACTGGGGCAAACATGAAATAGAAATGATGAGTGTTTGTTAAGATAGATTTGGTGGAGAATATTCATAAGAATTCAGAGCTTATCCTTCCACACCACGGGTTTCTAAAAGTGCAGATGTCTCATCGCTTCACAGAGAGAAAGAACAAATTCAAAAGAAACTTGAACCCGAAAATTTGCTGTTACAGCAGGTGCTTTCAACTCAATAGAAACTTTCTCTTCCCATTCTTTTTATTACTTTTTTTCCTTTCAGAAAAGTAGTCAATCGATTAAATTCATTCACCAATTTTAGGAGGTTCACTTTCTGAATCCCACGTTAAAGAACCTGAATTTAAGCATTACCCATTTGTCGCCCATTTCCCTTTTTCAAAAATTTATATTTCCTTCCTGACTGCTTTGCCAGAAACACATTTCCTCTCTGGTGCTATTCATTTCCACGTCTCCAATTCCAGGCGTCTTCTCACTCCCCCTGCACACACTAATTACAGAGTCACACTATGGCAAAGACACGTATTTCAATTACTCTGCATCAGTCAACGAGCAACCGAAGCAGACGCGAGGCATGTGCATTTGTAATTACATCAGACGAATTTGGTTAGATGGGAACAGATTTACCTGGCGGAGACGAATACACGTGTGTAGTCAACACCAAAATCTGCATTCAAACCCAAATGCTGTTTCTACAAGTGTGATTATGTCAATGAATAGCTTGTGTTTTAAAAAGTGGATGAAAGAAAGTCGAGTGCACAAGTCTCTGTGTTAATCCAAGTCCTCAGCATTCTTTCAGAACCGCTCCCATTAGTTTCCTGTCAATTTAACCGCAGTCTCCGCCTTCCACATTGACAAAACCGAAATGTAAAGTAGGCAGCACCAGTGTCTGGGGAAATCAGTGTAGGGGCTGTTTTTTTTCTTGTTAGTTTGGTGTTTTTTGCAGACAGCGAGGAATAACTCCTACTAAAGAGCTTACATTGAGAGCTATTTAAATCATCACCAGACTCATCTGATTTGTACATCATTTCAGGGCACCCATTCAGTGCAGGGTGAAGGAATCATTGGTTGCTATTCAGAGAACAATCCACACCTTGACAATGCACCACAGAATGCATTAGAGTTCATGTGGAGAAAGAGCAGTTGCAATACAGATCATCTTCTATCTTTCCTGAGTTCCCCCGCTTTTCCCCCGCTTGAACCCCTCAACAGATAAACTACCCTTAAACTTCCAGTAATGGCCTGGCAGCTGGATTCACCTTTCTGGTACATTTAGTGCTAATTGAGGGCTGTTCACATCACAAGTTGTTGGTCTGATATGACCTCTGAATCTAACTACTTGTGTGTGGGGTTGTATTGGAAGCAATTTTGCTAATTCCATAAGGGTGGAGCTGTCAAGCTAGTTCAAGCAATGCAGTAAACATTTTTTTTTCCATATGTTTCAAAGAAGTTCTCATATATTAACTGAGAGAGATTAGCTGCCTGCCAGTTGGCTGATAAGGTCACATTAAGACTCAATACCATAATAATTAAAATATAAAATGTACAAATACATTTTTGCATTGTGCTATGGGTTAATGCACTTTGCTGATCAGTGTAAGGAGAATCTCCCCTAAATAAACCAATTGGCAACGAACATGGCTAGGATATGTGAAGCATGTCAGAAGAAGGCTTAATGGATTCATTGTTTTCATTTATATTTGCTGGAACTGAACAATCTGAGGTAAAAATATTGTATTGTGATGACAGCAAATAACATTACAGTCTCGCGTATGCCAGAATGTTAATATATATGCAGCTTTTATCGAGATACCTATTTCACAGGATACAGTATTTATAAATTCAACAAGACACAGTCATTCAGGTTCCAAAAAAGGCCCAGGCTTGAGTTTTTTTAATGCAGAATCTACAAAACGCTGGGCCTGGTGTGATGCCTGCAGCATCGTATTCAGTTTCCTCCAGGCACCACTGTGCCTACAGTGGCTCCCATTGTGCCTGCTTCCTATCACTTCTGGAGAGCTGTTAAAGATATCGCTCTGCGTGATGAAACCATTTCCTCATCTGGGGCAAAAAAATGTCTGATTGATAGAAAGAGACACCACATGATGGGACCTGGCACTCTGGCTCACAGACTTGGAATGCGGACAGACTGGCAGGGACCAGGTACACTGGCGCAGGTAATTCCACTGGAAATATGGGACGCTGAGATTGGACTAGTTGTCTTTGAGGTCGAGAACACTGGTTTAACTTGCCATGTGTGTGTGTGTGTGTGTGTGTATGGAGGGGAATTGATTCATCTGCTGTATCACTAACTTCCGCCCTTTGTGAATCCCAGTCGGAAGTCTTTGTGGACGGTTCCCCCTGGAATAATGGGTTTATGACAGATTGACAGGTGGAAAGAACAGGGGGTAGCAGGAATAAACAAACTCCATTTCCCACACATGAGAAGCTGGGGGGTTATTGGAAAGCAGCTGGAATGGGCTTTTTGGGTGTGGGGGAAGTCAAAAACCAGAGCAGAGCAACTGCTATACAAACACCCCTTTACAGGGCTGCCAGTCAGCCCTGTACCAATCAATTACTCTCTATGGCAAAGCCATTCCTCCACAAACATTCTGCCATTTATGACAGTGAGACTAAAGAAAATAGAACCCTTTAGTGAGAAGAGGGCACCATTTTGCCCTGCTTTATCCATTCACTCTGATGTTTCCCCTGTAGGCCTCCTCCAAGCAGATGGCTCTACAATATGAGGATGGAGCCATTAGCACATCGTTGGGAGCTGTGGATTCTTCGGGCTTGTGGGGCCGTGCTCACGCCAGATCTGTCAGATGGCCACCCCCTCCATGTTGATTCATAAAATGACAAGGCTACAAAGCTTGCAGGAGGTAGCATCACCTTTCCAGCAAACTGGCGACGCATCATTCATGTTTCCGTGTCCTCTCAATTCATGTATCTAGCCATATGATGTACAGCTTCAAGTTGAAGTAGCGCTGTGAAAATGTGTTGTAGTTCTTCTGAAGCAATGGCACAAATTTTTTCTCTTTTTTTATTTATATCATGACATATATCATTTATTATCTAAATTACACTCACTCATTCACTTTCCATAATTGCTTAGTCCTACTAAGGGCTGCCAGAGACCATCCCAGGACACTGGTCACAGAGAGGGGACCCACTCGGGGTAGGCTACCGTGGACACAAACACACAATTCACTCACACACTCACACCAAAAGAAAATTGAGAGATGCCACAGCATTGTGTGTATGGCTTTAGGTGAAACCATGTCCAGCCATCGCGACCAGATTTGGACGCAGCCGATGTCGCCCTGCTGAAATCCAAGGAGCACGTATGCGTATGCGTCCTTCTTCCTCACCATGACCAGCCATCGTGACAATGCTACACAATTTAGGTTTATTCACAGGCATTTAGTAATATAACATTATGATGAATTTGTACAAAAAACAACACAGATAAATTAAAATTTATATATATATTTATACATATATATATATATATATATATACACACACACACACACACACACACACACACACACACACACACACACAATGTTATATATACACTCTACACATGTGTAATTATTAAACTAAATTTAGATAAAAAAAATTGCTGTGTAATCATATTACTCTAAAACTTTTAATATACACATTGTTGTTTTTGACACTAAATTGAGTAGAATTGACTCTTAAAAAGTCAACACTGGACATATTGAGTGGGACTAAATGTTATCTGAAATTGAGTTAAAATCAAAATGTACACTCAGTTTTTTCAGGCTGTGATTCGAACACTAACCGTGCATCCCATCTAAAATACAAGTGTTTTTACCTACTTCTACACAGGGACCACTGCTAAACAGTCTGAATTGCATCAGGGGAGCAAAGGTAACTATTAAAATATAGTGCATGCAATGAAGCGCATAAGGGCAGAGTCACAAACAAGGTGGCTCATCGTTCCCTCCAGGAAAGGCTAAAAAGCACTAATGGCTGCACATAATTCTGAATGGGTACCATCAACTTTTGCCAGGCTGAAATGCAGTCCATTACCTAATAACACTAAATTAGCCTAATTAAGAATTGAAGGGCAAGCGGCAAGACTGATTATCACCCCAGAAAAAGATGCATTGTGGCATTACAGTTTTCCACTGCTTTAAATATATGTGGATTTTCGGATGACAAAGTGACTGGGTCTGCATTAGACCATTAGAAAGACTAATAGCAGGTTTCCGGGGAACATTCATATGATAATTAATTGTATCCTGATACCTCAATGCACTTAAAAAAGGCCTAAATGGCCCAAATGGTCCAGTGCATGAATTTATCACATGCGTGTGCTGCTGTAACCCTGTGTGCTTTGTAGTACGGATGGAAATGGCCATGGAAATGGCCACTGTGGTCAGTGTGGTCAAGTGCAAGTGACATTTCCGTCTCAACACTTGGGTACAAGATCAAATCACCTTCGGTCTGAAGGCTGGAAACATGCCACAGAATTAAAAGGCAGGAATAACACCATTTGCTCTGGCAAAAGCCTTCGGCAAGGATAATGGCCATGGTGTATTAAATCTTGAGTATTTATTCAAACACATAATAGCTGGGGCTCTAATGAGGTAATCTTTTTAAATAACCTATTTTCCGTCTGGGACAGCAACATCACCAAACAAAGCTGAATGCTGTATCCAGTTGAGGATCTATAGTACATGAAGGCTTTGCGTGGAATCCATCTGTCTTGTAAGATTATCCAAAATCTTAAATAATATAGACAATCCCCCATCAGATACAAATCCCAAAAAAATCTTTAGATTTTGGTAATAGTGTCAAATCTGGTGCAGTGGCTACAGTATGCAGCACTGAGAGGAACATTAGTTTGCATTGTGCTTTTTTCTGAGCATGGATGGTTCTCCAGCCCCACAAGCAACACACACACGCCACACTGAGTCATTGTGTCAAGTTATCAACCTCTCCAACAGACCTTTTTACATGCCTCTGTGGCAGCCATTAACATTCAGTCTTTGAAAAAGAAAACACATGTCTCAGGGCATATAAATGAAGTGGAAGATGAGACAGAACTGCCATAATCTGACACCGTGGGCTTCTTGTCATAAAATTTTAACCTGCTGTCATGACACCTGCTATCATGGCTTGTACTTGATCTTATTTCAGCTGCCAGAACAATAACACCATTAACGCAATAATACATTGACTTCATGATTTACACTTGCAAAAAAGTGGCTGGACATGGTGAGGAAGGAGGACATATACACACATATGTCATGAGACAGAGGTCTGCTACATAAAACACATGACGCTGGAAAAATATCACTCAACAGCAAACACACACAAACAGTGCAGATTTATACAAGCGTACACAGATGAGAACAATCAGGAATCATTGTAACACAGGAAAAACCCTAGATCCGCAGTAGCCCCTTCCGGACCGGATCCTGACAATTTCCTAGAATTGTATAAGATATTCTGGTTGAGCAGAACCGTGACACCAAGTATGATCAAAAATCCATAATCCATAACAGGAATCTGTTCTTTGAGCTTCATGGGACATTTAAAAAAGGTTCTGAATGGTGTATGGTGCACAGAATGAGAATAGCACAAAGCTCTTGAATCTGCGTTAATGAAAGCTGGGCTGCACATATTGCGTACCCATCTAAAGCAGTTGCTGAAACTGTCCAAGACCCAAGTCACTGCCCAGAACAGCTGCTTCTGACCCCTGGGAACTTGCGTTTATCTTTGCTGAGTACTAAACCAGGGGGACTCTTCCAGTCATGTGCTGGTCCACACCTCAACACACATATATATATACACACACGTTGGCCTCTGTCTTTGACGATGGCCCATTTAAAGCTGGCACAAAGCAATTGTGCAGATGTCACTGCCGCCCAGTAAAGTATTATGATGCTCTGATGATTTATTATCATCTGACAAGAGAACAAAGTGACCCACTTGGAAAAGAATTACAAATGGGACAAAATTCGAGGAGATGGCTGCATCTTGTGTCCCTTTTAATTTCGCAGTAATGCAAGTGGTGCACAAGGTAAAGTGCCTGCAGCAATGTCAGAGCCATCAAAACAGGTGGCAGACAACAGACACTGCTACGCGCCTCCAAATTTACAGCTTCTCAAGGCCAGGTTTACTACAGCATTCAGAACCATGGACAGCACCATGTTTGCTCTCATCTGAATGAATAAAATGCATTATTTGTTGTTGTGCATGTTTGTTTTTTAGCTAATTTTATGCATATTAACATGAATAATCTAGACTAATCTCAACATTGAGACTCGATTACTTACTTTAGAGAGTAAAGTTTTTCCTAGCAAAGGAAAATTTATTCTGTTAAGATGAATTTATAACACACAAGTTACCAGCTACCTGTGGTGAAGACAAATAATTTCTTATTGCCGCTACAGGGCAGAACAAAAAATGGGACCTTCAATAAAGAGACAGAAATTATGGAAATCTGCTCAGACAGCCTGATTTGTATTCCTGATCTATACTTTTAAAATAAAATGTAAAAAAAAAAAATAATAATTAGTGTTTTATATGATATAGACTTTCCAACAATCTCATATTTAATAATTGCTACTTGCTGCTAATCTATTATTAAGACAGCAGTTAAGATAGGCAGATTAAAAAAAAAAAAAACACTTTAACTAAAAGTTTAACATGTGGGGTGGACTGGAAGGATGTTAACTAATCCCTCCTGTGAGAGCAGGTCGGTGGATAACCGAAGACTGAGGAGATTCATCTACAACTGTGCCTACAACTTTGTAATTTCGCTGCCAAAAGCGATTAGGGCTCAATGAAGTTCAGAATTGTCTACTTCGATTGCCCTCATGACAAATTATTGATGAATCTGGTCCTTTTAGTTTTACACAACCATTCTAATTTTATGCTCTAACACACCCTGCCATGTTGTTGCTGTTGCCGTTGCTCGTGGAATTGACAAGCTATTGATCAACACCTCTAAACAGTGAGACAAAAAATCCATAATTCATTAGTTAGCACATAACAGAAAGATTATGATATCATCTCCAATATCTGGTGCCCAGAAAGTATTCAGCATCGTTTTAAAAACTTGGGAGTGCAGCGAGAGCCATGACAGTACGTGCATGGAAAATCACTTTACCAGGCAGTTGTGCTCAAAAATTAGCTTCAAATGAACAATTTTGTTACTTTCTCCATGCTGTGATTGGGCAGGGAGGCCGAGAAAAACTTGAGAAGCATGAACTAATACGTCTGGAAGAATCAGTGTAGGCAAATGGCAAAAGACAATAGCCCAGTAGACCACAGTGTTACTTGAAAAAAATCTGAAATGTTGTTTTGCTCCTACGGCTCTAGAGAATTTACAATACTCTTCCGCAAATTTTGCAGTTTATAGGCACTGCTTTGTGTGAAATACACTCTTCATATTCAACTCACATCATAAGAATGCTTCAACAAAAATAATGCAATCATCTCCTGTGTGTGTGTGTGTGTGTGTGTGTGTGTGTATCTGTATTTTAAGCCACATGTGCCTACTGTTAATTCATCAAGTAGTCATGAATTGGCCATATTCACAATAGTTCCCTTTCTAGGTAAATATACAGAGCAAACAGACAGTAATACAATATTCAGGGCAGTGATGGAGATTAATGTTAGAAATCTGATTTGTCAAGCACATCTTGGTGGGAGAAACCCTGGCAAAAGTTCCAAGCTGCACTACTTTTATTCAAAATGTACATTTATTTTCGTTCATTACATAATTATTGATTTAGAATTACTAAAAACGAAAACGTACATTCAATAAAGACACAATATGTTTCTTCTTAGTACATTAAGTACATGTTTTTCATGAATGCAACTAGGGCTGCACGATATGGCCTAAAAATTATATAGCAATATTTTTAAGATATTTAGCAATATGCGATATTCCAGAAATTATCACACAAGTGAAATATAGTCTCAAAATGAGCCAAAAATACAGTGGGCCTCTAGCACAAGTATTAAGAAGTCGACTAGCACTAGAACTAGTATATGCAATATATCACCCACCCCTAAATGCAACATTTCATTTGAACCTTTTTTTTAAACCAAATGACCTAGCCACCCTCATCCCTATACAGGCTCATTTACATGTGGAACATGGCCACTTGCTCAGTCTGGACTTTACTGATTCGCGTATTGTTGGCTTTCAGAAAAATAAAACGGGTAGTGCTGCAGTCATGACATGACATGAAGAAGCAAATAAAAAATCTATTTCTATGTACAGTAAATTTAATTTGAAGGGGCCATTTTTTAAACATTGTGTACACACTTTAACAACACAGAGGGTGTATATGCTTTTAAATGTGGTATAAATGATTGCTGTGAGGAAAAAAAGTCCATTAAATGTTTATTGCCAGCAAAGCATCCAAGGCCAGGAGTGTATATTTCAGAAACGCTGCTGGTTACGAGGAGACTTGTATATTACAGAGCAGTAAACACTTCTGAAACATGTGCTGATGTTGCAAATGTCACTTAAATATGGATTCGCTTTAGAGAGTTGTGTTTGCATCCTCTCCCCCATGTTGGTTCTTGGTTTCCTCCTGCCATCCAAAAACCATGCATGCCAGGTGGATTGGTGACTCTGATTTGTATGTCTGTATGAGTGTGTTAGTAAATGGTTTATCTCTGTGCTACATGATGGACGGATGGAGTGGAGGCTAAAATGCTCCATACTGACAGTTTCAGCCTTTGCCTCCTTGGCACCCTATGGTAGCCTCAGGATGGTTCCACCCAGTTGTTGGTGCCAAAACTTGTTTGGCTTGCCTTCCTGCATGCACGCGTAGTCTTTCAGGGAAAATGGATCCATTCAGGTATGAAGGAGTGGTTAAATGGCATGGGTTTGTCATACCCAATCTGCTGCACTGACGTCTTCATTGTTATCCTGGTAAACCATTTTGGAAGAGAACGGACATGCGTCTGCCCTTAAAAGCTACTTAAAATATCTAAGATTGCAGTCCGAACACAATGCTGTCATACGCGAACTTCAGCGAGCCACATCCAACACACACAGCACAGCCGAGGGCCTTTGTGCTCAAGGGTAACTCAATAATTCATCATAAAACCAGGAAGATTTATTGTCCCAAGGTAAGGGTTTCTTTTTCCACCAGTCTGAACATTGTCAACATTTCCTCATGATAGAAAAGTTCTAAAATAAAAAAACTGAGCTCGGCAGTGGAGGAACTTTTTCTCATTTCCTCTTCATTTTCTCCAAAAACAACATAACTGATTTCATAATGAACTTAGGAATTTCAATTAGAATATTGTAGAAAATGTCATTTGTTTTTCATTATTTATTTTTAAAAATGAAATTTTCATATATGCTATACTCATCAGACATTGGGTGAAATGTATTTAATTATCTCTGATCGCTCATAAGAATCAGAAACAGCATAGAACATTTTATGTTCACAATTGAGAAATTCACGAACAAATGAAAACAAATGACAATTTCATTATATATATAATATCAGATCCATATAGAATCGTTCATCCTCTATATTCACATTGGTTGTCACAAGGTGTGCATGTTCATATGTTAATAGTTTAAGATACAAACTATTGCCCATAAAGAGCAGCTACTTAAAAGGCTGACCCCCAAATATTATTGATCTGATTTTTACCAAATAAACAACACTTCTATTTTATAGAAGCAAAGACCAAAACTGTAAGGATGAAAAGAAATGTTGTTTGGCCAGTTCACAGAAAAATGTTGTACCAGTCTAGGACGTTCATCTCATACTTTAATGCACAGAACATAATTCTATTTGTATCATATTT
Organism: Denticeps clupeoides; assembly: GCF_900700375.1. NCBI lineage: Eukaryota > Metazoa > Chordata > Actinopteri > Clupeiformes > Denticipitidae > Denticeps > Denticeps clupeoides. The sequence goes on from NC_041711.1 coordinate 17,395,268, forward strand.
TATGTCTATTCATTAAACTGCATTTAAATTCACTTAAATCTTAGTCCATGTCTCAGTTGCCTGAAGCCTCATCTCCTTCCCTTCATTTCATCTGACAGAACTAGGTTTAACAATCAATTGGTGTCAGTAGTCTTCATATTGATTCACATCGCTGTAGTTTCGAACACTCCGACAGTACTACAGCATGAATCAGATTATTTCCCTAGTCAATGGTTTCCTACAGCGACCAGTCTCACACATCCCCAATGTTATTGTTTTCATGGACTGAAAGAGGTCACCTCTGAAAAAACAGCTTAATGAGTACTAGCAGCCATTTGTTAGCTGTCAAAAATGTTTACAGCAGAGCTGTGACTGGTACAGTAGGAGGTCTGAGTTCAAAGACTCACCAAACTGACTCAAATTTCATTTAAAACTCAGGCAGCGGTAAATATACTTCACATAGCAAAACTGGGAAACATTTCAAACTGCTGTGCGGTCTTCAGCATAAGCCCTTTCATTTATTCATTATTGAAACCTGTTCTGATGTATGGATAGAACATATCTAAATGCCCAGATGCTTTTTACACACTCCATAATTTCAGCCTGAAATTCAGCAAGGCAGTCATTAATATGTTGATTAGCTCCACTCTGATTGGCTCGTTTGCAGCCTGTGCAGCTTGGCTTACACTCAGCAGGCCGCCTCGTCTGATCTGAGGTCATGGTCGAGATGGGATGGATTCAGACGACCAGCCAATGAGTCAAGACTGTGAAGGAACTGCTCTGGATTTTGGGATTGATTTGGGGATTTCTGCTCCCTGTTGCTTATGGGGGATTTGCATTTAAATCAGGAGGCAGCTGTTTTAAAGGCTCATGGTATGGCATGTCAGTTTTCCGTTCCATGTCCAGTTTAAAAATAATATGCATCTATAAAAAAAAATGTTGCATCTGATGTGTCATTCATTCAAAACCAAACCATTCCCTGGTTCACGGCAGTAAGCGAAAAATTGATATCTTCTATTTAAAATACAGTCTTGTATTTGGATGCTGAACGGTGCTCAGCTTCCCTTCACTCCTTATTAGGCTTTCAAATGTCAAACCGTCAGTCACGCACTGCCTGCAGGTCATGTTTACTGTACAAGTATGTAGCTACAAGTCCCTGTGCGCTCTCATCCATGGCCCACAGCCTGTCCTTGGGAACAACTCTGACAGCGCGCAGTTTACTAGAAACATTGCAAATGTGTGAGGCTTGCAGGTTCATTTAATTCCAAAAGGATTCTCAATTTTCAGAACTGATTTCGAAATGAGGGGGTTTGCCGACAACAGTCATAATAGACAAGTGTATGGGTGAGATTATAAAATCAATACAGTAATATGTTGTGCAGTATTACATTATTGATGTATGGGGTTAACACTGAATCCTAAAATTGTGTGAGAATGCAATTGACATACAGTAGCAATGCATTATTATTATTTTAAATGCAATATTAGTGTTCTACAGTTACACAGACATCAGTTTGGTGATGTTAAAAAAAATGTTCTGCAAATTATTTACGTCACAGCCATTTGGCATGGTGAGGCAGGTGATCTAGAGTGATGACAAGATTGGACGATGAAGAAGGACGCATTCGCACGACGTCACAAAACAGGAGTTTAATCTGTGATGAACAGGACGGGGGAGACATCCAGTAACAGGTGAACAACAGTTAACCTATAACAATGACCTGACAGTGAACAGACACAAACAGGGCAGATTTATACGATCAGACACAGGTGAACACGATCAAGAAACATTACACAGGACGAACATGAAACTCTGGTCCGGATCCCGGACCCAGAGTAACCCCTTCTGGACCAGTTCATGACAATTTATTGGCTGTGAGTAGGATGCCTTGCAATTACAACATCATACTATGATAGTGCCAATGAACCCAGGCACTGGGGATGCACATGATCGGGTATTTCTTTGCTGGTCCCAATGGCTGGTTAAATGCTCCAAGAAGGGCAACTTTTGTCAAGTAAATTCTGTGGACAACCAGACCATTTTGTCCACTGTGGCGAACTTCTAACAGGAGCAACCAAAGGGAGGCACAGCATAATAGCATATTAGTATGTTTTGTTATGAAATATAAATTTCTTTATGATTGTGTTTACAAAACCACGCTATGGACAGATTGTGCCAACACAAATCCAGCTGTGAAACCAGGCTACTTTTTACAGGAACCCCTGAATCTTTATCTGTAAATTCTGGGTGTGGAGGAAGGTGCTGTTGCAGTGTAAGCGATCTGTCTTTGCAGCATCCTCAGGGGCCAGGGAGTATCGCACTCTCGAGTAATTATTGGTCCTCTGGACTGTGCGATCAGCACAGACATCAAACAAAGATAAAAAAAAAGTTGTCTATGTTGGAGATCACCACGGCGGTTTAGTGTCACCTCCCGGGATCAAAATTTGAATAGAAAAATGTTAAAGTGGAAACATATTTACCGTATAAACTAATAATAAATCACTCACTAGCCTTTAAAACTCCCCAAAGCCCCATGTGAAGACCACAAAATGGATGGGGAACATTAATGAATGTTTTTCCACTTGAGGCTCATGCTTGGACACGGCCTGAACGCATATTAATGACCAGTGGAGTTTTCACAAAGAACAGTCTGGACTTGTTCGCATTATTTTATGTTCTCACATAAAAAAAAGACCGAAAGCTGTTTCTGCCTCATTTATAGGCAAAAAAAAAATATCACCCCACAAAAAAATGCTTTTGATTTCTCTTAATTGTGCTTAATATTGTTTACTTCCATTTTCAAGTGCAACATGACACACACAAATTAGCAATTAAACCCACTAGCAAACCATCGTTTTTTTTTTTTTTTTTATGACAAAGTTGGAAGCAAACAATGGTGAAAGGAAGACAGAGGTTTTTATAATGAAGCTAAAGTATTAACAAGCAACATGCCTGCAACATGTGCTGTCCTTACGAAAATGCCAAAAACAAACACACACACTCACACACACACATACACAAAAGTTAAAATGAAGAGTGCGCACCTGTGGTGGGACTTTAATCTTCTTTACAATCACAAAGTCGGTTGCAACATTGCAATTACGTTCAAAGTTACGTTCAACTACATTCTTGCAATTATGCTCCAACGAGAGAAAGGTTTCCTCACAAAACCAAATCTTTCACTTGGCCTTAGGTTCACCAACACTTTAATAAAATTTTTGTTTAACAAGCCTTTCACAAAGCCAGGCCTGTGTACCTCGAAACTAACACCTTTCTGGGTGATTCTCCCTAGTTGAGCATCACTCTATGCACAAGGCACTTCTCAGAAAACCTAGAAAAAACTTCTTTCTCACGCTCACTCAGAACAAAATGTCACTGATTCCAGTCCAGCTCAGTCCAAAAGTAGCTTTAACCGTGAAAGATTTTTCAGAAAGCCAGGAACAGAAAGGTGTGTGGCCTGTGTGTGTCCCTCAGCTGCTCCTCTGCATTGTGATGTCACCGTACAGGAACGAGGAGGAGGGACTGTGCATTATAATGGCAGTTTGCAGATTGTTCTGGTTTTTCTACCGGAGTCACTGATTCCCGTCTCCTTAAACAGCCAGCACCGCCAACAGCACCGTTAAAACCAGTCGCCAACTCAGAAAGCCAATTTTACCACTCTTACATAGTACACAACATGATGGGATGCGTAACTTCAAATAAATAGCTCAACATCAAAACCAAGAGAGCTGCTGCTGGGCATATACCTAAATAATGCTATTGGTTCACAACTTGCTAACGTTGCTTGTCCTGACTTGCTCAAAATGAAAAACAAATAAGGACGACATTATTTTAAGATGAAGCATTCAAATACATTAGGACAATTTGGGTAAAATTTGCTCCTTAAAATCCAAAACGGAACACGACATGAGTCGGTAATAATGTGCGCATATTATTATGACTTTCTCTCTCTCTCTCTCTCTCTCTCTCTCTCTCTCTATATATATATATATATATATATATATATATATATATGTGTGTGTGTGTGTGTTTGTGTGTGTGTGTATATATATATATATATAATGATTGATTTATCGAGCAGAAACATACTTTTTTACTGCGCACGGCTAGTGCGTAAAGATCATCGTGTGGACTGCGGTAACACGTAAGACGGAAAAAATGTTTTACTACTCCAAATCTGAGAGTGAAACGCCTCAATTACGATTTAATTTAGGATCGTTCAACCAGGGTTGCCAGATTGGCGTTTTTTATTGTGACAATTCGTGTTTGAGAATTTAAGACGGTGGACGAAGTGAACAGGACCGCCGGCGGTGCGGGTTTTTTTTTTTATTCCGCGGCGGCATTAAAAAAAAGTTTAAATGAAAGGTAGTTATCTGGAGTAATGAGACATGATCTGAAGAAAGACGCGATGGAACAGCACCGTGTCTTCGCGTGAAGCGAGCGACGGGATGTCGCTCGGAACTTCGTGGAACTGTTCGCAAATATTCTCCACTTTTCTTCTCAACCCTGCCGGGACCTGGCAACACCGAGCCCACCCGTACCGAGTCCCCGGTGCCGGTCCGTGGACGCAGCGTATCTGGAGCCGTCCGCGGAGTGAAAATTCGGGAACCGCGAACGTAAGGCGCAAGTTGCCCAGTTTTACGCCGCCCGTCCTTACCTTGCTGTTCTCCGGCCGCGGTGGGCGGCCCGGCCGCGGGGAATAATCCTGACACGGTTAGAAGCGCTATTAAAACCAGTTCGCTCGTCATGGCGGTCCCGTCCCGCAGCTTTGCGCGCCGCATTCGGTGGTTTGGTTTCCTTGTGTCGTTTTTTTTTTTTTTGCGGGTGAGGAAGAGGAAGTTCCCCCCTTTTCCCCCTCAGCCTCGCGCTCTGCCCGCGCCGCGCAGGACCTCCAGGTGAATATAACCGCGTGCGCGCGCGCGCGCGCGGAGGAGGAGGAAGAGGAGGAGGAGGAGGAGGATGGATGGATGGATGGACGGACGGATGGACGGGATAGCGGTGCCGTGGGGCTGAGATGGGGGCGTCCACACCCAGTGAGGGGGGACACAGTGACAGAGGTGCGGCTGTGACATGGGCTATCCTGGGATTGTATGTTTGGCGAAAAATATAATAATTTACGTTGATCAATCACGCTACTGAAGAGCTGTTCTGATTATTATCGGTCTTAATACAGAACTGGATGTTTCAGGTCCATGCAGACAGATGAATGTCATAATGCACCTGATACATAATGTGCATAATGCAAATTGAATAATTGAAAAGATATGAATGAGACTTTGCAGGTGGATACCTGTGGCCTCAATCTCTCATTTGTTATCTCACACTTTCTGGCCTCATAATCTAAAGAAAATACGAAAAAAAAAAAAAAAAAAAAAAAAAAACTTTCATCCATATCTCAAGGCTCCTCAGCTTGCTGTGCATTAGGTTTTACGATCTAGAATATCTGAAAGACTCCAGAGGGCAGGATCTGCATTCTTGACCTGACGTCAGATGGATGGCAAAGATCGGCAAGTGGCTTTAATAAGGGAAAGGGGCTCAAAATGTGACATTCTTACTATTTCGCTTTGTTTGGCAGATTGACTTTTCTTCTGGGTTGCTTGCCGAATATCCTCAGTCATTGGAGAAAGTAAGACGCCATCGTAAACTCAGTCCAAAAAAAATAAAAAATTTGCACATCTGGTAGGATTCGCCCTCTTTTAACTCCAACGCATAATGGAAACCCAAGTCTTTTTATGTTATTTATTTAATTCTCGTTTCATAAGCTGTTGTTGAGAGCGTCTAACACAATTAGACAGATGTGGGAGGCTGTTTGCTTTTCCAACAGTCAAAGATGTTGCCAAGTAAACGGGCTGAATTGCTTCCGTGCTTTGATTTATACCGAAATGTGGGAATACGTGTCATATGGTCTGAATAACAAATGGAACACGCGTAGCTGGAGGTCAATGGCATCTCTGAAAGTCTGTTTTGTTCTTCATTATGCCGTCGTTTAATCCGTCCTGTGGTACTTTTCTACGCTTCGCAGAAATTTATAGTCGCTGTTAAATGCATGCGTATCTACTGACAACATTGCAGTTTGGTACAATGTTGTTTTTGTGTGTTTTTTTTTTTTTTTTTTAACCATGACGGAAAATGCCTTTGCTCAGCTGCATTTTGCCCGATGACTTAGACAGTGTCATAAGGTCATGGGTCATCTTTAATCAAACTCCACCCACCGTCTTTTCACTGACCTTAATCACTGATCCTAGATCTGCTGTCTCATCAACCTTCAGTTTTGCTCCACTGATAATCTGTGCAGATGAACCTGAAAACCCCCATTGTCTTGCATCCTTACACCCCTACTGCATTTACGTTTGTGAGCATCTGTAAGTACAAGTAGTGCAATAGTTAAACGTGAGCACGGAAATCGCTCCACTTGAAAAACACCTTTGTTGGAGGAGGATGTCAGCCCGCTCTGCTGAGTGTGATCTCACAGAGAGGCTGGATGCCAGTTTCCAACCAAGTGATTCACGAGGGATCTAATTCAAAAGCAAACAGAACATTAAGGACGTCTCAAATTCTACTTTTTCAGGAACCAACGGTACAGCAAGCAGGTGAGCAAGCTCTGCTGCCTTCACCTGCATTACGGAGTCTGATTTACTACTGCCACCTAGAGCAGCACGCGTTCCTGTCTTCCTCCGAGCGCACTGCAGCGGTTCAGTAAGGAAGACAAGAACAAGATCGGAAAGCCCACAAAATATTCAGTGACAAAAAGCTTGTAAAGGGCGCTGTATATGCATGTGGTTTTTAGCAAAACAACCAGTTTGCATCAGCTAGTCAGGCCCCTAAATTTACTTTAACCCAGGGGACAGTCTTGATCTGGAAAAGACGAAGAAGAAACACTCTCCTGTTGCTATTACTTGTGTGTGAAAATACAGTTCAGCTGTATTCCTGTTGCTCAGAGATGAGAAGCAGTAGATAATGCCTGCAAATCTACATGCTACTTCCAACTCTACAGAATATGCTATTTGTAAAGGGTTAATCCGCATTAGAGCTTAAAAGTAGCCAAGCTGGTAGTAGCCACACATTACATGGTGTTGAAATATAGCAGAAATTGTGTTTATCCTGGGGCATTTCTTGCCTTGTACCATGGATTCAGATTGACTATCTTGGCTGTGACCCCGACCATTATAAGCAGGTTCAGGAAATAGATGATGGTTTTCCAGATTCATTTATTTTGCTAACAAAGGCTTTATTCAGCCAGACAATGAGCCCTAGAACACCGGGCCTTGTCCCAAAAAAGAGATTCTTCAGAGACTCTGTCTCTTTAAGAATCCATGGAGCTTTCGTCAGCCACCATCTCCAGCCTTTCAATTCTGAGAAAGATGTCTAGAAGAATGGACCAAAAATTATTTTGAACCAAGCAAAGCACATATCAACATATCCTCAAAATACATAAGCTATGCCTGGTTTCAATATTTCTGAATAATTTGATATTTTTACAGTTGTTACAGTTGCTTTGCAGGCACCGTTTTAATTGAATCTCTAACCCCTTTCAATCAGAAGCTTGTATTAAATAGAGGGGCAGTGGTGGCCTAGTACCTAAGGAAGCAAACTGGTAACCGGAAGGTTGCAGGTTTGAATCCTGAACTGCCCCTGAGGAGCAACTGAGCGAAGTAGCGTCCCCACACACGGCTCCCCGGGGCTTTCACTTTCCACTGCGTTCTGTCCGCTTGGACCACTGGTGAAGCACATTTGACAAATAATGAATCCCTTCAGCATATGATCTCTCCTGCCTGCCTTCTCTGAAGTGGTCGGCTCTGATCTCACGGCGACGCCCCCAGTCTCGCTTTCCTCATGCTTGTTATGGGGGGAAACGACGGGTGAGGGAGGGGAAAGCCCAGTATGTCGTCGGATTGTTCGCTGACTCTCCCGGAAGGGCGAGAGGTTCGACCTCCAGTCGCCCTGGGAGTGAGGCCGCCGCGCGTAGCTCGTCGGTGGCCGCAGTTCGCAGCGGACCCGGCCAGGGGATGCAGGGGCTGGCAGGCTGCAGAATTTCAATCATGCTTCACACAAGGAGGTCAGTGTCCCACAGAGGCAGCGCAGCGCCCCGTCCCGGCAGTGCAACCAGAGTCCAGATCGAGTCACTAATGACTCTCTGGGCAGTGCGGCTGGAGGCTGTGGAGGCCGTGGGCAGGCAGGTCAAGAGGACGCTGCCTTACCCTGGGGTCTTGCATAAGAGAAAGTGAGATTGTGTAAATAATTGAGCAGGTCAGACCCAAAAACATCAGCAAAGGCCTTGAAAATACTGAAATCTCAGAGCAACACACACTCACACTCACACGTCACATTTTACCTCAATTTGGCATGCTTATCCCTGCAACTTAGTCATGGATTACTTTTAGTCCTTTTCAGGTTTTGGTTTCATCTTGGGGAGCGGAGAGCTTTCCAAGAAAATCACCCATCCTTCAGCAACCAGAGAACCGACCACTGCCACGGCAATCTCCACAGAGAAGGGCGCCAAAGACACTGCGCCAAGGGCGCGAGGGGGACCAATCGAGTCAGAGGGGGAATGTAAATAGGTAATTATTTGACTTGTGTGCTCCGAGTGGAGGCACTGGGCTCATGTGATTGTTCCCAGACTAAATATTCTGCTCTGTAGGAGAATGCTAATTGCGGCTTGCGAAACCTGTATTGAGCGCTCCTCTCGTCCTCTTCCTCAAGCTTTTTATCCTGGATGGGAGCCGTGCGCTGCTCCGGGTTCTAGCGCTGGATCACCCCCCCCCCCCCCCCCCTGCCCTTTGTTGTACCACTTGATGATGTGTTAATGGATTATTATGCAGCGAGCCTCATTTCCTTGTTTGTCTCCTGGGGATAGGTATGTCACACAATAAGTAAATACTCTCATTTTGTGTAAGCACTTGAGCGTTTGATGTGAATTGCTGGGATTTGTCTTCAACTCGTTTCAGTGGTGTGATTGTAGTACCTGGGCGCCCCCTATAGGTATGTTTTCTTATCACTTGCACTGATTCACACTTTTCGGACCCTATAGTTTATTTATTTATTTCAGCAAACCACAGCTTGTGTTTCATATCGGAAAAAAAAAAGTAAATTAGAAGCTATTCATACCTGTCTCTGCGTCAACAAATACTGCATAGACATGCTGTGTGAAAAGAGGTAACCCCGATAGCGGCGCAGGCTGCTTCATCATTTCTATTTATTTCCTGTCGGCAATGAGATGGGGTGTTTTTCTCTGGCGACTGCCAAGCAGGGGCCGGCACAGAAGCTGTGTGGCTCTAAAAGATGAGTCCTTCTCCATTTCAGCTCAGGAGGGACGCCTCTGGAGACACGCTTGAGCTTTAGCTCACCGGAGGCCTGGAGAAACCCCAGACTTTTACAAATGACTGCCCGAGCTGCCTGCGAGAAATATGGAGGTCAGGGGCAACCAGATCCCACTGGCTGAGGATTTGCCAAATGGAGCTCTGAGTTTGTGGAATGGGAAAATTACTGATAAAAAAGATAGGCATCATTCATGGCAGTGTTATGGTATTTTCTCAATAAATTCTGTTCTATTCTACAACACATCCAGAATTGTAGTCGAAAAAGTGACAATAAACCTTCCCTAATAGTTTAACTCTTGACATCAACTATCCAAAGTCCAACCAGTCATTTTAAATACCCTATATGGCTCATGACATAATGGGCAGTGGACTGTAATTAAAAATGGTTCTGATTATAAGACAGATGCTCAGTTTTAGCAGGTGGGCTGTGAGAGCTCTGCCTCACAGAAAGTGTGGACGAAGCCACTGCAGTTTCTTACACAGAGATTAATGTGAACTTATATCAGTGTTATAAGCAATTTTATCTGCCTCGTTTGCACTCTTGCCATACCAAAGCAGATTCGGTGGCGTAATTAGCTCCATGACTGCACCACAACTGGGAAGGGCACTCAGAACAAGAAGTGCTATGCGCAATGCTCATCTTTAGACAAATGTGTTCTAGCTTTACATGTTGGTGCAACAGAAACAAATAGTTTTGTGGCTGCATTTACAGAACAAGTCAATTACATGGGTAAGGTTCATTAGCAAATACATCAATATTTATAATTTTTTTTCCTGCAAAAATTTTTCCTGGAAAATATTTGCTGCAACAGCTTCATCCCATCAGACAGCTGAACACTCAGGGACCTTCCACTCTGGACTGACACACACACACACACACACACACCTGTGTTACATTGAGTAATATCATCTATCTGTAATGTTATCTATTAACACACTGTTCCATTTTGCACAGCAGTATTTGCACTGTTTTTACTTTGCATATGTATTATTCATTTCTGGCTGTCTCACTGGTGTCTACATGTTTTTAATGTTACTCTTGCACTGCCTGTGTCACATGTTTGCACTCTTTGTAACCCAGTTTGTCTGTTGCACACATGCAGTTTATGTCAATATGTAACTTGGTTACAGAGTAGTACCAGGTTACAGAGAAACTTTGTTTTGTTTCACCATGTACTGTCTAACATGTATGTAGCTGAAATGTATTGATATGTCTGTGTGTGTGTGTGTTTGTGTGTGTATATATATATATATATATATATATATATCCCAGTGGTGCCTTCATTTGGGGCAGTGGTGGCTTAGCGGTTAAGATAGTGGCCCCGTAATCAGAAGGTTGCCAGTTCGAATCCTGTGCCACCAAGGTGCCACTGAGCAAAAGCACCATCCCCACACACTGCTCCCCGGGCGCGTGTCATGGCTGCCCACTGCTCACTCAGTGTGATGGGTTAAATGCAAATTTCATTGTGTGCACCGTGTGCTGTGCTGCTGTGTATCACATGTGACAATCACTACACTTTTTTTTTTTTTTTTATATAAAGGCAGGACACTACAGCCGTCTGTGCCAATACCAAAATAATGAATGTCCTTCTTATTAACCAAAGGACATCGGCAGCTTCTCACATTCATAAACCCCAAGGATATGAATTTTCTGTAGCCTGTATGCATAAGCAATATCAAATTAGTGACAAAATGCCATTGTATATGATTATCTTTAGATCAAATGAATTAGTCTGCATTGTCACTGATTCTGTACTGACAGTCGTCCCTGTTTTGAAGTATGTCAATCTGGAGAAAGTTTCCCTCATAACAATGTCACTAGAGTCTTACTTGGTATGGGTTGTTGTATCATTCAGCATCCATACTCATACCAGGCAATACATTGTATGGTTCCTCCTTTACTTGTTTGAAACACAGTTGGGTTCTAGAAATGCAAGTTTTGTGACAGTCCCAGGAGGGTGGCTGTAATGGGTTTTATGCTGTATATGCAAAAAGGGTCATCCCCTCATGGATAACTTAAAACAGAGAAGGCCATTACCGGAGCGCGTCTGGCTTTGCAAGCGAGGATATTGAAGGCCATGGGAGTTCTCTGGTTGGCAGTCATGTGTGGCTTGCTGAATAAATACACAAGCAGCACTATTAAAATGGCTTAAGAAAATCCAAAAATACAGCAGGAGTTCCTCTGAGATCCAAAAGCACTTTGCAGCAGCAAGCCTAGGATGAATAAGGTAAAGGAACTAGTCTGATGTTAAATAGAATATATACAAATAGAAAATATGATACTGTAACTTTTGAACACAGCTTTTACATTTTAGAATCATCACTAACCAGTTTTTTAGAAATGTATTTCACTCCAGACGATCATATTACTGTACACTATTATTGTTATTGCTGTACATTATTCAATTAGTAGTTCATTAAACGTTGAGTTGGTAGTAGCCGTAGGGTGGTAGTAGCCTAGTGGGTAACACACTCGCCTATGAACCAGGAGACCCAGGTTCAAATCCCACTTACTACCATTGTGTCCCTGAGCAAGACACTTAACCCTAAGTTGCTCCAGGGGGGGACTGTCCCTGTAAATACTGTCAATACTGTAAGTCGCTCTGGATAAGGGCGTCTGATAAATGCCATAAATGTAAATGTAAATGAGTAAACCTGTTAAAGATAAGGTTGTTAAAGCGAAGTCTAAAGCTAAAGTCAGGTGTATGATCATTTTATTACATGTGATTTATGAACTATAACAGGGCTCATCGGCTGTGATCTGTGACTTCGTCATCCCAAATGAATGTTTGTTGTTGTCTGCTATCGTCCCAAATCCAATGTCAAGTGCAAGCCTGGCGTAAGCCTTCCTCAGCTGAAGCATGCTGCGCCCTCATTTAAAAGGCTGTCTGTCCAGCTCTTCATCCAGCCTCCACTCAACCCGTGATCTGCACTGCACCGATAAACAAAAATACTGTCAGTGTTTGACGAGTTAGCAAAGGTGTCATAACACAAGAAACGCAATTGTGAAGTAGAGGGCAGACGCAATGTGCTTGACAAGGCTCATGCTCTTGAGTGGTTGAAATGGTTTAATGACTCTGTTGCCTAGGAAACAGACATGTGCAGCAAAAGTTGTGCAAAAATGACTGGAGCAGGTGAAGCAACAAAAGGAAAATATGGGAGTTTGCAAACAAGCTGCTTAGACTTACCTCCATCAAAAGTTCTTGTGAATGGCTGAACAATCCATGATGCAATAATGAGTCAAACATATGTGCTGGACGGGGTGACCTAAAAAGGTAATTAATTCATGTCTCTTATCTACAGAAACATCCATTAGATATGACCAGTTATTCAGCAACAACAGTATTCAGAATAATATGATGCTAGAATGCAAAAACGATACAATGCATTTTTGAATAGCCACATTTCCTGTAATCTCTTTCTACACCACCAAGGATTTTGACTTTATTGATGTGTCTTGTAAAATGTTTTGTTCATGCCAGTTTCATAATCACTGTAACAGTTATATAATTGAGATGTTCCCCTATATGTAGAACCAATAAAGGAACACACCGTTGGTGTTATATATTGAATTTTTAAGATGGTCATATACTGTAAAAAATGCTAAATATAATACAGACACACACACACACACACACACACATATATGTATTATACAGAAACCGGAGATGAAAGCTGATATATCAAAGTGTGACATTTTGATAGCTTAAGTGTGCATCTTTTGTGTCATTATGGGATGATGCTGCATGTACAGTAAACCAGAAATATTTATTCATATCTGTAAGCAAGGTCACAATATACAGCTTCATGATTGTAGGAGGATGTCAGAAATGTGACTTTACAAAGTGACTCTTGGTTTCTCTTTTAAATTAATAAAGCTGAAATTTAAACTGGAAATGCCTGCCTTTCCACTGCTTGGCCTGATGTGAATTTATTTATTGATTCCACACACAAGCCTGGAATTTTTCTGTCTGTCTCTTGAGTGTTTGTGTGGTCAGAATAATAGAGCATCAGTGGTCGCCTATGGGATGAAGTTGAACCATTCAAGCACAATCAACTCCACTTGATTGTCGGGGTACAAAAGCCAACAAAACATTTTTGCCAGTCTTGTTGCCTAGCAACAGGTGATTGTGGCATGCAATGCCCAGTTCCCAGTGTGCGCTCTGTGAATGGTGGATTTATGGTAGACTGATGATCAGCTATGACAATGAAAAGGCTTAGGCCAATTTTGCTTCCTGGATGTGATCAGGTTTGACACTTGATAATCTTGATGAAAGTAGAGGACCAGACTTGCCATCGCTTTGCTGGATCTCTAGATGTATTCATGATTAAAAATGTGAGTACGAAACAGTATGTAGCAGTAAAGGAAAACAGTGTATTAGACAATGTCTGTGAAATAATTTATCATATTGCTGCTTAGTGACTTAGCATACTACAATACTAGTGCATAACAAAACTAAATACAGTGAAATTCTAAATGTTTTGACTGTGTACAATGAACATTTATAGCATGTATGAACTAAATAAAAAATACATTTAAAGATTTTATAATAACTTTAGATGCGCTTAAAAATGGTCCTGGCTGATGCGAGGCTGGAGCCTATCCCTGGAAGCATTTCTGACAGCACCTAAAATAATATAGCATGACCAATTCACATAATGTGCATGTTACTATAATGTGGGAGAGAATATGCAAACTCTCTTTTCCTTGCTGTGCAACAACATTATTAATAAGAGCACAACCTGAATTGCAACTATAGTTATTTAATTTTAGTTTTAATTTTAGTTTCATCTTTACGTCATGCTGTCATTTTAGTTATTATTAGTCTTAGTCACATGATTAAGTTTTATACTCATTTTATTCTATTTAGTCAATTTTCAGCATTTTAGTCTTTAGATTTATCCATGACTATTTTAATCTGGTTTTAGTCTATTAAAATACTGCTAGTGTACTCACAAGAATCTGAATAGCTTTGAATAGCATTAAAAAACGAACTTGAGGTTAACACATAAAAAAAATACCATCCCGGAGTAGCAGGTAAAGGCTAATTAGACAGAGGGCTCTCAAGTTTTGAAGACAGGTAAGAGTCATATCCCACTCAACCCCATCACCAGTGAATCAGGAATGGGGGTATTTCATTAATAATTTTATTATTTGTGTTATTGTTATTAATTGCTCAGTCTTGTGGAATTATTCAATTCAATAAAACTATTTAGCATAAGAAATATGATAATAATGTAAGAATCATGTAAGGACACATTTCGTTGTGTCACCGTGTGCTTTGCAGCAGTGTTTTATCTTGTAATCCATATAAATCAATTTTTAATCTCGTTTTTATTCGTCAACAATAATATATGATAGATTTTGTTAAAGTGACCAGCATTTGTCACATATCATCTTCATCACATGAAAGTTTTGTTGACAAATATATTTTGGCATAAACAACACTAATTGCAACAGCAAAATAGACACAGAAATTTTTATAAAAAAAATGGGATAAAATATTTTCAAATTTTAAAATGTGTTACATTTGACTATATTTTTAATAACTAAATTCTGGTCTCAAATTTTTCTTCTCCGTATCTCACACAACTGTCCTTTGACCCCAGCACAATCAATTTACTTACCTGATTAAGACTGTGTTACTGTTTTATGATCACAGCATTAAGATGCAAATACCTTCAGGACACTATGCTAATGCCGCAATTGGAATCTAATCTTCCCCATCTTGTCTTCTTTATCACCTTCCTCCACTGATGATGATGAGGACACACTGGGAGAGCACAGCTTGAGGCACCAAGCCAGACAATTATCACTGAGACATAAAGCAGGCTCTTCTGGCCTATCACATCACAGCATGTGCTGTACATCATAATACAACATTCAGCAGGGGTAAAGAAGAGGTACCGAATCTGGGCTTCTTTACAGGTTCATGTTGTTTTGCACACTTTTCTTAGAACATTTTGTACAGGATCACATAAAAAATAGCTTATTCTACAAATCCCTCATCTTCACCCTAAAGGTGAACACTAGAGCTCCAGTTGTGGACCAGGAAACATTTAAGCCTATAGTGAATTTTTGAACACCTATGAA
Organism: Denticeps clupeoides; assembly: GCF_900700375.1. Lineage (NCBI taxonomy): Eukaryota > Metazoa > Chordata > Actinopteri > Clupeiformes > Denticipitidae > Denticeps > Denticeps clupeoides. Next base: position 17,410,659 of record NC_041711.1, read on the forward strand.
CTCCACCCACTCCTGTATAAAGCAGGGTTTCATATTCATTATTGGTCATATTTTCGGCCAAACTATTAGTCAGCATGTATTTGGTTTGCTACATCAACTAAAACACCTGGGATGACGCATATTTGGTTTGGTTACAATACAGGTATTCTACCTGGCCATTTAGGTCACATCTGAAGATGGAAATAATACAGACTGTTCTTTCACCTTGAGGGAATGCTTGTATACTGTGCAAGCAAAGTTACAAAATGCACTCGTGTTGTAGTCCACATTTGGAAAAATGTCCTTACACAAGCAGCTTACATGACTTGCAGAGAGCAGTCATAGAGAGCAAATATAGGTGAGCCATTACTGTGCCGCCAGGTTATCTAGTGGGTAACACACTTGCCTATGAACCAGACAGTCATAAAGTTCAAACCCCACGTCTAACCATTGTGTCCCTGAGCAAGACATGCTCCAGAAGAGCATGGGTTGCCACAGCGTGGTGAAGGAGAGGCACACACACTCAACATAATTTTCTAAACCCAAAAAGGGACAACCTGTGAGCCTTGCAGATACACTTATAAAGGGTCCCATAAAGCCCAGTGGCACCTGGGCATCACACCCCCTTGCTGAGACTTATTTACCTCTCAAGGTTTCTCCCTTTTTTCTTTGCTACTGTTGCCTTAATCACTATGGGCCTTGAGAACTGTGCTATTGTTAGGCACTTTGTAACCATGTACATTGTAAAAAGCGCTTTTTAATAAAATTTGATTGATTAACCCTGAGTAGCTTGAGGGGGATTGTCCATGTAACTACTGATTGTAAGTCACTCTGTGATAAATGCTGTAAATGTTTTATGTTTTATACATATTAACTGCTCAAGGCCTAGGGTTACTTGTTAAGACTTTCAACACAGTAACCCATCAGTAGTGTATTGCTATATCTGTCACTTCTAAAAACAAACAAAGACCAAAAACCTAATGTTCTCTGTGGGTTCATGGTGTCAGACTGTGACTGTGAGCAGTGAGAATGTGAGTCTGACCTCCTCACTGTTTGAAGGTCTGTTTGAAATGGAAGAGACTCGAGCAGCTGAAGCTCATGCCGTTCTGCTGCCCTCTCTCTCTGCCCTCTGAACACGGCGTCTCGGCTGCCCTTGTTTGATGAATTAGGCCAGCGAGGGCCCTTTTTGCTGTAAGTGGCAGTTGGCGGTGGCACAATGAGTTCAGGAGCTCATTCTACTTAAGTGGCTTGCATAGGTTCCTCTGCCCATCATCTCCATGTCACTCTGGGCAAAATGAAGGCAAGACAGGTCCAAAGCAGTTGTTCTGCCCACACACACATAATTATTGGGGCAAGAAAAATAAAATAAAATTTGTGCAAATAAAAGCTGCTTTCTCTGTACATTGTAATCATTGTTCTTTACATAAAAGTGAATCTGTGATTTCTCTGTGGGTTAATCATCTTCCAAGCATTCTGGCAACGATTCAAATTGGAACCAAAATATACATATTAATCAAAAGATTGACGATTGACCAATCTCCTCAGCTTCTACAGTGATTCCCTTGGACATCAACATTTTTTGATCTTCAGTTCTGCTTTCAAACGGTTGCAGCCGCAACTTCCTCGGCTACAGACCACGCCCACTGTAAAAACAGGCCGTCCCCATTCTTGAATGCACTTTACATGAATCATTACACCTCTCCAACAAATATTCTGATGGCGTGGCCATGCTGAGACCTCTCAACCACAACTCTGAAACAGTATGCAATGCCACCTCAAGTCCAACTTTTAGAAGTTGAGAAGGAAAACAATAGATTGCTCACGAACTGAATATGTACAAGATGCAGCCGTACATTAGGGCACACAGTGCGATTTCAGAGACAATTTTGCACTTGTGCGATAATTTCTCGAGTCTGGCCGAATCGCAGCTTGGTCATGTCTCAGCCCTCCCGACCAGGCCATGACCCACAATCGGCTTGTTGTAATAATATCAAACCTGTTTGAAATTTGTCACCCACCTTGAGGTTTGTCCTCGCTGTGCATGTGCGAACACAGAAGTTGGCGAACATCGTGCCATTTGCGCCACTGCCTCTTTTTTTATTTTTCTGTGGCCAAAATGGCCATCCCATTTTGCTTTGTTCAGCATCACTACTGAAGTGGCTTCTTCTTCTTTTGCTTCCGATGTGTCCATATTGCTCGTGTCGTTCGAGCAGTCAGGTCGCATCCGAGCATCGAACCGTACACTGTGTGCCCATAAACTGTGAATCTTTTCATTTTTCGCATGCAGTTTATTTGTAAAGTTTCAGCAGGGTGTTTACCCCACGACAGGATACGACCATGGTGAAGGCACCATGTATGCCCAGCTTAAGCATGGAAGAGCAGTTGAGTGGGAGGCTTAAAGGAAGCAGTAAATCTCTTATTGATTGGTGAGATAATTAACTACAAATACATCTATATTTGTACAGTCAATAAGGGACCATTCCATTGTTCTTCTCACAGTTTCAGTCTCGAAGAGAAGTGTTTCGTTCTCGATAGCACAAGCTCCACTGTCAGCCAGTTTGTTGCATAGAACGGACTGGAGGATGCAGACACAAAGCCCCGCCCCAGAATTCAACTCTGCATTCAAAAGTTTCATTTACTGATGTCAGTCACAGTGATTTTAGTAAAGCTAAATCTTATTCACTTTCCACCCTATTCACTTTCATCCTTTTTTCAACCATACAAACCCTTTTTTAGTTTTGTTAATATTACCAATAGTGACCAAAAGTGTATTATTGGGTGTGAATATATTGGATACAGGCCATCCATTTAAGGTATATGTTATAATCTTATGAGGAATGTTTTTTTTTTTTTTTTTAAGTTTCCTGCCTGATGAAATGCCACCTTGTCAGGGGGTTTGCTCAGCCTCTTAGGGTAGAGACCTGACAAAGTGCAATCCAGTTACATGACAAATACAGTTATCCAGAGCACCTCACCCGACCCTTTTCCTACCTCCATTGCCACCATGTGCCCCCTTCACAATTCTGTACTTCCCCTCATATTTGCCTGTCTGGAACTGGTCCTGATGCTGCAGATGAACAGTGGCAACATAAGAAATTGGTCGAACAGACTGGCAGCTTAAAATCTTGAACTCATTATTGACAACCAGCTCAGCTTCAATCATCATGCCACTCCTGTATTTAAAAGATCACAGCACAGGCACATCCTCCAACACATGATTGTTCCTCCATTTCTCAGGATCACAAATATGCCTTCAAAATCATTGATCGCCCTACCCCAAAATTCGCAGATATGAACGCTACGGGCATCACATGCCTCACATTGACGATAACAAATGATACAGATCAACCTCTGGTCCCTGAACCCACACTTCACCCTAATGCCATCTGGGCTCATCAGATACAGAACATTAAAAAATAAAGAAAAGCTCAACTCCCTTCTGCTACAAAAAAGGGTCAGTAACACATAGATTCACTGAAATACACATTTATATTTCCTATACAAGATATATTGCATCCATCTTTATCTTATTTCTAGGCTGTTCAGTAAAGTTGTCTTTTATGATGGGGTTTCTTGTCATAGCAGGGGTTCAAATTAGAGAAATGGAGAGCCCAATTATAGGAAAGGTCTCTACAGTGTCAGATATCTTTCTGCAGTATTGCTTCTCATGCATTCTGACAGCGGAGTATTTATTTTCCTCCACATGTACTGATTCTCACATTGTATTCCCTGACGATGTCCTCTCCTCTGAGGAAACAAGGTCATGATCATGCAATGATAATGAAAAGAATGTCTTCAGTGCCTGACAATGTTACATGTTAAGTACTTCTGATTAAATTCCTTGCTCTTTGCCACAATTAGAAATACCACATAACAAATTATATAAGGTCTGTAGGCACAAGAATCTAAACTGTTCTCCTAGTCAGACCAGAAAAGTCTTCGAAATAATTTTGAACTATTTTGAACATGTAACTAATCACTTTTCATTTGAGCTGCAATACTGCGAGCATTTCAGCTTCATCATCTGTAACCATCCTGTGACCGCAAACGTCACACAGGTTCTACGCTTTCAGCTTCATGAGAGCCTGGACGTCGGGGCAGAAGTGAACCGGAGAATCCATCTGGACAGCTGCCATAGTAAGACTGTGCAGTTTTTTTTTAAAGCAGCGCAGCAAGCAACGAGAGCATTCAGGTCAGTCTCCATATTGATCATCAAGAATTTCACTTTTTCTGTACGTACATCATTCCCCTGCTGGACTCCGCACAGGGCCCAGTGCTGTAGGCTGTTAAAATAATCATGGCCGCGCTATGGCCTCCCATCCCTCTCCCCCTCCTTCAGCCACTCATTACCCGCTGCCAGTGTTAATTCGGCCTTGACGTCTCAAGACATGACTCCTGTTTTTAAGAATCTAAAGAATGGGTGATGGAAATGAGGATGGATAATGAAACCGCACAGGAGTTTTCCTCAAAGCTAGAGGTGTTGCTAAATTTTTATGAAAATGAAGCACAGACACTTTTACCTGAATTACCAGTACAGAGCGTAAAACTGTTCGCACAGGACAATAATAAAAGAAATACTTTTTTCCCCAGGAATAGATACAGTTAATAATAATAATCAGCATGATAAAATAATAATAGCAAGTGAATGAACAACAGTGTTAAAATTAAGAATAAAACAAAATGAATGAAAGTAACACATCATATGTTTGTAAGCAAGAAAGTAATGATTTTCCAAAAGACAAAGATGGAGGGATGGAAGTGTTGGGGTTGCTCACAGGGTGCTTATTGAAAATGAAACAAAATCAAGGGTTCACTTCTGGATTTATCAGATGAGCACTAGATTCTTCAAACAAAAAAAGATGAACCTTCGCTGTAAAAAAATTATTTACAATTTTTTCCCCGCTGTGAATGAGTTCAGCTCCCTTCAGGGGTCTTTCCAGCTGCATATAGGCTCAGGACAGCAGCTCTACCCCGGCGCAGGCTAATTGTAAAAGAAAGACAGCACGCTTTCAACAGCGCATGTGACACAGAGTTGGCCGCATCTGCTGCCAAGGCCAAACATGCAAAAGGCACGTCTTAACGGCAAGATTTTTTTAAATATAAAAAGTATTCAAGGAGCACACACAGACATAAGAAATGTAAAAAGAAAGCACGTGAATAACCACAATCAAAGGGAAAAATCAAGACAGCGATGCATGAGAAAAAGAATAGACAAAACAATCTGCAAATAATACATGATTGCAATTACAAAATAAAGAATTGCTGTTTCAGAGCAAAATTATGTATTTTTCTCAAAATTTCTCGGAAGTCCTGATTTTCGAAAAATGCATAAAAAAAGCACTGTGCTCTTCTTTGTTATTTTTGAGGCACAGTGTTTTTCAGTCACATTTACAACTACAGCATCAGACGCCCTCACCCAGAGTGACTTACGACCAGTAGTTACAGGGACAGTCCCCCCCTGGAGCAACTTAGGGTTAAGTGTCTTGCTCAGGGACACAATGGTAGTAAGTGGGATTTGAACCTGGGTCTTCTGGTTCACAGGCGAGTGTGTTACCCACTAGGCCACTACCACCACGTGGTCAAACCCACGTTACTTATGAGGTTGGTACCTCCTTCATCATTAGACCGAGGCTTATTAAGGTCAGACTGGGGTGAAGACCTTCTGGTGGCTGGTGCTCCTACACACCAGCCTCCTTCTGGAAAGGACTTCGTTGGGCTCAGATATTCCTCCTCTGCAGTACTATCTGATGTAGTACTAGATTCGGTTCTGTTCCGCAGCACAGAGGTCAGGCGAGTTACAATGGGACCGAAAGAGTTCCTTGAATCTAGTCATATATACGACACTTGTTTCAAGTTGTGACAGTCAGGGCGACATGATAAAGGAAAATAAAAAGTGGGGTCTGCCCTACAGGGATTCTTTTTGTGTAATGATGAGGTGAAAACCCCTACTATGTGGAACACCCCCCAGGAGAGGTCACGCGGTATTCCGCATTCTGTCTGGGTGAAGGTAATTACCATGCACCTCATTTTTACTGGAATGCAAATAAGAATGAAGTAAAAGATAAAATACGAACGATTTTTTGTTTGTTTTTACCTCGATCAATAGACACTGTGGATTGTTGAGCTGGCTTTTGGGTTCAGCGTTACAGGGGCAGAATTTAGAGGAAACCTTACAAATGGTCAGGGTCAATTTCGCAATCTGGGCTTTTCGACACGCAGTGTCACACAGTAACCAGGAATGCGACATGTGACGCGGAAAACGACACTTTCCTTTTAATAAAAGGAAGCGCGTCGTACGCATTCGTGAAGCCCTTTTAATATCCGCACGGCGGCGACGTGTTTTTCTTTCGACGTTTTTTGGCCTCGCAACAACGGGGAAATGATTAGCCTTGCGATGTTTGCGGAGGGGTGAAAGATCGCATTTAAAGTGTTGTCACACATGCACAGACCTGTCTCTCATCGCACAGACCTGAACACCAACGTGAGTTACATGATCTATAGCTATCTATCTATCTAATGTATCTCTTCATTTTTACTGTGATTTGGCGTCTTCCAGCAGGTGCTCCGCCATGGACCCCTGCGCCGCGGTGGTGGAGCGGGCGGCTCGGCTCCTGAGCTGCAGCCCCGCCGCGCCTGAAGTCGCCAGGTTTCTGGACGAGCGCGACGAGCTGCGGCACCTACGAACTCAGTTCTTGGTTCCTAAAGTCAACGAACTTCCTCCATGTAAGTAAAAAACTTTACACTGCGGAAAGAATCGTTTAAGTTGTATTTTATCTTTTTTAAAAAGTTGGCAACGTTTCACCCCCCCAACCCGTCCACACATTCCACAACACGTGGAATCTTCGCGAACTCCCACTCCTTTCTTTATTTTCTTTGCATAAAGCAAATTTCACAAGCAGCACACTAGCCTAGATCTTTTTTTCCATGCAGAATAGCATATGCAGATCCCTGACCCGAAGAGCCCGGTCGTTTCGCGCATGCGCATTAGTTACGGCGCGCGCAGCCTGTTCTAAATGGACCAGGTTACACTTTTCTGCAGAAGTCATCTGTATTTTTATCAGGTGCATCCTCAGGTGCGTCTCTTACGGGGACAAAGGACATACTGTAGCGAGAATCAGGGCACTTCATCACTAGTGGGGTGTGTGTGTGTGTGTGTGTGTGGGATGGATCGGACTAATGTGCTGTTAATCTTGCCGCAGCTGACCTCTCCCTGGCAGAGGGCGCGGAGGAATGCATTTACTTTGCGGGCAACTCGCTGGGCCTGCAGCCGAAAATGGCCGGAAAGTACATCCAGGAGGAGCTGGACAAATGGGCGAAGACGTAAGCCGGGCCGCTCTCTCCCTTTCCGTGTCAGCCGCATAATGCAGCCGCACCGGGTGCTTTATGACTTGAGTGTTTCTCAAAATCAATAATGTGGCGGTGGCGGTGGGGTAAATGGCCACCTAGGGCTTTTTCCAGGGAATTCGGATGAGTTGAACTTCGACCCCCAGAATCGTTCTTTTGGCCACTAATCGCTCTAATTGTTTACAGAGGTGTTCACGGGCACACAGTGGGATCCCGGCCTTGGGCTTGGGCCGAGAATACCATCGAGGGGCTCATGGCCGACATTGTTGGTAAAGGCATATTCAGTAAATCTGTCTGGTATCCTGCTCTTGCTTTCCTATCCTCGGAACGTTTAATCCAGAGATGAGTACGACAATCACATTACATAATAACAGTACTAAAGACAGGAAATAAATGAATTTCATAGTGCATATGATCTACAGCAAGGGCTGTATTTAAATATGATGTAAAAATTACGCGAAACGTGCGAACATGAAACCTTTTTCAGTTTTATTAATTTCATTGCTGACAAAAGCGTGAAAGTATAGAGAATTCAGAGCCTCATCCTGACAATTTACAACTTCATTAGTTTACTTTAAAATTTAATGTGCACTTTCACATTTTGGCAAATACATATTAAAATAAAACTCATGGCTCTGCACCCTTATTCAACCAATTGCTTGGCCAAAGTTTGTACTGAGCCAATAAGGGATGAAAGTCAGTCAAGTTTTTGCAAAACAAAAGTGAACTAAATGAAAGGCTGAAACCCGCCAGTAATGCATGACTATTTCATCCTCCAATTTAACTTCTTAACTTCCCCTTCTTCTCGACTTCTCCTTGAAAACATGATTTTTGTGTCTAATGTGTAATGCAAAATACACTGACTAGTTGTCTAGCTGGTTAACAACGCTGCAGCAAATTACACTCAGTCGTATCCAGAAAATTAGTGGCTTTTCGCTGAGCTTTCTGTTTTGGCCACTGCATGTCCATGCAACAGTGTCATGGTGCTGACTCTGGGGGGGGTGCTCTGCAGTTTCATGGTGTCTTATGTCGTCGTTCTGATCAGCCTCATTGTGTCTAACTCGTGCCGAGTCATTGTTCGTATATCTCCGTACCCTGTCCCGTATGCTGTGAATTGTTATAAGTAAAACCCCTGTCCTGTGAAAGTCATCTTTATGCGTCCTCTTCCTTCTGCACTGTCCCGCCAATCTGACAAACACACAATAGTCTTTTAACAATTACTGTCTTATCTTCTACCAAATAAAGTGTACGATGCACAATTTTTTTTTTTACATAACAATGCAGTATCTTATTGCACATTTAAATACAGTCTGGCATGTCTGGATTTTGATCATGAATATTTTTTGCTGAATCTATGTGATTTGGCATATTATTATTATTATTTTTATAATTATTGTTGTTATCATTTTTAATAGGTGCAAAACCTGAAGAGGTGGCCCTTATGAATGGCTTGACTGTCAATTTGCATGTTCTTCTGGTGAGGAAAAAAAAAGGTTCATATATATATATATGTATATATGAAAATATATTTTTGTGCTGGGTAACAATTCAATATTATAATCTAGATTCATTCTTTTCATTTTTCTCTCTCTCTTTCTCTGTATTGTCATTGCAGCAATTTTAGACTTTCAGGTGCAATTTAGTGCAGAAAAATAAAACAAAGCACAATCACTTCCTTAACCTTCCACTTGCTTACTAGGCCACCACTGCAGCACTAATAGTGCTGCAATAATGCAATAACTTGCCTGGCACTAATATTTATATATTTTGAAAGTAAGTCTAGACTTTGGACTGGATTTTTGTTGTAATACTTTTTTATCGTCCCCAAAAGCTGTCCTTCTATAAACCCACGGCAAAAAGACACAAAATTCTTTTAGAGGACAAGGCTTTTCCTTCAGACCACGTAAGTCCTTCTATGTGCTCAGACCCATCTTCTCATGCCTCTGAAACATGTCCTTGCTGCATCATTCTATACCCGCCTGTCTCATTCGGAGTCAGCATTTACATGGGAATGTGTGATTTTTTTTTTACAGTATGCAGTGGAATCTCAAATCTGCCTACGTGGCTTTGACCCTGAGCAGAGCATGCTGCTGATGAAACCGAGGAAGGTAAAGGAACCGAGGGCCATTTGGCCCCAGTTTTTATATCGTAAAACTTTCTATATGTTGAGTTCTATATAGAGCACCCCGACAGCCCCGTTCTCACCCGTGTCTCTGTATTTAATGGATGGTGTGCAGTGTTTCCAGTCACTGCAGGTCTGGGGCTGCCTGCCGTGCTCTGCCTTGGTGCGGAGCTCGTAAAGAGTCTGTTCTTGTAAGAAGTGTCTGTCCTCATTAGCGTCGAATGGCCTGGTGCGATGAGCCTTGTCTGAGTGCGAGTGACCACCGCTGCTGCTTTCAATCTAACAGGGGGAGCACACTTTGAGAACGGAGGACATTCTGGACGCGATTGAAAAGGAGGGCGATTCAATTGCTGTCATTGTGTTCAGCGGAGTGCAGTATTACACCGGACAGCTCTTCAACATGGCGGCCATTACCAGGGCCGGACAGGCCAAGGTAAAAAAAAAAAAATAAAATAAATAAAATACTAACAACCTCAAGGGCAAAAGCGGTGCTGTGGCATTGCTGGCTTTGAGTTAAGGGTCCACGACTTGCCTCATTAGCAAGGCTCCCTGGTAATTCTTAAATTGCTCTGTACTCTGTACGGCCACAGCCCCACGCTGGGCCGTGTGAAGACTTGGCCGCCCCATGCTGATGTGTTTGAGATGGCCTTTGCGTCTGACGCATGGTCTGAATGAAATTGCTTTGTTGAAAGGTAAGCAGGCAGCTCAGCGGTGACTCGGGGGTAGGGATCCGCGGTGCCTTGGAATTTGTTGCACGACACTGCCCTCTCTCGGGGGGCCTGGCACTGCTTTCTTTGGCAGCCATGATGAAAGAACTGATGAGTCATTATTAGATGAACCTAATGGACCGGCTGTTTAAAGGTCGGTACGGTGATTTGCACTTAAAGACTGCCACGTAAATCAGTGGAGTCACTGCTGAAAACCACAGTTTTCTTTTCTAGCTAAGAAGTAGTCAAATACAACATTTCTTTCTAGACCATTCTATAAACACTCTATGTACATTTCCATTTAAAAGTTTAGAAATGTCATTGTTTTTGATGGGAAACAGTTGTTAAAGTCCATACATTGCTCATGTTGTAATTGACAGCTTGCATGGAAATGGCTGTAAATAATGGAATATTATATAATATAATGTATATTAATTTATATTTTTTTCTAATTTCTCAATTTAATATCATTTAATATTAATATATTATTAATAATATAATAAAATAATAATAAAAAATGATCAGCATCAAATCAGTGTTGAGTTTCAATGGAATACTGTGTTGGTTAGCATTTCAATTACGGTATTTAACAGATTCCCTTGTCCAGATCAACATACAACCAGTAGTTACAGGGGCTCACGGTCAAGTGTCTTGTTCAGGGACACAATGGTAGTAAGTTGAGTTTGAACCTGCGACTTTGTGATCTGCTGTTTCATAGGTGAGTGTGTTACCCACTAGGCTGGAATGCAAAAAAAGGAACATTTCAAAAGGAAATGTTTGAACAGTGTACATTAAGACAGGGTATTAATATTCTCTTCCTTGCATTGAAGTTCATTTGTTTTATGTTTAAATTATGTTAAATATTCATGGATAGAAATACCCGTTTATTAATCATATTTACCCTGAAGACTAAATAAGAAATAAGCATTACAGCGTGAGTCTACCTGCCACTCACCATTAAATACTGCACCCTGCCTTGTTTAGTATTGGTTGTTTTGCATATGCATATTAATTTAATATGAGTGTGTGTGAGAGCACCCTGCTCAGAGGACAGGCCTGATTGTTTCTTGTTACTACGTTCTTGTTCCGTTTGGTTCTGCAGGGCTGTTATGTGGGTTTCGACTGTGCTCACGCGGTCGGCAACGTTGAGCTGTACCTGCATGACTGGGGAGTCGATTTTGCCTGCTGGTGCTCCTATAAGGTCAGTCTAAGGGCGATGTGTGTTATTTTTTTATAATTTTTTTTCTGGGCAATGGCCTTCTGATTGGCAGATGTTATAAAGCAGTTGGGGGGAGAAATAAATGGCTTTTTGTTAAGTAACTGTATTCACTGTGTAACTTTTTTTTTAGCATATTTAGTGTTTTGATTTATCAACCATTTATATAATATACTTTGCATTTGTTTCACATTAGATACCTGTGCTGCATGTTTCAGTGTGTTTATTCTTAAAATAGGATGGAGGAATTTAAAAGTCAAGGCTAAGTGGGTGTGAATACCGGTTTGTTCTATTTCTTCAGTATGTGAACTCAGGAGCTGGTGGATTGGCAGGAGCTTATATTCATGAGAAACATGCCCACACAGTCACGCCTGCGTAAGTTCTGCAGGTTTTATTCTTCTGTACACCTTCTCTGCAACGTGTTTTCTTCAGTTAAATGTGAACAAGGCCAAGTTGCAGTTGCAAAAATATAATTGTAATGATGGTTTCTACACTTTTAAATGTTTTTTTTTTATTATATTAGGCTTAGGGGTTGGTGGGGACACAACTTGAAGACACGCTTCAAAATGGACAACAGTAAAAACTTACATTTTTATGTACTATTTGAATAGTTTTTGCACAAGTCTTAGAAAAAAAATGTTAATACAGAGAATACATTGTCATTTTAGCCATGATAGAAAATGGTTTATCATGACAGATGAACTGTTGATCACAGCTTCTTCAGTGGCTAAAAATTACAATTTGAAACCAACAAAAGCCGGAATACCCAAATTATGATGGAATGTGTTTTTTTTTTCTTGATTTTATACATTATTTCATTGAGTTCTCCAGAGCAGTAAGGTCAGGGTCCATGAAGCTACATACAATAACAACAGTTGATCAGCCGACCCACTACAGTTATTTGAGCTTAATGACATCTAAATGAATGGCAGTGTACTTATTAATAGATATTTTCAGAGATACCTATATTGACTTCTGTGAATTTTACATCTTTCACATAAATTAAAATGTTGCAAAAAGCTTGCATTACGTATAACAGTGAGTTATGTTGAACAGTGACTTTAGTGTGTAATGTTTTGCTGCCATCGTGTGGAGACAGATTTTCACTACATGAAGTGAGTAAAAAATTTTATAAATCTCTTCATAGCAATGGATCTTCTACCTGGAATTAGCGGCTTCAGGTTATCAAACCAGCCCATCCTTCTGGTATGTCCACTTCAGGCCAGTTTGGAGGTGAGTGCCCTTTAACAGAATATTACTAATTTAAAATGATTATTTGTTGTTGCCTTTATTACTACTTATTCTTCAATTTTGTATGCAGAGGGTATAATTTATGTGTGTGAAATGCTCTTTTGGGCAAAATAATACACTTCAATAAAATACAGAAGCATTATAGTAATGTATAAAGTAAATAAATTGAGGTTGTAGACTAAAATATTATGTATGTTTTTAATCATTCTTTATTAGATCTTCAGCCAGACAAGTATGAAGTCTTTGCGGAAGAAGTCAATTTTGTTAACGGGCTATCTGGAATACCTCATAAAACACTTCTACTCCAAGGATGAGTCAAACCTTAGTAAACCTTACGTGCAAATAATCACCCCGTCCAATCCTGAGGAGCGAGGCTGTCAGCTGTCCTTGTCTTTTTCTGTGCCCATCCTTGCAGTATTCAAAGAGCTGGAGAAGAGGGGTGTCGCTGTGAGTACCCAACATCTGCAGACCTGTCCTTGTTGCCCAGAAAAGCTGCTTTTAAATTCATTCATTTACTGTTGACATAATGTAATAATTTGCCTGAGAGAAGAACTGTTCCTCAAAGATGAAACAAATTACTCAGTTATAGTAATTTGTTTATTCCCTCTGTTGTATAGCATGGTAGACTCATTGACATTTTTTCAGCCCTGTCAGCCGGAGGAACCTGACAAGTTGCCAGTACATGCTGGAAAAGGGAGAACTTCATGAAGTTGAAAAGGTCTCACAGAAATGAGATCAGATCATGCAGGGTTGCTACATATTTAGTCTGCACTTGGCAAGCATGCAGTGCATTCACCATGCACCCATACCATTATGACCCAATATTGAGAAGGTCCCTCTGTTGCCACTGCAGTATCCCACGGTTTTGGTTTGGGTGTAGCAATGTTTAGGTAGCTGGAATTTAGGGTCCCTTCAGAATACTGCCTCCTCCAACATTATGCTCAGTGCCAGTTGTAGACAGGCATATATGAGGGGACAGATAGAAATGTGAAGGGGGCACATGAGGCAACGGAGGCAGGAAAGCAGTGCTCTGATAAATGTTTTTGTCGTGTAACTGGATTGCACTTTGTCAGGCCTCTACCCTAAGACCTGTCAAACTTGGGTGTCCCACCTGAAGGCTGATCTTAGGGTCACTGAGGCACACAAACCCCCTGACCACAACAATGGAAATTCCTCAGAGCGGTAAAAAAATGAAATATTCCTAATCAGATTATAACAACTAAAAACATTTACCCTAATTGGGTGGGGGGGGGATATATATATATATATATACACACACACACACACACACACACACATATATATATATATTTAAACCCAACACTTCTTACTATGAAAAAATATGTTGGCATATTTGAAAAAAGGATTTGTCTCACAGCATTAACTTTCTCTTTGTGAGCTGCTGGGGTGGAAAGGGAATATGATTTAGCTTTACTAAAATCGTATTGTATTAGCACATGAAACTGTTGAATGCAGAGTTGGCCGGGGCTTCATATCTGGGTCCTCCAGTTGACTATACAACAGACAGTAGAGCTATAATCGGGCCTAAAAAGTACAGGTTTTTAAAAGCCTGGATTTCTTTGCGCGTGCCATGACCGCTAACCTAAGAGGGAAAAGAAATTTCAGGGGAAATGAGGGGTGTTAAAAACAGAATAGCCTAGCCTCCATCTAGACTATTTCACTTCTTCAACATATATTTTTGCATCTCTTGCGACAATTAAAACCAATCACCTGACCACGGTGTCTGAGATTTGCAAATTAAATGAGTGATTGTCATTGTGATACATGGTGCAACCATCACCCTTGGTGAGCAGTGGGCAGCCATGACAAGCACCTGGGGAGCAGTGTGTGGGAATGGTACTTTGCTCAATTAATAAAACCTGTCCTCTAATTTGTGCCTTGTTTAAGTGGACTGCTCAGCTACTGTAGTAAAACTTGTCCATTTTCAGATTCTGCGTAATCTATTTTCTTTCTCAACTTCTAAAGGTTTAATTCAATGGGCAAGACGTTTTTTTTTAAGGGGGTGCTGCCCCCTCTTGCCCCAGCATAGAGGCATCGCCAATTATGGTGCCATGTCTTTCCCAGGTTAATGACTCCAATGCACAAAGCCCTTCTACATGATGTAAAAGGAAACATGATTCATCAGATCAGAACTGGTTTCGGTGATTTCATGGGCTGTAGGTACTTTTCTCTTTGACCTTTTACACAAGCACCCTGACTGGTCTGTGGCTGCGAAGACACTTAACCCAGAGTGTCTTCAGTAAATACTGATTGTGAGTTGCTGTAAATGTAAATATTGTTGAACTTTGACCTCTGTGCATTGTGAGTCATTAACGCATAACCAATAGTAACAACGCATTAAAGCAGCCGTCAAACCAAGATGACGGAGAGACTGTTTATATCCGTGATTATAAGTTGATTTTTGAAATTATAGCATTCAGGGACAGGAAGAAAATGGTTGGATGCTTTATGTCTGCCAGGTGTGTTTTGAGTCCACGTTGCTTGTTGTTGGCAGGAGCATGTGATATTTGTAGACCTTCATTTAAGTTAGTTCGAAATAAAAGTGAAAGTCATTGTGAAACACTGCAGCAGATTTAACCCATCGTCCTTAGTGAGCAGTGGGCAGGCATGAAAGGCACCCAGGTAGCAGTGGGTGGGGTCGGTACCTTGCTCAAGGGGACCTCAGTAGAACGCTGGTGGTTCGGTATTTGAACCTGCAACCTTCCAGTTATGAGTCTGCTTCCTTACCTGCTAAGTCACCATCTAATGGGGTATAGTTATAAAGCGCATTATGTGGTAGGATTGTGAGGGTGGTGCACAGAAATGGTGTTTAAACCAGCCTAATAAATCTTCACCTGTCCTTGGTGGCATTGTTATGGCTGATTGGTGTAATGTGCTTACTGATCAGTGTGAGCCTTGAGGCTGGATTATGTATCCAATCATTTGTCCCAACTGTTTGACAGATTTTTGTCTGGTTTGTTCAGTCACGCCGTTCTTCATGAAATGTGTATTCTCAAAATAATCTGTGCAAAGGCTGTTCAAATGCCTGAGTTGTAAAACAGAAATAAGTGTCAGGCATAAGGGCAAAGGTTCAGAAGGTGAGGGGTGAAAGGTGGTAAGATCTGCCCTTTTCATTTTTAATGGCACTCCGTTTGCAATCTGAACCTGTGTATGTATTGCAAGGAATGGATGTGTTGTTAAAGTTCACATTTCAACCTTTTAAAGGTACGTTTTCAATTGTGATTTTCTTTTTCAATGATGTGTGAAGTCTAATTGCAATGTGCACGAGGGCTTAAAGTTTAGTCTTTTACATTTGTTTAGTGGGTAAATGGCTGAAGGCCAGGGCAGATCTTAAGTGCTCTTTACTCTGTGCTGTGTGTAGTAGCATGTACAACACAGCCGATGGCTGCCGATGTAAATGGTGCAAAGTTAATTAAAGCTACTCTCTTAGCAGTTGCGCCGAACCCATTCCAAGAATTCAGGCAGCACCTAATAAAGCGGCCACTGTCTGTACATGCCGCGTTTAGTGCTCCAGGCATTACTTTGTGGACGGCACAGTTTCACTCGTTTCCTGTCAGCTTGGCCTGTAACAGTGATAAAGTGAAGAGATGAGGGATGACAGGGGTAAGTATGTTTCTCAGTAGCGTCACAGAGGGAGCACCTGGGCCTGACAGCTCTCTCTCTTTGTCTAATTTAGGGCACAGGGGTTTGGTTGCTAAGGAGCTTTTGGCTAAATAGTGACACCCTTTTTCCTGACAACCCAGTTTGTAGATGTGGTGCACTGATGCTCCAGAATGTTCAAATGTAACATGACCCGTTAATATGTTTTTGATTGAAAACTTTTATTTTCTCAAAAATCAAAAGCTATTTCACAGGGAGGTTTGTTTAGTAACATTTGAAATATACATTTGAATGGTTTATTGCTTATGCTGACTGTTATTTGCATTGACTATTTTGAAAAATTAAGCAGAAATGTAATTTGCATAATTATTTGGAATGCAGTGTACATATAAAGATAAAACAAGAATGAACTGCTCGGTAGTTATTTGTATTATTTTGCTATTATTTTTTTATTGGTGTGCAATTATTTCAGTCACCATAACATTGATCTTTGGAGAAGTTCTTTTAAACAGAGATCAAAATGGGAGGAGCCAGATGATTGACTGAATGCTGCCTCCTCAATCGGGATGATTTTAATATCATGTTTACCAATACATCACATGTGCAAACATCATTAAGTTGGTTTCTTTTTGTAAATACTGAGAACCTCTTTAAACGTACAGTAAATATCAAGCCAGTTCGAAAATAGTGCTGTAAGTCTTTGGTTTGAAAGATAACTCATCCAGGTCTTCCACCTCTGTCTGCTTGTTTTTTATTTACAGAAATAGTATGTAGTAGCAGTACCAGTAATATTTAGACATTTAGTCAGGTCTATAGTTCTCAGTTGAAAGATAAATGCTATACTGCAACGTGTACATTATGTGACTAATATCTCGTGTCTTTTTTTTTTTTTCTGTTTAGTGTGACATGAGGGAACCCAACGTTCTGCGTGTAGCTCCGGTGCCTCTATACAACTCATTCAGCGATGTGCACCAGTTCATCAACCTCTTGGGTTCGGCGATTCTTGCCAGCAGTAAACCCCAGGGCAGTTGATGCAGGTTGGTCTGGTGCACAGCACAACGTGTGGCAGACGTAGTATGGTCTGTGGATGGTGTGTATGTATATGTAATACATCATATTTGTCTTGCTGACCTCTTTGCACTAAAGGGGTCATCTCGGTCTTTTAAGGTTAAGTGCCACTTCACGGCATTAGTTTCTATTTCCCAGATGGGATGGTGGATGATTGCCGAACCTAAAAAATCTACTGGTTTATAAAAGTCATCAAATTCACTAACATTTACAAATAAATGAAGAAAATCATGAACTCACTTGCTTCCCAGGATTAGACTGTTATTGTTCATGATGTTTTAGAGGAGAATCAATGTAACAAATGTGCAACAATGTAACAAAAGAGGATATCTTTAATTATTAAAATTGTTGTGGCATCTCTAAAACCTGAACACACCCCATTATTTTAGCATGGATGAAACCATTACAAAGACTTTTTTCTTATTCGGATTCAACTTCAATAGTACCCCAAGTAATGGTTCTGAAATGTATAATTTAACATCCATACAGAATGTGTGAAACTTGTTAAAGTGTATGGAAACTGTCTTGTATACTGTTCTATATAAATAATAAAGAAAAAAAAAGTAACAATGCTTATGTTTGGAATGTTTAGTGGCGTTAAAACACTTTAAACAGCTCTTTATACAGTGGAGCAGCCACCGAGTTGTCCCACTTAAAAAGATGAGAGAGCTCTGTAATTTTCATCATAGGTACACTTCAACTGTGAGAATGTAGAGACAGGAAATCACATTAGAAATCACATTGTATTTGTACAATGGTACAGAAAATAAGTATTTGGTCAGTAGCAAAAGTTCACCCTGATACTTTGTAATGCAACCCTCCCCACCCTTCTCCTTCCCCTTCTCCTTCCCATGTCATTTTGGGCTGTTTCCTCACCGTTCTCAAGATCATTTCTATCCTACAAGTGGAAAATGAATTTAATAATGTAGGCGTAAACTTATATATAAAAGGTGTAAACCAAATTTTATGACCAACAGGCACAAAAAAAGAACATATTATTGCAGAATGTTCATAAATCTGTCCCCTTAGCCATACCATTAGATAGCATCATATAAAATGAGGCATGCCAAACTACAGTATAGAGTTCAGACATAGCATATTTTCAAATCCACTTTGCTTTGCTCTTATAAGATGTAATCAGTAGAATGGCAATTTAAACCCTATTTGGCTCCGAGGGACTTTATTACATCCATTTCCTCTTTAATGTCTTAGTGCATACATTAGGACTCGCTCCTGCTGAGAGCAGGTGTGACCCCCCTGGAGTCACGGTGCAAGATAATGTCCCATAATGAGAAGAAAATTAAAAAGTAAGTGCACGTATCACCCTTGCTTGTTTGCTGTCACATCCTGGAGGATGGATGGGTTTTTGTATGTTGATTTTGCTCTTAACTTCAATACCAGAGTTATAATGTGACAGATGGAAAAGCCTGCTGGTGCTCCGTTCCACTGATGGTGATCAGCATTCTGTTTTTTTTTTTATACCAAATCATTCATGTGCTTGTAAAATCAATCGCATATTATTTTGCGGCCGGAATTTCCAAACGCATCACAGGATGGAAATGGAGTGTTTTTGCAGTGCTGCAGAAAACTGTGGAGATGTTTTGTACGAGCAACAAAGGAAGCGTTTTATTAGAATCAGGCAGGCATAGTTGCAGCATGTGGAGGGCAGACTGCTTGATTAATTAAATTAGGGATTAAGTAAATGACACTGAAAGGCAAAGTCTCACAACACCGCTGTAAACAACTCTTAGGAGGCATGGGCAGAATGTTTTCATCCACATGTTGGCTTAATGAAGGCAGCCCGCCATATTCATCCCCACTACTTAATTATTGTCAGAATTAAACGGCCTCTATTTTATGGAGAAAATGAGCAATTTAGTCATTTGTGCTTGCCTTCCTGCGATCGGTATTTTCATGAAGTCAGATAATTGAAATTAATATGTCTTTTCAAAGTGCAATAGTTCCTCAGCTGATTACTTTAGCCCACACAGTGAAAATAATATTTGTTAAGGCCATTGTGAATGCTGAATAATGTCTGATGAAAGAAATGTAAAACCAACCAGCTGAATGCCAAACAGCTGATAAAACTAAAGACTAAAGTATCTGGTACATATCTTTTATTTTATTTTAAATAACTGATTTCGTGTATTTATACAGATCTGTTAATGTGAAACAGACTTTTTTGGGAGAAATATTGGGTTTTGTCTTTTATTATGCTGCAGAAACTAGGCATAAATATTGTTCAATGTTGTGTTGTAGAAATTAAACATAATTTAATTTACAAAAATTATTTGCACACTAAATAATATAAGTGATTACATGCAATTAGCAACAAACTGTTCAGGATCTCTTTAGTTGCTTGTTTTTCTATTTAATGGCAAAAAAAAAACAGTTTCTTTGCTTAGCAGAATTTTGCTTAGCATATTGCTTTATCTTGGCCTGCTCACCTTCTCTCTGTTTTAATGTTTTTTTTTTTTTCTGGAAGAAGCTCAAAAAGCTCACAGCATGTGGCTGCAAATGGAATTATGCAGAAAAATGATGAGTGATCCATCTCCCCTAACATTACACACCTCAGTAGCCTGCAGTACTCGCCTACCAATTAACACTTACTTTATAACATGTTGGGCTGTTCTTAATGTTCCTGCATGTGTTTATGCACTATTACCTTGACTGATGCCTCTCCCACAATTAGACATAATTGGCATATCAATATGCAAAAGCTAAATGGATTAACCTTCTTTAAAACTAATGAGCACCTCTTTGCCCAGCTGGTGAACGGACCTGAATTTGCATTTGTCATTTCTTTCTCTTCTTCTTCTTCTTCTTTTTTACAGTATTTTTTTGTTGATTGTGGTGATGGAAGGATCTAAATAAAAGACATTTAATATATCCAGGGTCCCCTAGCAATGTCTACCTTACACAGGGTGTAAAAAAAAATAAACATGAAAAAGCAGCTTGGTGGTAAACGGCCTGTATTGAAACATGGTGGGTTTTAAAAGATGAATAATTTGTACAGCGCAGTTTTGGCACCGCTCCAAAGATAAGCACTGCTTGCAGTGAATGTGGATATGGTTCAATATTATCTAACCCCTGATTCAATTTCCATGCATTAGTTTCAAAAGTCTTTGTGATTTAATCACTCCCGGCAGCCCGGCGAGCCCTGGCCTGCTAGCTGGCAGCCGGAGCGATTTGTGGGTGTTCCAGTGCGCATCCTGGCCATCCAGGAGGACTCATTGATTTGTGCGCTTTGCCAGGTTCCTGCGCTCTGGGTAGCGGCGTGTCAGCTGAATTGCTATCAACAGCATCTCTTGTAAAACATCTGGCCTTTGACACCGGCGAGACTGGAACAGCAGCTCCGGTGGAGCGATCCATCTCCTGAGCCGGAGTGCCAGCTTCTCCTATTAGAATCCAAAATGGACATGAACCCCCGCTGAGGAGCCTGTCTCTGCGCACTGCCTCGAGGTTTTCTGCACAGTTAAGGACGCATTAAGGAGAGCTTTCAGAAAGGAACAAAAACAAGGTTGTGAGAAACAATAATTTTATTACATGCGCCGTGCGGATAAAATCAGAAGAATAAATATTCACTTGACCATCCACAACCTGTGTGCCTTCTGACTGCTGGGATTTAGGCTCATGCTGTTTTAAAAGGTCCGATTTGATGGTTCCTGACTAGTTTTTACTTCCGTCATACCCCTGTACTGGATCCCACGTAATAACTTTTAGGGTCAAGCACACCACCGTATCACAATATTTCGCCTTGAGCTACAAGCAGTACGGTGGCACTGGAGCGACTTTTTAGTTTTTTTGTGCTTTGCACCTCTCACAGTCCCCCCCTCAGACGATGTGCGCGAGTACATTTAAACTTGGCCTGCCAGGGCTTCATCGCTCGTGGCGTTGGGAAGTGTAGGGTCCTGCAGGTAATAAGGATTAAGAGCGGCATGCATCAAATTTAATTACTTCAAATAGCTGCCCCTCAGGCTTGTTCCAGCACGCCATGCTTCTGATCTGACAGCTGGAGAAGGTAGCCAGAAAAGCGAGTTAGGGGACTTTTCATCATTTTAATTAATTGTAAAAGAACCAAACCATAACCGGAAAAAGGGAGGAAAGATCCTAAGGTCTCCCACTCCCATTCTACAGTCATCACACATTTTGACATCTTTAAAATAGGTAAAATTCTGTCCTTTGGGGAAGGGGGGACCTTTATTTATTATCGTCAAATGTGTTATTTGGGGACATAATGTAATATAGGCCACAATTTTCTGTTTAATATACAAAAATATCAAGTGCTGAAAATAGACACATGTATGCTCAGCCCAATCTTTTTCTCTGCAGCGAGCTGATATGAATTATTGCTTTCATGCTGCATTACTTAATGGTGCCAAGCAACGTCCTGCTTTTAAAATCCAGCCGTTAGGTGAATGCAACCTTCTATTTTTTTATCACAATATTTCCATAAATGAACATATTTCTAGAAATTCTGCACCATTTAAATGTAGGGGAAGTGCAGACATTCACCTTGTGATGAATACCAGCTAGTTGCTTTAGGTTTAATAGAAGCAATGGGCAAAATGACTGTAACGACGTGGCTCATCAGTAGCCCCTCGTGCAGGTCCCCAATCGCCCTGGCCCCTCTCAACAAGGGACGGACAATATGTTGCGGCTTTAACTTATCAAAGGTTTTTATCAAACGCCCCCCCCTTCTTTTTGCATTGGGTAAGAAGTGGATAAAAGGCTTGTTTTTGGCTAGAAGTAGCTTATTAAAAAGCTTCATGAATAAGAGAGCGTGCGAGGAAGGCTATTGTGAGAAGGGAGGAGGGGGGTTGAGACAAAATGTGAAATACCAGGCAAAAAGAAAGTTCTTCAGAAAAGAAAATTGCCTTTTAATGTGTTCAAATGATCTCATTCCTAAATCAGATACTATAACCTTGTTAGCATCTGGGCTTATTTCCATATTAACAACCCCTTCAGAACCTTCAAAGTGATTAATAATTGACAACAAATGAAATGTTTTGATTGTCGTCGCCACAAAGCATGTTTAATGTTTTATATGTTCCATCCTAGCTAATTATGCAGATGACACATTTGTCAGACCCTCGTCTTCCACTGGTACAGTGTTTCCAGAGGGGAAAACAGGCTATCCGCGCAGTAATTAACTGCTGGAAAATGCTCAATGACCTGCAAGAGAGTCAAATGGCTGCCAATTCAGACATTGTTTAGCCATAGAAGTATGCTGGTAATTAAAAATTGGGTTTGTACAAAATATATATATATATATATATATATATATATATATATATATATATATATATATATATATATATATATATATATATATATATATATATATATATATATATATATATATATATATATATGTATATATGAACTTTATCCTACACATAAGGTTCACAAGTCATGTGAAATTTGTATAACCTTTATGTTCATCATAATTATTCATTTTTGTTTTTGCTATAAAATGGATGTTAGGGGTCCCAGTCATCCCCTGTTTCTTATCCAGCTGCCATTCAGGTGGTCCAAAATGCAATTCTGTCATCCCCAAGGGATATAGTATCATAGCATGTCTTATACTACTTGGCATGCAATGTACATTCATCTTGCTACCAGAGTGCCAGCAGTGGTGTAGTGCATACACAGGAAAAAAGGCAGAGGTCTTTACCACCAACCAATTTTGGAGAACGTAATTAGGGAGTTCGCTTAGCATTAGCCGTGATTATCCAGTGTATTAATGAATGCCTGAGGACCCCGTTTAATGATTGTTATATTTCATGGCAGGGATGGATGAATGAATGGATGGATGGACGAGTAGGATATGGCCAGAAAAATGAATGATGCCAAAAGGTGACCACTGACCATAAAAACACAATTTAATAATAATTACAGACAGGTTGTTATTTAAAAAATATGAAATGTATTAGTAGTAACAATATCCATGTAGACCGGTACACTTGTAAGGTGTGTGTGTGTGTGTGTGTGTGTGTGTGTACACATGTGTACGTACACAGATCCTGGATCAGTGCTCGGTAAGATTTGTGTGTCCCTGGAGACACTGTCAGATTTCCACTTTCCCCATTTACGTGAGCGTTCCTGTAATGCAGCTGACCCCCCGACTCTCGTTACCTTGTCATTCCGCGAGACGGATCAAACGCAAGACGTGCCGGAAATAGCCGGGCTCTGACCTTGAACTGGCCGCAGAAGTGAAAGATGACAGGACCCCACGCACTGACATGTGGGGGGGGGGGGGGGGGGGGTGAAGTACCTTCCAGTGCTGCTCCTGCAGTAGGACAGTAGAGGGCAGGCCAACACTGCGGAAAGGAGCGTAGGGGCGCTTCTCCCCGAGCACAAATAAATAAATTGAATCTTTAGGATTGCCATAATGTTCGTACGGAGCGCACTGCCAGTGTTGCTCTGTGGGGACACTGCATATCACTTATGGTTTTTTATATTTTAATGGGGCTGTTTATCGCCCATCAGTTACATCATTGGCAGAAGAGTGATGAACAGAAGACACTTGATATGAATGAGTATAAAATTCATGTGAATGAGAATAAAAAACCTTATCCGGCTTGATTAAATTACATCAAGGACCTAGCTTGAGAACATTTCGGATTTGGAACTTTGAATTTAGAAAAGTGTGAAGTTTAACACACTGATTGATTGGTCGGAAATATTGGAGCGCTGCTGAATTATTCTGACGATGTTAAAGTGGTTGGAAAAAAGGAAAAAAAAACATGAAATCACAATCCGCTATCTGACATCTGAAGAAAAAAAGAGATCTGGACTGTAAAACTGTACCACGGGAGTTTGCTTTTGAATGGCTGCTGTCAAAATAAAGGCCCATTGTTCTTCTGTTGAGTTCTGTGGCACTCGTTATTTGTTTCTTTCATTTTTTTTTATAATCTACATTTTTATATTGTTCTGTACTGCCTCCAAAAGCCTTGATAAGATCTCGGCTTAATTTTAGCCCAGCAATGCTTTGGTCGCCAGTGTCATCTGCGTGGCACATAACAGGAGAGCGGTGGAGCCCCAGCTGTGTCCCAGTCAGTTCTCGCTCTTTGAGAAATTCGCTTCATTATAGAACCCTGGGGAGGCTGCCTCCTGTGGACAGGGACACTTGCCAGGCTCCCGTGTGCTCCGGGTTCTGTGTATGTCTGTTCTGAAGCAGAGATTTATTTTTTTTTCTTCTTCCTGTTCTCACCTCTCAGGTTCTTTTATAGAACAGTTTAGTGTGTGTGTGTAGTGACCCTCGCTGGAGGTGATGTGTTTTCAGGGAACCGTTGAGCATCTGCTCCTGAGGATTAGCCCTGAACAGTTGCTGTGCACATTTGTTGCTTGGATCAGCATAGCACTAATATCTTCTTTCTTTTTTTTTTTTTTTAAGCCCAGTCATGCTGTAACGGCGCATATAATCTGTGCTGAAACAATATGTGATGATCATTTTGCATTGATTTAATGCACACATTTACATTTTTATAAACATTTTTGCTGCGGTCTGGTTCCCTTTTTGTAGGGAGCATTCCCTGTGTCTTTCTCCCCCACCCCCTTTGTACCGATTTGCCTGCTGCAAAATTTTGGGGAAGACATAAATAATTCACAGGAATAAGTCTGGAATATCATGGGCAATCTGCAGCTTCTAAATCCCGTCCATTGTTTGTAGGATGGAATGTCGTGCACGAGTGGCGGACGTTTGAATATATTATCTGTCTGCTCCTGATGCAGGAATCTGCCCTCTGAGGGTCGAGAGAAATTACTTTTTTCAGTAATAAGCACATTGCTGATCATTTGTCTTATCTTTTCCTCTGATGAGATTAATAGAGGTGACAGTAAGAAGAAAAATTCAAGTCTTTCTTGATAACACAAGTCTTTCTCTTTCAAGATTTTAGATTTTTCAAATGTACGTATTGTGGAAGCGAAAAAATCCAGAAGGCAACTTCAGGAAGTGATTGCCACGGCCTTCGGGTGGCATTTCGGCCGCGCCCGTCCCATGTCCGTGTCACCATTCCCGGGCTGTGTGAGCGGCGGGATCCGCTCGGCTCCTGGACAGGTGGCCGAGGTGGTTCACAGGCTCCCCTCCGTCCCCACTACGGCCTCCCTACGGCGCGCATGCGGGGGATCCAGCCAGGCCTGGCAGTGGATGAACAAGCTTGCAGTCCCACATCTTATCTATGTGTGTGTGTGTGTGTGTGTGTTAGTGTGTACCCCCTCCCCATTCCTCTCCTGTTTCCCTTTCCCTCTGACCTATTTAGTAGAAGGATCTCTTAACAGGAAGATTAGGGCAGTTTAATAGCAGGTGACACAGCAGTGTCCTGCAGTGCTTTTCTCTGCTCCTCCTCGGCTAATCCTCGGCATCTTCCGCAAAAGAGCTTTCACAAGAAATATTGTAGTTTTTGGCATCCACTCCTTGAGGGAAGGCATGATTGTCAGAGTACATTTTTCTGTGCTGGCGAGCGGGTCCTCAGGAGAGCTGTGGGGCCGGGCTCCCTCCCCTGCGTTAGGTAAGCAGGGATGCTTTCCAAAAGAATTCCACCTAAAGCTCTTTGGAAATTACAAAAATTTGTCTTGTGTATTATCCTGTCACCTTGCCTTAAATATCTCTGTAAACATCATAAAGTGAAGTCCAGTGGTGCGTTCACGCTCTCACCCTCACACGCACACACACACACACACACACACACACACTCTCACGCACAAAGTTGTTCTCATCCTGAGATGAATATCTCTCCTGGCTGTTGTAGTTCCTGCCCCTGAAACATGGCCTGGGGTCATCCAGCATCCTGCATGCTGTGAACTCGTAGCGTGATCTACACGCCAGCTCAACCGTGCACACACACACACACACACACACACACACACACACACACACACAAAACCCAAGAACAGCCCAAATACGCATGCTGATCTGTAAACGCCTCTGCATCGCAGGAGAGGTCGTGCAAGACGGCATGCTTGCATTCATAAAGGCCGTATGCATATTTATACGGCATTAAAATGTATATATTATTAACGCTTAGGAATATGCACTTTCTGAGATTTCAAAGTTTAAGTATAAAAGAGAGTGAAGAGGAAGGTTGTGCAAATATCAGGAAACGACATTGTTTCCGTCTGCTTAAACACGCAAATCTCAGCCGCGAGGCCGGAATAATTACTGAAACGTCCAGCTCGGCCCGTCAGGCCTTTAATTACCCTCAGCCTCTTCCCGTCTATATATTTATCACCATCCAAACCGTCTCTGTCCGGGCGAAGTGGAAAGCACCGGGGTGTGTGTGAGTGTGTGTGTGTGTGTGTGTGTGTGTGTGGGTGTGCGTGCGACCATTAAAAACCGCCGCTGTCGACCTTGCTGAAGAATTGCCCGGCTCCTACTCACAGATTGAGTCGTTGACCTGGAATAGGTTTTTGTGGTCAGTGTGTATGGCTCACAATTTGCCACGGGTCAGCGCACCCCCCCACCCCCCGCGCGCGCGACCCACACTAACCACATGCCAGGACGGGCGGTACTAGTAATGGAGGACGAGGTTCCATTAACGTTCCCACATGTTCATTTAAAGCATGAACAGAACTAGTCCAGTATCTCACAGTAGACTGTATTTTAAATGGCTTCAGAAGGAGGACAGATCATTTTGTCCACAGCGGTACAGCTACTGATGAACTCTGCACCGACGGTTCTAAACTCCAGGGCTGAAGGAACTCTGCCACACCTGATCCAGCTCATCCTCATGATCAGGCATCTTCTTCAGAATCTTCTTTTTAGAACCTGAAAGTTTAGTTCGCTGAAGAACGCTAAAATGTTTGGTACAGAGACTCAATTTCCTTAACAAAGTTCCGTATAATTTTAAAAGAAAGGCAGAAACTCCAACACTGTTTTACGTCTCGCACCAATATTGTCATCATTACGTTCCCATATTCTCAACAACAAAAAGTAATATTTCACATGTGAGTGTGTATAATAGCATGGAGTTCATTAAAGTTCCATTTTATAATTTGCTCTACTGCAGCAACACTCATGCTGTAGAAGATCTTATGAGTTTTCCTTCGCCGTTCCCACCGTCATCGATGTTATTAAGTTTACACAGGCTGGGCGAAGACAACAGGAAGTCGCCTGAAGTGGGGACATGTTCTCTTCGCTCGGAAGGTCTGGGAATGACAATAGAGAGTAAACTTTCAGGTCATTTCCCTTCCGCTCTGAGAGATAAGATGAGCTCTGGCCTTTTGGACTTCCATCTGCGGCCACGCAAACACTGTTGAAACTCTGGTTCTCCGCCATCAGAACTACCCGCAGTGGAACCCAATTCAAGCCGTTCCGCAGTCCAATACATCATTGTGTCGGTCCTGCTCTATATCATAACATATCTGACATTTGGGGCTTTTAATTAAAAGAAAATAAGATCTGCAGGAGCGGGAAAAAAAACAAAATAAAAATGGGTGTTGCAGAATGTGGAGCAATTTTCTGTTATCTTTCCTTCTTTATTTCAGTCATTAAAAAGCAACATCTATTTCTGCTATTTCTCACTGAGAAAATTAGATGAACTGGTGCCAGGCATTTATATTTGCTGCTCAGGACCCATTCTTTTATTTTGACATGAGTTTTATCACATATTATGCATATTACTGTAATGGAGGAGGCCGAGCCTCGCAGTGCAGTAATTTAACTCTAAAAGCAGCAATTCGGCATTCCGGCCTCCCCAGCCGAATGCATATTTCTCTCTTTAAGAACACCATCAGTTAACTAGCTTTTCGCTTCTGCACACCCCTGATGCTAATGTCTGTCTTATCTCATTCAGAGGTTAAGATGTTATAATCTCTGCTCAATAGCCTTAAGATGGTTTTCTCCAGCGCGTTAACTTTTTGTTCAACATAATCCTGGCAGTCGGCGAGAGGGGGTCATGTTTATGAAATGTGACTCGGAGTGAACGTGCCTTCCTCTGGCAGCATTTAGAATTAAAATACATATGATTTCCCTGAACTTCTGATCTCGCAAAAGAGAGGGAGAGCCGTAAACAAGTATGAAATTAAGTGTCTTTTTGAAAGGCTTGGCTCTGGAACGTGAACGGAATGGAGATCTGCAGACTAATCAGATGGGGTCCCGAGTCTCACTGTGACCAGGCAGCCTGCAGGAGCCGCTACAGACATCCACAGCTACACTGCATTTTACACTCTCAAGCGCGCATATATATATATATATATATATATATATATATATATATATATATATATATATATATATATATATATATATATATATATATATATATATATATACATACATACATACATACATACATACATACATACATACATACATACATACATACATATATATATATATATATATATATATATATATATATATATGTTGTTGAAAGTGATTTCATGGATTTCTATGGAATAAAATTTACAGAAAAATACATCACAATTCTTAATAAGACAGTCCTCTAGTCATGTGTGTTTGTTTAATTAAAAGAAAACTCTGACGGTCCTTTGACCATTTACTCTTATTTTTTTTCCCATGGGTCACATGCAGGCCAAGACAGCACATGTGAAATGTACATTCCGATGTTCTGGTGGCTAATGTAGGTTCCAATCTCCATTTCTGCTACACATTTGCAATTGCAATAAGCAATTAATATTAATCGGCCTTCTCATTTGCAATGCATATGCATGTTTTGCCAATGTAAACAGTCCACGGACAGGGATTTATTCTGCCATGCACGTGTGCGTAACACTTGGGGGGTGTGCAGCTATACTGAATCAGAATATGCCACCTTAGGAATTGTGCGTAAGGAACCAGTTTAGTGGAATAAGCACAGCACCTGAAATGAACAAAAGAATATAAGTAAAAATGACCTAAATCTCTATCTGTTGAACATTATTTTTGACTTTTATCAGTTGTCTTATCACAAGTACATGATTTGGATGCATTTGCATATATTAGTAATTCCAGTGTTATCAGGTTACCAGATACCAAAGAAGTTGTTTTGTGAATTTGCTGCAGTGACCCTTCACATAGTTAATGCATCAATAAAATATTAGTATTGAAAAATTATTAAATTATTAAATGATAAGTTATAAAAGAGACTTACATTTATAATGTCCATTTTTTTATACCTCTGTAGTAAATTACCTAAAACTTCTGGTTAAGACACACATTATTCATAAACCAATGGCAGTCATTGTGCTTTTATGTATATTGCTTCTAGCCTTTTCCAGGAGTTTTGTCATTGTTTTCACCTGCGTATGATTGTATAAAGCTGCCCTGTTTGTGTCTGTTTGCCAATGGGTTGTTGTTTGGTGATGTTTCCCTTGTTGTGTCATCATGTAATAATTCCCCTGTCTTGTGACGTTATACGTATGCGTCCTCCTTCCTTGTCATGTCCAGCCATCATGACAGCTGCAGAGTACAAGCCTTTATTAAGTTGGACCTATAGCCACTGAATCCTATGCTTTTATATGCCCCAAATGTATTATTTGGTAATATTAGTGCTCTGTGCTAAAAGCAGCGTGGTTGCGTAAGCATTAGCAGTAACGTGGTGGCACGGTGAACATCCATTGCCATCCAGCTAAACTACTCTACTAATGAACTAACTATCGCTGGTGGTGTGTAGCTCTCACCTAGTCCTGTGTGCAGAGGCCAGGTCTAATCTCATCAGTGATGTGTAACGGCCTTGCCAACTACAGCCTACACTACTGTAGATTTGTTGTGGTCTCTTTGGGACCACCTGACTGCTTGGCCATGGAAACGCTCAAGCTGCTATCTGGGAAAATGATCCACATACAGGGATATACGGACGGTGGTGATTTTATCATGATGGATTGGATTTGGTAATTTCCTCGCAAAGACGTGCTGATCTTGATGCAGCCATGAAGCTGAACCCTGCCGAAGACCCTGCCGCGATTATTACTTATGATCTATTTACCAAGTTAGGGGGTGGCCCGATGTATTTGCTGATCCTCTGGTAGTTGCCCTGACCCACTCCTCCTTTGATAAAGCATTTGGATGTTATTAGCTGAGGAGGAAGACCCAGCCCACCACCCTGCCGTAATTGCCAGCCTTTACACGGAGCCTGGCCGCGGAGCTCCAGCAGCCCATGCCGCTGAACCGTGGCAGGTAATCTCACTCTGCTCCAGCCGCACGGTCATATTCCTCACAGCCATGAGCTCATGCATTACCTGTCCAGGCTGGTGAGGGAGAGTGTGGAGGAGACAGGGAGGAAGAGAAGAGAGAAAGAAAAAAAAACACCTTCTGGAAACACTCACATTAAACAAGCTATTTAGGAGAGACATGTCTCCCTAAACGGCACAGTGAAAACAGGCTGTGATGTAAACCTGCGGAGCGAAACGGTTCGCTCGGCTCCTAGGGCCACGCTCCGAGAGAGCAGGGGACGGGGTGGGGGCGCAGAAGAAAAAAAAAGATCCATTGTGACAGACCTGAGCAGCCTCAAACAGACGCTAACCCGGGGAGGCAGGGCAACTCACCTTGTAGCAACAGCACGTGGCAATAAACCAAATAAATAAATAAGGCAACATGGTCGCTCACCTCTGTCGGCAGGCAGGCAGGGGCTGGCGCAGGGAGCGAGGCCGGCAGCTGTCTGCTGTGACATTGCGGGGGGGGGGGGGGTTGCGTATGACAACGTGCCCCCCCACACACACACATACACACACACACTCAACCTCCCCGCTGTGTGGGAGCTGTCAGGAGGGGTGGCGAAGGGGGGGCGGCGGGTGCCTGGACCTGCCAGCCTTCATCTGCCTGACAGGCGGCTGGGAAGGTGCACTGCGAGCGCGCGTCACAATCAATAATCCCCGCTGCCACAGACAGGCCTGGGACACTCCTCCGTGGCTCCTGCTTACGTTCGCTTTCGGAGGACGGAAAATAAAAGAGAAGAAAATGATGTCGCCCACCGCCGGGCCATTTCTGCCTGTACTGACTGATTCGGGCAAAAACGCTCCGGCGGTTTTTTGGGCCTCTTCTGTGTGCTGTACTGCACATGAGACCAAGGACTCCTCTCTCCCCCCCCAGATTCTGGCACTTTCCACGGCGAAATACTAAACAGCGTGAGCCCTTCAAATCACTTGTGCTGACTTTAACTCTGCTTAAAAAAAAAAAAAAAGGACAGACAGGGTTTGAAGCAGTCAGGTTCCGCCGGGTCAGTTCGGAGAAAAGGGTGCAGCAGATGCGGTGCGGTGCAGCTGCCGGCTTCCAGAGAAAGAAATAAAATCAAATCAAATAAACCCGCATCCCTGGTGTTTCAGAGGCATGTATTCCTGGCACATCTGTAAAAGCCTGACCAGAACAAACACATGTAATGGGTCTTCGCGTTGGTAAGACGAGAAAATGTCAATGCTGCACACCAGCCACAGATCAATATATGACATTTACACCCCACGCTTATTTATTTATATACTTGTTTATATATTTATTTATATGGCGTGGGTCCTTAAGTACTAATTGCACATCTGAGGTCTTGATCTCTAATGATGGACTTTTCCATTTTCGGTGTTTACATATGCGGCACCAAGGGCCGGGGCTTAAGTTCATCCTCCAGTCACCTTAAGAGCCGTGCGCACGGCTAAACAGTTCATAAGCAGTTCAAGCGTCCATGGCCAGAGAAAAAAAAAAAAAAAAAAAAAAGGCTGGTGCAGACTGTACTTAACGGAAACACCGTATTACGTTTTAATATGCAATTTAAATTCAAGATTTAAATTCTGCACTTTTTAAAAACTGTTGAATGACTGATGTAGGCTATTAATTATACCGGTGTCAGCATACCAGCCGCACGTCCTTGAGCCACAAATTGTGCCATAAACAATATCTCCTTAAGTACCTATGCCCAGATGTAAATTTGCCGGCGCCGGCATATAGTATTTAAGTTGACACTGAAATAGTGGCCTCTCCAGTGGATCCCTCTTACCAGGCCTGTCACACCCACAAACTGGCAAATTAACTGGCTTTCATTCCGGAGGTTTGGAGATCATCCCTTCAAAAGGCAATCGGAAATGTTTACCAGTATGGGGAGAAGTTTAAGTGTATCGTTTTAATCCTCCGGTCTCTGATGTGGCCCTGTCGGTGGAGAGGGGGTGTCCTCGACGAGCCCGCCACGCTTTTAATGAAGCACGGAGCAATTATCAAAGCCTCTGCCTATTGATCTCCCGTTAGCGCCGGCTGTTTTTAAGTCACTCTCGGCCCTGTTCATTATGGGGACCAGACACCATGAAACTGGTGTCAGGCTCGACTCCGGCACCTTACGCTCTCATTTAGAGACGATCCCTGCCTCCGCTCCGCTCGCACGCCACCACACACTCCTGCCGCTGTCCACAGTTTGAGTGTGTGTGTGTGTGTGTGTGTGTGTGCGTGCACCCTCATTTTGGCTCTGCATATTGAAACATCTCCCCTTCTCCATTTTCCATCTCTTGTTGTCAGTAATTGCTCCTTCTGGAAAGACGAAATCGTCTGGTGTCGGGCGAAAATAGATGTAAGAAACCGTCAGAAAGTTTCTATGCAGAAAATATTTGTCATGAAAATAATGAAAGGACGATTCTGTTTTTCCTCCTCCACTACTTTTCTGATTACTTTGTTGAGTCCTGGCTTCTGACTAATGAGGAGCTAATGACTCACATTCCTTTCCCGAAAACTGACTAAACATTATGTTTTTTTTTTTTTGTTCCCTTTTCATTGTTTAATGATGTGAAATTAGTTTTTCGGGGGCCTAAAAGTGAGAAGGCCCCGCCCAATTAAAAGCCCGCGTGGAAGAAAGAAAGCCAACGCTGGGTGTGTGTGTGCAGGTAACACATCTGAGCGGAGGCCCTCTGTCCGATTGACCGGGAATTCTGGGAGCAGAGCGTGCCGACTCGCCAGTGAGGGCTCATTATGTGATGCCGTTGTCATGGGTACAGCATGAAGGGATACCTCCCCTTCTGTTTATCCGCCCGCCGAGCCCACCAATCCCAATTGCCACCTGTCACCAGCGATCCTCTTTAAATGAACAAACAGTGCC
Source organism: Denticeps clupeoides (assembly GCF_900700375.1). Taxonomy (NCBI): domain Eukaryota; kingdom Metazoa; phylum Chordata; class Actinopteri; order Clupeiformes; family Denticipitidae; genus Denticeps; species Denticeps clupeoides. The sequence continues at coordinate 17,443,974 of NC_041711.1, forward strand.
AAAAGTGCATAATAACTCAGTGGGTCTGCGCGGTACATTTATACCCCCCCCAGGATGTAAATATTTTGAGCTGGAGGGTTTTCTGGGTAAATTAAGCTGTTCGATCATACACACGCTCAGTTGTTACCTTTTATGAATTCGTGGATAGTATTTACTTTTGGAACAGAACAAATGATCTTCACATAAATGGTGTTTGCAATATTAGTCAACTACGAGCTGATCGGCTCCAGCTGAGCCGATGTGAGCGTGTACACAGTTTATATGAAAAAAAAGCTGTTTATATTGCAAAAAAACCCCCAAAAAAGTTCTGCATTTTACAACCTTCCCACTGTTTATTTTAACTTTGCCTTGCAGCGAAACCGGTGCGTCCAAGGGTTCTTATAAACCAGCGGGGCGGTGGGACACGGCCTTTCAGCGTCACGCAACAGATCGAGGATTTATTGAGCATTGTATCAAGTCTGTATTTATGTCTTATTTTAACGTTGGGCCCCGGCGGAATCCGGTGTCGCCTTCTCGGCGGGATTAATGCACGCCCGGTGCTGATACTGATTGGTGGCCGTGGAATACCCCTGCAAGCCGCCATGAAATGTTGACCATATGACCGAGTTCCTCAAGTAACGCGGGGCGCGGGCAATTTTCGACGATTATCACTCGTCTCCCGCGGCCCAGTCTGTCAGCTGCGGTTTGCGAGCGGCGAGGTGCACAGGCCCGCACTTCTCCGTTATGAATGCCACGTGCGCCATTAACTTCGCCAGCCGCTGCCATTCGCATACCTTTGAAGAGTAATCCATGGCCGTTTTATTGCCCATTCGGTCATGGTCGGAAGAGGCGGCGATGGACGAGGGGGGGGGGAAAGAACCGTCTTGATGTGTTCGCGTTTCGCGCTAGCTCTGGGTCTGATTTTACACACTAATTCAATAAAACACTTGCTTTTGTGATCTGTGTTTCAAACGTGGTCTTCTGCCGCTTTTTGAACTTCAGTGACTGTTTTTTTAGGTGAAACTGAATCACAAAGGCTCCTGTGAAGTTTTGCAATTAGTCTTAATAAGGAAATAGTAACTTCAGTCTGGATTCTGTAAACTTTTATTAACTTCTTTATTTTATTTTGAGGAAGATAGTGTAGCTGCTTTGGACTAATTGCAATTTTACAGTGCAAACTCATTTTGACTGTAATGAAAGTTGGGGCTATGAAACTGTCCCTCGTCCAGCGACCAGTGAATCCCTTTTCTCTGGTTACTTCAGCTTATCTGACCCTGCTTCACATTCGTAACGTTTACCGCGGTAGGGTCAGGTGGTGCGAGCCCAAACCAAGCGCACAATGAAGTCCTGGAAATGTTTGAGGAAACGTGAGCTCTTCTTGTAACCACGCATGAGGAGTGGGGGCATCAATTTTTTGGGTCTTTTTTTCTGGATTCGCAGTTTATTTCTCTCGCTGGAGCGCTCCCAAGCCAGCGCTGGCTTCAATAAATACACTACTCTTCTTGCGAATGGCGAGAGTGGCCCTCGTCCAGCTGCCTGTGGTCTTCCTGTTTATTTGTCCTGCCGTTCAGGTCGAGAGTGAGGTAGATCGCGGGCCTCCAGCTGAACCAGTGTAAACACCCGTCGCAGGACTCACGGCAGAAAGTGGAGAATTCGGTTCAAGTGGGATCTCACGGCCCATTGTTTTCAATAAAGTCAACCTCGCTCAAACATTGGACTTTCTCTCATGGGCCTAAAAAGTGTTTTGTATATGTCTATTGACAAAATATTTCTGTGTTATGGCATCTGCGTGCCGGACCTCGTGTAAACTGGAGGAAAGCGCGTCGCGTTGTCAGTGCCACCAGGCTCTGTTAGACAATGTTCCACACAAACTTGTCTACGTTTGGGAGCCATTGCTTTTAACAATAACAGAAATCTGGATGTGTGTCCCCGCTGTGATTAAAGTGGCCAAGTTTTATTGTGCCACGCTATTATTATTATTATTCTTTTTTTCAAATCCAGCATCTGTCTCAAAAAAAAAAAGAAAATGGTTCTCTCCGGAGGGTCTTCCTCTCCTCCTTCTCCAAGTCCACAGAACCCAAACAAATCTGGACTAAAACAGCATCATCTCCCATAACTTCTCATAGCAGCTTGACTTGGAGGCACAGTCACCAGAGCCGGATCAAGCCCTCTCAGGCTCAAACGCCAACAAGTGAAACATTGGCTGCGACAGCCGCTGCCGCCGATGCGCTGATGCTGAGGTACGCTATCAGGACCGTGGCACGAGCCCTGTGCCTGTACATTTAAAGGACAGCGTGTCTGTTTGTGAAAGCCTCTCTAGGCTGCCGCTGCACTTTGACCGCCGGTCGTGTCCTAGAGGCCGGAGCGGGAGAGCGCTGGGCCTGACTGCTGTAGGGATCCGGGAGAACTAGGAACCATGCCAGGGTCACAGGGGAAGGGGGGTCACATGTCCTAAAAGCAAAATGTAACCTACTTTTTTCCTGTGACATCAGTGTCCTTAGTGAGAGTTGTAGTGAGCATCAAATTGTGGCTCAAAAACACAAGGTTTGTTCATATCTGTCTAAGCCGCTGGAAACGTCAGCTCTTTGGCCGGCTGTGTGCCTAACCTCACTGTGACCTTGGCCTGACGCTGTTGATGGGAAAGGGGACACGCCGTGCAGCAAAAGGCTTTCCAAAGTCAGGAAAACCCGGTCGATTCAGGTTGCGTTGAGGACAGCAGTCCATCAGGACCAGGGCTGGAGACAGCTGGCCTTGAGCATCTTGAATGACTGGAAGTTTACACAATGAAGCTTGCTGTTGTGGCAATTTACCGTAGTGGCGGAAAATAAGACTCGATTTGGAAAAAGTGCCGTGGTCGTACATGTTTATGTTGCCAGTTGTTTCAGTTAGTCTGGAAAAAGTTCAAGGTTATCTTATGTTCAGACCAGTCTGCTAGTCTGAAGTGGAAGTGTGGAATTACAAAGTTGGTTGGTAAAGTAACATTTGATTCAGTGCACTGATACCCAGAAGTCAGCGGGGCGCAGCAAGAAAGCTCCGAAAGTTCAGGGACGGTGCCGATTCGTCCATTTACCATGACGAGACCTGGACCGGGCGGCTCAGTGCCTCATGGCGCTATCAGCCTGAGCCAGCGAGACACCCTCAGCCCTCAGCGCCGAGACGAGATCTCTTCCCCTTAAGATCCCCCCCTCTCAGACGTTATATGGCATGAAGTTCTGAGCTCCGTCCGGCGCACCCGGCACCAGCCCTCAATTTGCTCCGAGGTCTCTGGCCCTCCGCTCGCTGAGAACTGGCAGGTCCAGATTTTGCTGAAGAATAATGTTTCTTGGAGCAAAATATCTGAGTGCATCTTCCACCCCCCCCCTCGCGTCGTGCTGTAATGTAGCGGTGACCTCGGTGGAGTGAGATCAGCAGTGCGTCAGTAATCAGATTATGGTTTGATGTTTCTTTCCTTCCAAACTAATCTTCTTCCGTCTCGCTCGCCGATGTTTATCACTGCCATCGCAAAGAGCCTCCTGGTCAAACACTCGCGCTTTATCCAGCAGCAAGACAGGGAGTCGTTCTTTACAAACTGGATAATGATTCATGCATCAGCGATAAGCCTTAACAAAGTATGAAAACTATCTTTCATGAATGCTAATACTTTCGCATGCGTGTACAGCTCCCCGCAAGACGAATGAGAGTTCGGCAGAGCCGGGAAGTTTCCTTTCCTCCGCCAAGTTGACGGGCCCCTCAGTTCTGAAGATGCCAAAGTTGCCTGAGTGTGAGCCTGCGGCGCGGCAGCGGAGAAGCAATCTTTTGGTCAGGAGTTCAGGAGCACATCAGATTGGCCCTCGGTGTGCTCACAATGCAGCCCGCTCCCTGGTATAATATAATAAGGGGCGCGAGGAGATGAAGACAGCCGCCCCAATCTCATAACATGCTTAAGACTGCATTCGCTGCTGAGTGGTACTTTACTGTTCGCTATTTTGACTGAGATCTTAATGCAATGGGGATTACAAGGATTACAACATAATCTTGAATAATCCAAAATGCCACGGACAGAGGAGCGCTTGTAATAACTGCATAAACCCATCCAGGGGTCTGACAACATTGCCAGTCAAGGCTGGGATTAAATTTTTTTGGGGGGGAGAAGTTGCAACTAATGCCGTCGTACTTCACCCTGGACCGAGGCATGCTGGCGATTTACGAGGGACACCTCCCAAAGCGCTGGCCACGTCGAAGTGGAACAAAGGCATGACTAGATGACAGGGAGATGGTGCTTAGCAGATTCTGACACCCCTCCTCCCCGCATTATTTGTTTTGAGAAAAGGTTAATTATGAAAATGCAAAGCGTCCAGTTTCTTGAACACCTCCCTCCCTCTGCGTTTTGATTTCCATTAGCTGCTTCTCATTCCGCCCCTTACACCCATCACCTTCCCCATGAATAATTTTAGACTTTAAAAACACATATTGAGGATTAGGAGGTGCAATTTAGCTTTGGTGCTAAAGAACCCCCAACATGCCTATGATATTGATGAGAATATCTGACACTAACACATGCAGGTTTTGCAAAAAACATGCTTAATTACCCTTCACTCGATAAGATACGATAAAAAAAAAATAATAAATAGGGTGCTTATGATATGTTTAGTTGGCCATGTATATTTTCAGGGTGTGTGCATGTTTATCCGCGTATGATAAATGTTTCTAAAAATTTAATCGGAGGTAAAAACACAGTCTGTAAATAAGTAATCTCTAGTTGTTTAACTCTAAAATATAAGGCTAACATTGTGACAGAGTCTTATATTTAATATTTTTAAATCTTTTGTAACATTTAATAAGACTATGTTACATTTAAGAACTACTGACATAATAAGAGATCAGCATCTTCATTTTTATTTTTTACTTCATTTCACAAGAATTTTGGCTGGTGAGAAGCATTACAGGATAGGCAAACCAGTATGTATTTTATTATTGATTCTATTGAGTAGTACAAATGATATAATAATGTGATTATTACTAAACATATCAACTTTTCATCAACTTTTCAATTTTAAGGGATTTAATCATCAAAAATGATTCAGCATTTCCCCTACCATTATTATTTGCAAGTTGACATTATATACATTATAAGGCTAGACATTTTACTCACTGTCATGAATTAGGTTTATTAACCACAAATATAATTTAATTGAAATAATGAAATATTATTGCATTACAACAGTCACAGATTTGGTGACATTTTGTAAATGTCTGTATACTAGCAGTGCTAGGTTTTATTATTTTTTAATAAAACATGATCACTTCATTGCGTATTCAGATCCACAGAAGCCATAGTGCTGCCATCTGCTGTATTCTCTCCAGAACTGCCCCCCTTTTTTTGTTTTTTGAGAAATATCACTCCAGTGCCAGCATACAGCCCTGCCAACATTCTATCACAATCCCTCATGTAATTAGCTCTAGATTTTGGTTTAGTTGACATAAATAATCTCATTCACACACATAACCTCGTAAATGTGAACATGTCACTTTTTCTCCTTCACAGTTTATTATTTCATCTCTAAGCTCCGGTGAGCTCTGTCCTTGGGGATGAATGTTATTAGTGCAAATGTTCACCTTTTTGCCGTGACAAAAGAGCAGGCAAAAACTCTTTAAGTCCAAAAGAATTCTGAGTGCTGAGTGTTTCTATAGCTGTGTGTGTGTGTGTGTGTTTACTCAAAACTGTGCCAGTTCTATGTGTTGAGAATGTTAGGGAAAAGGGGGCGGGGTGGTGGTGAGTCTTTTTCCATGTTGACTGCATGGGAACTGAAGGAACATGCTGGGATGATAAGGGGATCCAACGCCCCGATGCCTGGATGAATGGCTTTACTGTGCACCCCTGGGAAAAGAGACGGTCAAGCGACTGAGTGAGGGTGGAGGATGTAATCTGTCTGTTAATGTGTCATCACCTCTCCGTCTCTTCCCCTCTGCCTCTCCCTGATGCCCACTGCCGAGCCACCGCACCGGCACGCGGCGCAAATTCCGCCCCCGTTACTGCAGTAAAAAAAAAAATCAGTTGGAAATATTCATGGACTGGACCCACTCGCATTCTCAGATCTTATGCCAAAGGTCATAGAACTCTGCCTTCAGACACAGTCAGCAATTTCATTATTATTATTAGGGCTGAAATGTTATGCCAAAAGGTGCTATATTTTTTTTTTGTCAGAATTTTTAAGATACAAGTGTGAATTTGTACCTGTTTATACATACATTCAGATATTATACAGAAATCAGAAGACTAGTGAATATGTCCTGACTGACTTTCTCTACGTTGTTTTCAATGAATACTTTTGATAAATACTAGTATTTATTTACCAAGGTACATCCTTGGTTCTCAAACTATGGTATGTGTACCACAATGGTACTCAGGCATCCTGGGGTTACAATTTAAATGCAGTGCAGTTACTACTCTTAACATTCTCAGTCTATTAGAGTTAATATCCTCACTTGTGTGTTTGTGGTATTAACAATAGTTGACAGCCAATAGTATTTGGATGAGGAATAACATGTAAATTAGTTAAAGTGGCCTACACTCTGGTTCTTTTTTTTATGGTTGTTGAGAACCATTGAAGTAAACTGTAGAAAACGTGTTCTTTATAATCGCTTTAGGCCAATTGTTAGTTTTTGTTTAAATTCTATTGGTCTGTTGGTGGTGGGATTGACATCAGTCTGGCTTTCTGCAGTCTGTAAGCAGCACTGTGCTTCAGCAGACGCCACTCTCTCCTTTTCCCCCTCTTTCCCACTTCCTGGCCAGCACAGCCGTACCCATTGTTCATCTCTGTCCCCATTCTGCGGCGACAGCATCCATGCCGGATGGCGTTGTCATCATCAAACCCGCGGCGCTGCGGCAGGGTCGCGACCCCATGAGTGTCGCGCTTCATTGTGAGCGTCCACCTTTGTGCGCGCTGCGGTGTCATGTAAGCGCCGCTTGTAGACGTGCCCTACACGAGCGCGGCTGGTGGAAACGCCGCTCCTCGGATCAGCCCCACAATGGAAGTCACCGGGAACAGGGAGCAGGAAACAGGGGGCGCATACTAACACCAGCTGCACCTCTCCTCCTTCTGCTCCTCCTCCTCCTCACCCTCTCCGTCTCGCCTCAGCACCTTTCAGTGCGGAAAACTCACCAAAGCGCACGTCCCAGCTCGCTGCGAATCCCGGCGTTCAGCGCGCTGCGGCATGTGACCAGTCGCCGCGGCGTTAATGAGCGTCCCTCTCGCCCATCCTGGGGATTCCATGTCATCCCCGTCAGCCTTTGTCAGAGGCAGGCCTCTCATTAACTTCAGAGGGGATCGGTATGAAAGGCCAGACGCTCGGCATGAGAGGCGAACGAAAAAAAAACAAAACAAACAAACAAGGCAAACAAACGAGGCAATCTAACACGTCGTTCTCCTCGAACCCAGTAACTAGAAAAAAGGTTCTTTATTGGAACCAGCGTGGCTGTCTCATTGATGCTTAGTGGGAGCTCCAGCTTTCAAAGTCCACAATGGCGCACCACCACACCAGGGGCCCTTTGTTTTTCCGCACGTTCCTTTTTTTCCCGCTGCAAAATAGCCATAAGCTTGTCATGGCTGACAACAAGGTTCAGTGGTCCGTCAGCATTTGCCGGCAGATAAAGACGGAGAGGGGAGAATTCCCGGCCCTGGAGGATTCCGTGGAGTTGAGGGGTAAAAGTGTTTTTTTTTTTTTTGTTTTTTGCGAAAGAGTTTTCATGTGTGTTTTCGCACTGACAGCCTTTAGTTTAGCAGAAAGTACGTAGAGCATGCAAAGCGAGGCGCGCCGGGCGCATTAGGCCTCAGCGACTTGAGGAACGGGATCCTTGACAAACACAATTGGATGGCGCGTCCCCCGGGCTGGAACCCAGCGCTGCACCGCACTTGGCCTTTGGGCTTTCGGGGGGGGGGGGGGGGGGGGGGGGGGGGGGGGGGGGGGGGGGGTAATATCACAGGCCCCGGCGCTGAAGATGCGGCGAGGACGGCGCGGCGCTTCAGAGGATGACTGAAGAACTGCGCTTCCCCCCGGCATAGCCGCTCCACATCGCTGGCGACCACGGCTAATAAACACCGGGGGACTCGGTACAGCGCCGCTCTTCAGAAAAACTGATCAAACAAGAAAACGAAATTCTCTGCTTCCTCTGCCTGGCCCCACGTAAAACTGTTAAAGCTCAGATTTAGCATTTAACTACCACTCACCTTCTTATAATTCATCCATTTTTTATTGTTGCAACACAATTTTGTTTACTTCCTGCTTGTGAAATTCATCCCAGAGACATCATTTAATTTATAATGAAGACTTTGTCAGATTCTGCAGGTAGTTTTAATAAAAAAAAAGTCCAGGTCGTGTCTCCGTCTGTCACGTTACGAGGGAAGGAGTAGGCACCAGCGCACGACATGGCGCTTTTAATATAGTTTTTTAATAAAGCAGGACATAAAAGTAAACCAAAATGCAACGCAACCGCAGTTAAAGAACATGCCAGAACCGACGTGGACGTGAGAGAACAACTGAAAGATAAAGTGAGCAGGACTCACACTCCTGGCTTGTCCAGGTAAGCTGAGGCGTGACACCGTCACTCCCCAGTCTCTTCCACTTGTCTCTCTCACCGCTTTAAATATGCATTATGGCAAACGCTAGTCTTAAGAATGAGTCGTGATTGCTCACAATTAATTAATTGCAAAAACGTGTGATTAATTTGCTTTTCTTTCACTGATTGACAGCCCTAATTATTACACTTAGTGGCTTCTGCTCTCCAGCTCCCAAAAATAGACTCGTTTACACGTCGGCGTACCTGCTATCACTGTGCAGCGTGATTTACAGACAGCATGATGCGACCTGTCCCTCCATCATATCCCGCTGTCCCCGTGTGTGTCACCTGTCTGTGCAATTACAGCCTCCTGCTGAACGGTGGATCAGTCGTGACTGCAGCCGGAATAAAATAGCCGCCTGTCTCCGGCGCCGTGTGCATAGGGGGTCCGTTCTGCACTGAGGGCTCTCAGCTTTGACAGGGAGAGAAGTCTTTTCAGCCGGTAACGGGTCTTCATTCGGAAGCCTTCATGACAAATCTGACATTATGCATCACAATAGATTTCATTTTCCTTTTTTACTGAACAGACAAAGCACTATAGGTCAGTAAAAACTATATAAATGAACATCTATGACCATCTACGAACGTGCATGATTTTGATGAACGATAATTAATCATGGATGATATTGCATGCTGTTAGCGTTGAATGATAAATGCTGCTGAACATATGGGTGTCGTAAGACAGCAGTAGGCTTTGCTGCAGTGCCTGGCATGTGGACTAATCCTCCCAGCCTCTGGCCGGTGATTTACAATCAACGCTGAAGCAAAACACCGTGAGAACTGCACAAATAACATAACCTACAAGCAAGAAAAATGTGATGCATCCAAATACCTGGGTAGGGTTACAGGAGCAGGTGTTTCTACGGCTTCAGCAGGGATATTCTGGCCACCTGTTACCCCCCCCCCCCCCCCCCCCCTTCTCATCCTTTTTTTTTTCTTCTGAATGACAAAATGGGAGTTTTTCTGCTGAGACGGAATGTGACAGGAACCTGATTTTGTTTTGTCCTTGGTGTGTACGTGCGCGCGTGCGCCTCGTCCCTGCATTGTTGACAGCGCGCCGCCTGGCTGTGCATTTGCTGGGCCAACTCAACTGTGAGTCCCAGCGAGGGCCGCGCGCCGCTGCCTTTTCCCCCTTTAAAAGGTTGCGCTCCTTGCTCCAGCGCCTGCTATGTCCAAGCCCACTGCCCTAATCCGGCCCTGGTCTTCCTTAAAGCAGGGTGTTAACTTAATCCTCCTCATTTAGGCAGCTGCACTGCTGGGGCACCAAAAAAAGAAAGTCAGAAGATGGGGAAAAAAAGGATATAATTCGGTGACTGACACTTTCAGCTGCTGTGACATCCTTGTGATTCCACCTCTCAGCGTCTTCAGACATGCCTCCTTCTTCTGTGTGCCTGTCTTTGTGAATAATCAAAAGGGGAAAATATACTGTAAGAAATACTCTTGTAATATACATAACGGTTGTAGTATACATAGTCGATACAGCAAGTAAATGCATTCAATGACATTCAGTGATTCTAATAAAAATGATTTTATTTGAATGAAAAAAAGGCTTCATATATGTCATATTCATTACAGATTTCATGTAGATTAGGGCTGATGAAATCCAACATTTCAAATGACTCTGGCAACAAATAGTATAATTAGTACCAATAGTATCAGTATTTATTTTATTCAAAATGTCAACTCTAACCAAATACATAACACTGATAATAAAAAAAAATTGAACAGAATTTAGTTGGCACTAAAGGGTTGAGGGTTTAAATTTAAATTTTTCATTTTCATTGTTTAGACATTCCAGTATGTATTCATTTATAAACACTTACATGTTCAACCTACATCAAATGAAATATAGTTTTTATATTGACTTATTGTATAGATTTTCTGTGTATAAATTCTATTATTTGTAGTTCATTAAACAGCCTGTTTTGGTTAAAAGTAGTACCTTCAGCAGACATTATTGATAACCAGTGAACCCATCATGCAGTATATAGGAGTCAGAGGGAGACCTGCGCTCCTCCATGACCTGACTTGGTTTGAAAGCCCTAATGAGCTTGGAGAGAGGGGGAAACTGTGCAATTTACAATCTACATGAACATCTGAGCCACTTACCCGTGAAATTTCAAACAGTACAAATGTTTAGGGGGCATCAGTTCACCAGAGGTACCATGCTATCTGCACCCCCCCTGCCTTCATAAGCATTGGTAATGGGATTTGATTAAATCGGTGGAAAGATACCATAACAGCGCTGACAAAAGCTCTGGAACCCTGTCAAGAGCCGGGTCAGATATGAAGACAAATAAAGGCGAAATTACTCCCAGCGAGGCTTGTCACTGTCACCCTGCCCACTACCTTGAGCGCTAAAAGGTATTTATCGGATTCGCCCTCCGGGTTCACTTCCCCGCATTTAAACAGCCCTCTCCGGCTCGCAGGGCTCTTAATTGCAATGGCTTCTCCGGAGTTCGCTCGCTAAAGTGCAGGTGCAGCATCCAAGAAAAATAATTGAACAAACAATTATAATGTGCATTCCCACACTGGTCCGGGCGGGGGAACGGAGAAACCGGATGGCTGCGGGGCCTTTGTGGTCGTCTGAGGCTGGGTATTGACTATTCAGCTCCGCCAGTCCAAAGTACGCCACGTCTTACTATGCCTTTGGCCCGTGGGTGGAACTGCGATGAGACGCAATGGAGGGCCGAGCTAGGACCGCTGTGTATTCTGGCAGCCGGAGCTCTGAGAACACCAGGCCTCTGCCCTGGGAAGGAATTCTCGACTGTCCCGCTGAGAACGCCAGGCGTTCATCCTCGTCTCGTTCCTTTTCTTCTTTGTTGTTTTTTCACTCTGAGAAACAATGAGAGGTCCCCGTCCGGTTCACCCTCCATCTAGCCATCAGTGTTGTGTTATGTTGACATGGCGAGTCGCTGCTCCGGAGCGGGACACCTTAGACTCGCTCTGCTCCTCGCTGCCAACCTGCACTCCGCTCGTCTCTCCGGGTGTCAACAGCCCTTCTGGTGACCTCGATGGGTCAGCCACATTTGTGGAAAGATCCCGGTCCAAAAACAGAGGAATCAGAGTCGCCTGTCAGACAATCTGTCAGTCCATGGTTCAGCCCCCCCCCCTCCACTTCTTTCACTGTATCCACACAGACATTTCCCATAATCCTACAGTAAATATCATCTTTTTTTCCCCCTTCTCCCGAGGCTCCAATGGCCACACTGGTTAAATAAATATTCTCACTCTTCCACCTCCTTTCTGGGAGCCATTTTGAGTTGCGGCTACAAACACAATCCTAATTAACTACTGTACGTTTACATTATCTGACTAATTTATTTGTGTAGGTGGCAGCACCAAACATCCACCTCCTTACATCATCGCCAGCAGAGCCCTTCAAACAAAGAATTCAATTTAACCGCGTCCAACTTCCACTCCGTCCCTCTCTCCCTCTCTGGCGTCCCTGTCTTTCTTCCATCCTGAACATGTCCACGTTGGCATTGGTTATGTAATAACAGATGGAAGATGAAATTAACACATCTTGTCTCTTGTTATGCCGCAGTCTTTTTATTTTTAATGCTGTGAGCGGTGGCTCCCTCCGTGTGACCCTGTCAGGCCAGCCGCACCTGTCAGGAGAGTCTCACTAATATTCTGTGCCTAATTAGCACATAAGGAATTTGGTTACAGAGACACTCAGGATCTGTGGGAAAAGGGGTGTAATTAGAAAATGTTGGCATGGGCTCTCTATCTCGACATCTCTTCAAAGCCTGAACCTCGAAGATGACGGGGAAAAAAACAGCTCCTGTTCTGTTCACAGGCTGATTATAACCTGCAAAGAAAGAAAGACATAAAAGAAAGAAAGAAAGAAAGAAAGAAAGAACCAACACATCAATCACCAACATGAACAAATCCACTACGTCACAAACTAAATGTCTTCTACAGATATTAATTGTTATAATTCCTCCTCATCTCCTGAAGCTGGGCCAATCACAGTTAGATTGAATGCAGGCCCAACCACTATTCTTTCTTCCTCCAAAGACAGAGCAGTCAAGTTCACATTGTAAAATGTCAACACTGGCTAAAGGTAAAAAATAGTAATCTGTCACACCTAATATTTTAGCATTGCCCTAATGTGAATTAACCAAACAAACCTGCTGTCAGTTGCATTATATTGAAGTAAAAAAGTAATTTTTTTTTTACTTATAGCATAAATTAGCTTCATGTAACAGAGAAAACTTTTTAACTACTGGCTAAAATTCTGTCAAACCTAATATTTTAGCATTGACGTATTGCAAATAAACAAGTAACAGCAGGCTTGATTGGTTTATTTATATTACGTCAAAGCTAAAATATTAGGTGTGACAGATTTTTTACATTTTTTTTTAGATTTAGCCAGTGTTAAAACTCCATGCAGCCCTCAGATATCCCTAAAAATTGGTAGTCTCTCCAGCAGATTGTAGTGCTCCCTTCTCTGGTCTCAGGCATGGCAGAAATCCTTTAAATATGGCCACTGCATTCACAGAACCCAGCCAAAATTAAAAAAACTGGAAAAGAAAGAATAAAACATAGTTTTACTGTAATGTCTTTACAGTGTATGCATATATTGCAAATGAGTATTGCAAATTGCTAAAAAATTTATTCTAGCACATTTTGCTGTGACTTAATCATGAATAAATTAGACTGAAGCCTGCTGTAATGCATATTTGAAACTAGTTCAAGTTCAAGTTTATTTATAGAGCAACTTTAAACAACCACTTGACCAAGGTACTGTACAACTTATCATGTAAATAAAATTGACAGTTGAGAACAAATACAATGATAAAATATTTAAAACAATAAAACAAGACATAAAACAATAAAACTAATACTAATAAACTACTAATAAACTACAATCTCTGATAAGTGAGGGAAGGAGGCTAAGACAGGGTGCAAGAGGGAGATGATCTGGATTTTTTTTTTAATCAAACACTCTTCAGACATTTTTGTCCAAATTAGTTTTCTTAATAGTTAAGCTCACTTTTTTAAAGGGCTGATTTAGATGATGTGCCCAAAATTGATGTGATCTGCCTCATATGGTACTGAGGACATTTAAATATTTTAATCTGGTCACATCTGATTTCCACTCTCTGCATGGATGAATAAAAACATGTCCAGATGCAGGCAAATCGTGGACACATTGCAAAGGTGTTGCTGACATGTTTCAGCGCCTTGGCGGTCATGTGTCTCCATTTGGAAATAGTGTAGCCCTAAAACTCCTTCACTGTCCATCTCTATCTGTAGGGATTGTCTCTGGCTTTTATTAATTTTATTAATGCATAGGCTTGATTATTTTTAAAGGCATATTTTCAAATGCCTCCCTTCTTGTGTGGATCTGACACAACATACGTCTTATGGTAGGTAAGGCTGCTTTCCTTCATGGCTTTGCAACTTTACTACTCAGATTTTTCAACAAAAAGCATGAGTGTTTCTGTGAAAGATGCCAGAATGTCCTCGAACAGCATCGGAAATGTATTTTAGGACCCTGGCTGCTCATTAAAACCTTACATGGGCGATGACATTGAAGACCTGCCGTCCGACATGAAGTGAGAGCCATTCAGATATGTCTCCGCTTGTGTTTACATCGTTTCCCCACACAGTCCTGAAGATAAAATCCAGCGGGTTTTTGTCATGGGAGAGCCGATATAATTTATTAATCAAACCGGCTGGCACATGTTCACAGTTTGATAGGGGCAGGGAAGTTGAAAAGAGTTGGACTTCTAAGGCTGTCTTGGGGATGCAAAAAAAATCACACAAGAAATATACATGACCTTACTGAGACTATGCACGAATCAAAAAGATTGTTTCACTTTTTACACACCCACATGTACACACATGCAAGACAAGACTAAAAGGGAACAAATGCCATATTTCCATGCATACAAAATTCTTGCCAAAAAAACACATGAAAAACATAAATGAATAAAACAAAAGAGCAAAATGATAAAGAAGATGGCGCTGTCTTTGTAAATGGAAGGGGAAATATGTGTGATGTCAAAAGGCTTTCCATTTTATCGGCTGGGTGCAGTGATTGTAATGGGTCCATGTGGCCCCCACTTCAATAATTGAACAGAGTTTGGGCAGCACCTGCTGAGAGCCCAAATCACTGCTCCACTTTGAACAAACTGCTGTGACATTACAGCATTAGGCATGGCACCATGATCTTGAAAACACAGATAGAAAAAAACAAGAGAATGGAGATGGATCCATTTGAGAGCTGTAAAGCGCCTCGGGCTAGAGAGTAATGAGGTGATTTCCATGGAGGGCCTGGACCTACTATTTGAAAATTGTTTCGTGTCTTAATAAATCCTAAAAGAGTAATTTACTTGCAAAAGAGGAGTAACAAAGGCGCCGACATTCCTTTTGATAAAAAGACTTGTTCGGGTTGATATGTCATTCTCCATCCACAAGCCAGCTTGTACCTTTTCCTCAGGTAGCATGGGGGGTGGTTAACATTCACTTAATGTTCAATGAAATTTTTGAAAATTGAATTTAGAAAACATAACTTACAATAACTTACATCTTCCATTTGTCAAAAGGACTAGACTTTTGTAGGACATAAGAGTGCTATTAAGACATTATTATGACTTCTGAATATGCAGAAATAAACAAACAAAACAAGAAACTATTGTTTGCTAAAACAAGGGTGGCACTAGCCAAGTGGGTAACACACTCGCCTATGAACCAGAAGACTCAGGTTCAAATCCCGCTTACTACCATTGTGTCCCTGAGCAAGACACTTAACCCTGAGTGTCTCCAGGGGGTGACTGTCCCTGTAACTACTGATTGTAAGTCGATCTGGTTAAGGGCGTCTGATAAATGCTGTAAATGTAAATGTAGGTAACCCCTGCCAACATGGGGAGGGCATGCAAACTTCCAAAAACAAAATCAAATTTCTTAAAAAAAAATTAAACTATTTACCTGTATTATCTATAATTGCTGCAAATTCAACATTCACACATGAATGTGAGTTGTCATGTGAGTTGCATGTTTGCATAATTGTTGATGATTTCATAACTGCAATGATAGGACTTTGTTGGCACTATTGCAAAGGAAACTCTCAGTCCCTGAACGCCCCCAAGTCGAGTGAGAAATCGTCTGAAGGATAAAACAGGGAGATGCAAGCCTCTTAGGCCAGGGTAGATGGTCATCTACAACGTCTCTGGATAAGGAAGACGGGTACAGAATGTAATTTGGCTAGTGAAGCTTGGAACCGTGGTACTAGAACTGGCTGTTGTGTTGCAGAGCTCTAATCTGTGGCCCTGGAACTGGTGTTGGGGACTCCAAGAATCTGGCTACTTGTACTAAAAGAGAGACAGGGATCTAACAGAATGGATATTAAGAAGGATATTTCTGACCAAAGCACTCTGTAGACTACTTGTCTTACTGTGGTATAGTAAAAATGTTGCTTTCAATGGCTTTCATATTTCAAATTTGCACCAGGACACAATTCAATGAGCAGAGCTGCAACATATCTTTTTGATATCTAAACTTGATAAAACTTTAATACATGCTGGGAACATGAAAAAGCCTGTTAATTTATGACACAATTAACAATTATCAAATACTTCAGTTATTCAGTAATTACTGCTCTGTTAAAACTCACGAATGCTAAAATTATGATAATACAACTTATATTCATGTGTATAGTGTATATTAATGCCCTCTAATAAGAGGCAACGTCAGCTATTATTGTGTCAGAGAAGAGCATTCAGAAACACACCGAATAAATAACCTCATCACCTTTATTTCTGAGGAACTTGGGCAGTGGCCGTTTCGTATGTCAGCAGGGTGGAACAGTCAACAACACATATTCCTCCTGCTCCTTTTATAATCCCCGCTCATGGATGAATGCTGGTTGTGCTTGGGTTGAGACATCCGACCAACAATTTCTCCCTAAAGATGGTGAACAAACCCGAGAACAGTTGGGGGGTTTTCTGGTCAGAGGAATCCTATTTTGCTATCACCTCCTGAAAGTGCCTGAGGGCAGCAGCGCTTAGGGGATATGCTGCCATCTCTTCCCCGTGCCTATTAGGAAACTTGTGGAGCAAAAAATGAGGTTTTCTTTCAGACCTTCTGTTGGAATGTTTACAGAATCCTGAACAGCTGCAAATAAAAGAGACAGAGACATTTAAAAAAAAAAAAAAATCAGTTCCGCGTTACCAAATATCTTGTGACACGCTTCGAAATACAACAAAGTACTTATGAAGAAGTCTCTGAAATGGTACCACGCGAATCCTACCAGCCGCCATATTAATGAACATATTAATTTGTTTGTCACTCTGGTTGCTTATTCCCCCATCTTGCCATTTTAAAGGGGGTTACTGAAACACTGCTTGTAATCAGCCCATTGTTTTGCCATCTCACACTTCCTCGGGCTGTCTGTGATTTCCATCCAGGGTTTTTTTTTTTTTTTTTTTTTTTTACTCGCACCAAGAGCCTTGCTTAGAGAACCCTACAGCCAGGGCCCGTCTGAGCTGCATCCTGGGTCAGTGAACACCTTAGGTGAAGCACTTCTCTCGCTCGCCCCTCACGGGTAAAGGCCGGGTGTTGGACCAGGGAGGCGGGCTTGCCCCATGTCTCTTGTAATCAACATTTAGAGAAGAGCTGGTGGGGGGGGGTCTTGGATTCCCCCGTTGACAGAAAGCGCTGAGAGCAAAATCCGGGTCCCGGCATTCCAAGGGTCAATATGCCTCGGATTTGTTGATTTTTTTAAATTTACTTAGCATTTTAAAATGGGCCATCAGTGTCTTATGCAGTACACTGTGTATTATGTGCCTTACATCATGGAAACAATATGAATCCTTATGAATCCGCACAGACGTGCAGTATATGGAAAAAAAAAAAATGTGTTCACTGTGAGTAAATGGCCTACCGCAGGAAGTGATAATAGCATGATTGCTCGACCGGAGTAATTATGTATGTAAACCATCCGCCACACAGGCAACCTGAGAGGCACTCAGAAGGTTGGTCACTCAGGAAGAGGAGACCTTGTCATTGTTCTGGGAAGGAATAATCAATAATTTCCATAATTGTGAGCATCTAAACAGAGCGAGAGCGCGGAGGAAACAAAGCCACGACACCAGCACCGCCTCAGCCGCCTTCGGTGCCGCGCGAGCTGCCCGGAAAAAACCAGGCAGGCGGCTATAAAAAGCCGCCGCAGCTGGCGACACAAATGCGCTTTCACCATTCAGGCCCCAGTCGCAGCTTCCCAGGCTAAATGTATGGAATCAGCCTCCTGCTAAAAACTACAATTACAGGTGATATACAGATTGAAATCACAGGGCTGTTTTTCCTGGTTTTTTTTTTTTGCCGAGGAAAATTGTCCTAATGATGGGTTTGTCGGTTCGCAGAGGGGCGGGAGGTGTGTGTGCGAGCGCGGTGGGGAGTTGAAACAGCTGCACCTGCTGATAACGCCGTGCTCTGCCACACTTAATGATATCGGATGATATCATTAGGCAAAGTGTTCATAAACAGATGTTGAGCCGCTGCCTAAATAGTGTCAGCTGAGCGCGCACATCCCGGAACAGTATTATTTATATAGAACATTTAAGTTTGTTATGTTAATAACCCGGCTATTAGCACGAGGGATGTTGTGGTGGGAATATAAATGCCACCGATGGGGCATGCCAGGATCTGCACAACACCGAGTTAAGTACATCTTTGGAGCTCTTGGGCTGCGGTTGAATAGCTGCTGCTATGTTTAGCTGTATTGTTCACGTTTATGGCCGCACGCTTTAACACCTCGGGTAACGGAGGTGAGGTAGAGGAGTGTGGGGTGGCTGTCAGAAAAGCAGAACACGCACACTGATGTACAAGTGACACGGGTGCATTTAAAGTGCATTGCTTGTCCTCAATAAAAAAAAATAATAATAACCACGGCGAGAATAATGCATTAGCATGTAATACATTGCACTTTACGGCTGGAGCCTTGGGAAAGTTGATAGATGTTAACTTTAGAAAAAATTGAGATTCGAGTCGTGACCTGTTCCAAAAATTGATGTGCGGCCATCATGTCAGGCCATCCGGGGACTCCATCTGAGAGTCCCCAAATACACATGTTAACGGATTTGCGTAAAGGTTAGGCCACCCACCATTCTGCCCGTGAACTGCCATTTTATCCCCCTGAAAGGAACAGGCTCCCATTTACACGCCGCTATTACACTCATTTGTCCTGTCAGGAGTGACAGCCTGTTTGACTCTTCCCCAGATACGGCCATTAGGTACCGTTCTGTCATCTGACAGGAGGCATTCTGCCGCTCCTAAAACCCCTCTAATTATTTCCTTCGCCAGAGACGGCGTCGCCAGGAAGGTAATTTTTAACCTTTCACGTGCACCTGGGGAACGCTCCTCCGGGGATCCAAGGTGCCTGTGTGGCATTCAGTCATCAAAACATGACCTTTAATGGCCGCTCTGAGAGCAGTTGGCACCGGGTGCCATGCGCGGGCTAATGCTAATGTTGATGACTAATTTATGCAACCGCCGGCCACATCTGCGGTAAGTTTTAGGCTGACGTGCGCGGCTGGAACAATGTGAGGGGCGCGGGATGGGTAGGTAGAGAGGGATCCAGGGGTAAAAGGCAGATTTCATTTTTTTTTTGGGGGGGTGGGGGTTGAGGAAGGGGGCAGAGAGGGAATTGAAGGGGCTAATTATGTTGCACTGAATACATTCGGCGTGACCACTGAGCCTTTTTAGAATTTGTCGAGCGCAATCTGACTAACGTGCCTGACCTTTTACTTTTTTCCTTTTTTTTTTCCGTTAAATACTGAAATTGCAAGTGACTAGAGAGCATGCAGGGAATATGCATTTTTGATGCCCTAACTGCATTTTCACTTTAAATTCGGATTCCTGACAAAAAAAGAAATCGTTTGAAATTTCACTGAAATCCTTCCTATCAAATAACACACATTTATCAAAACAATATTTTGTCACCGCACTTGAACATCAAGGTCCTTTTCACAGAGAATGCATCACATTTCTGACAAGTAAGTCAGCCTAGAACCCCTCCCCAAAAAATAAATAGCATTTGTTTAGAATTGTCACATGATCATTCAAAATACTATTACTGTAATTTTTTAAAATCTGCCCACACACAATATCGCACCATCTTTCATTAGCATGCCTTTAGGAGCAATATAATATTAACTGGAGCAAATCTGGGCCCCGTGGAGCAAGATCAATGGAGGCCATCGGCTTGCGTGTTAGGGTGACGCTTAGTTCACTGTGTGCGCCAAAATGAAACTCATTTATTATATGTTGCGAACAGCTGCTGAGCCCATTTCTGAGTGACGTCAGAATATGTTGACATGTAACTCCATCTGCCACCAAGAGGAAGACGCTGCTCTGCGGTTTTTACTGTACCTCTCCCACTCGAATGCTTTTTCCTTCTTAATCATTAGGGGTCGTTAACTAGTGAATTGCACAGTAAATTATGTATCTAAATTAGATCACCTTACCATTGTGTGAAATTAAGGAAATTAAATTATTATCATTTATAAATAAATTTGACCACATTTGCACCAGCAGGTAAAGCCAGACTTCACAAAGTGGACTTTTCCACAAGGGAGTGGTTATTAATTTAAAGCTGAAAATGTTGGGGGCATATGGGGAAGGATATGCATTTTTGAAAACTAAGGGGTGGGGATGGGGTGTGTGTGTGTGTGGGAAGGGGGGGGGGGTCGGGGTAAAAGCAGGGCCGTGCCTTCGGTTGGTCTGCACGGTTTGCCAGAAATATATGTATAATGCTCCAAAATTCCTGTCCCGACTCTTATTATTAATTACTTTGCTGTTTCCGTGGATATTATCATCGACGCACTACCGCAAAGGACAAATGGGCTCCATCATGCAAAGCAAATCATGTTTTTCAAATAGGAGATGACAAAGATAACAGATGATTTGAATGCTGATTGTCATATTTAAGTAAAAAAAAAAAAACGCTGTTGTACATCACCCAGCCACAGATTACACGATTACTCACTGCTACGTCGCATGAACAGAGTAATTGATAGACAACCTGCCCTGATTTTCTATAATGCATAAATATGTAAATGCTGCTGGGATGTTTTTGTAATCCAATAAAATGTGTTATATTGTCAGCACTGCACAACATAGCCCCGGTGTAGTAAATGATTTTTTTTTCTTTCTTTTGGGGGGGATTAATGCGTATTTATGGGAATATAGTTGTCAATGCACAATTGTTGGGTCTGGCAACTGTTCTCTCCATCTACTTAACGCTATTTATCAGTTTGAATGTAAGACACTGATGAACCCTCCTCCTGACAGAACGCTATGTTCTGCCATCCGTTTTCACACCAACATTTGGTGTTTTTGCACCACGAGAAATCATTTCAGTCCGGAAAAACTTCTCTGAACACATGGAAAGGTCAGTGTTAAAATGTTTCCCCTTCAAGCGAGAACAATGCAATAAAGCAAGACAGATTTTGAGAGCTTGCTCAGATTTATGCGCCTATTCATGATTTATATTTCCATCCCTAATCCCTCACTCAAGACCTTCCACCATTAAGACTCAAAATTACACATTCTATCACCTCCTCTCCTCACCTGAGTATTGGATTACCGAAATAAAGTATGAATTAATAATGATGAGAAATAGGTTCCTGGCAATCGCCGGGGCTGCAATTTAATAATGAGCATTATGTTTCTGTTTTCTCTCCTTCCCCCATTCCCCTCTCCACTACTCTCCTCTGCCGCCGTTTGATCCTCTCAGATGTCTAGCGGGGGGAGATGGCCTCTCAGGCCAGCAGGTATCATCTTCTTAAAGCCTGGCAACCAGAATCTCCTGGCAGCTGGAGACCAGGCTCTTGCTCTTCTTCTTTTTAATAAGTCAATGTTAAATAAATTAGAAAATTCACCAAGGGGTGATAAGGCGGCCACAAAACTCCTGTCATCTGTTTCCACGGACTGCCAGGCAGCGGGCACACCAAGCAGAGCTTTGGCGGCGGATGGCAGCCGCCGTCCAAGGGTAGTGTGCAGGAGATACGAGGGCCGCCGTTCACTACTGCACAGACACAGCAGACACGTCGGGAGCCTTTTTATGTTTTATTTATTAGGAAGTAAGAGCAAAAAGACACTAGAAAGAGAAAAGAGGGCAGACAAAAAAAAAAAAAAAAAACAGGAGGGAGAGAAAGAGAGAAAACTTTGCTACATATGGACCGCTTCTTACAAATAATCAGCAGGCTGATGGTGATTGGCTGTGGGAGCCGGGTTGGCCGGCGCTGGAGTTAGCACGGTGCCCAGGTCTTTGCTGCAGGCTGCACAGGTTGGCCCGAACTCTGCTGGGGAGCAGATGGCTAGCCAAAGCTTGTAGTCACACTTACCTTCCCCACTAAATCCCTAATCCCTCGGTGGACACTCCTCCAAGGCAGGTTTTGGAGGCAGAAATAGGGGTTACAATCTGGACTCGCTCACTGATTGCCAAAACACTCACAACACTGAAATGCAAATCAACTTATTTGTGTTGTCCACCAGCCAAAAAGCACTGCTTCTTGAGAGTAATTAAGATACCTTGGAAAATTTCTTGTAAAAAGATCAATAATTCGAAATGGATTCAAAAACAATACAAGGGAAGTGTCAGCACCTGTACGGGGGACGCTCCTCTCATCCACCCCCCTCCCCTCGTTAAAAATCAGGCGCTTGTCCTGCCGCCCCCCCCCCCCCTGGACCAATGAGGTTGCAGCCGCCCGTCTGAAGTGTTTGATTACTTTCAATAACTTGCTGTCATTATGGCGGCAAATACAACTGGACAGCACATAACAGAGGTACGGTGGGTTGGATGTTGTACACAAGACCGTACTCCCCACCCTCCTCACCCCCCAACACTGACATTGTTCCTTTAAAGCGAACAGCTTGGAGCCGTATAAAGCCCCCCGAATCAATAACTGTTAGAGGGGGCCCAGGAACCTGTGTGACAGAGCTCAGCTGTGCGTGTTGGCTGTGGCGCGGCAGCCTGAACAGACACTGTTATTAGTGGAGGAGCATCTAAATGGCGTGCAGATGTTAATGTGCTGTTTTAGATACAGTATCGAGATAAACAGGCAGAGATAAACAGATCTGCACATCAGATCGGGGTGGAAAAATGGTGTGTTGAGAGTGGGATTTCAACGTACAGCAGGTTAATCGCTGCCAAAAGCCCCCCCCCCCAAAAAAAAATGCCGTTACTGGACATGTGCTCCAATATGTGGTATAATAGTATTAATGGATGTTATTATTAGGATTCATGACTATGATAAGCCCCTTATGGGATTCATTCTAAAACACAGTAAATCATTTTATGAAATGTTATATGGATGTTACCATCCTTATAAAAGACTGTATACTCAAAAGGACTGCTTAGTTCAGCCAAAAAAAACCAATAATAATAATAAAAAAAAAAAAAAAATTACAATTGTTCCAATCAGAAAGAAATAAACATTTGGTTTATTTATTTAATGATCTATTAAGATTATGTATTCAAAAAATCTCCATGAGTTCCAGGAGTTCATCTCTTCCAAAAGGCCTCCAGACAACTGAAGCAGATACACCCACTATTGCTTGTGAGCAGATGCCCTCCATGTCGAGTCTCAGATGGTCACAGTCGGCTCCCATCGAAAGGTCACGCTCGTATAGCAGGTTAAGTGGGGTAATTGTAAAATTTGGTCATGGTCTTCCAGGTTATGATCATCGAAAGGAATGTACATTAATGAGGGGTCAGACAGTTCGGGCTAAAAATTTCATCATTTGACAATGAGTGCAGGTCAGGCTTCTGCGAAGACCAGACTGAAGACAAGTTAATCGTATCAAAAATGTTGCTTTGCCTCTTTATTTTTTATTTTATAAAATCTTCATTATAGTAGACGGTGATCAGACCTTTTTGCATTTATAAACCTTTTATACGATATTTTAGAGCTATAAAACGGCTTTTTCGAGGGCATGTGAATGAACTCCCTAATAATCTGACATTAAACAAATGAAGCAATGATGTGAAATGCAGATTATATTGAACGCTTGATCTTGAGCCTTGGCCATCTGAAGATTTATGGCAGCACATTTTATGGAGATGAATAATATTATGGCCTCGCACGGCCTTAGAATGCACGGACAGTCATCTGCAATCAGATCTGGCATTTTACCTGTGGGCATTTGGATTGATTGAGATGCATCAGAGTGACTGTGAGAGAGGCATAGGCTTGCCTAATTGGCCCTAGAGTGCAGCTAATTCCTAGAGCACTATGAGACATACATTTAAAGCAGCATAAATCAATTAATGGTCCAATAATGTGTTTCTCATTTCAGCTGAGGCAGGCTTGGAACAGGAAGATGAAGAAAAAATGAAAAAATATACTCAGAAGTTTGTAAAATCAAAAACATAATTTATTACTTATCCACTAGTGAAGCCATTCAATGGAAATCATCTAGACATTCATTATGGGCATTTATGAGTATCTATTTCTAATTAGTTTCTTTTTTCTCATAGTTTAGTCTCAAATGGGGACTGAAGAACAAGCATACATCGAAAGTCAGAAACTAAAAAAGGGATTAAACATCTACAGGAAATGTTGTTGGTTAAGTGGGTTTGTGAGAAGAGAGCGTTGGGGGGTGGGGAATATGGCGGGGTGTTAAGAGCAGCCATGTCTTGGCAGTTCAAAAGAGCTCAGTCAAGCCTGAGTGGAGGGCCAGTTCACAAGGCTTGGCACTGGATCCAGCAAAAAAAAAGCAAATGAGAAAGAAGAGCACATAAACTCAGAAAAAGGCGAGTCCGGCTTTATGTGCATCACATGTGCCTTTTTATGGACCATAACAAGACTACAGGGAGGTTCCTGAAGTAACAAGAAAAATGTACTTCTTCCTTAAACGTTCCTTTTATTTCAGTGATGGGTTTGTCTTATAAGGAAAAAAATGTTGCTTTACAAAGAATAAGACAGTATATATAAATATGTAACATCGCTTATACTCTCTTGTAGTAATAGATAGATAATAGGGCTGTCAATAGATTCAAATGTGACAATTGAATGTTTTTCAATGAATGAATCATGATTAGTCATGATAAAATCTTAAGAAAAAGCTTACTATAATACTTACATTTTCATTTACAGCATTTACATTACTTACAATAGATACTTATTTAAAACTAGGTGAAAAGTGTGGGAAAGAGGTGTAGGGAGTTGAAGTAGCGGGCAGACGATCCGGTCATTTCTAGATTCAAACACCCTGTAGACTCTGACAGTAAATACAACGGAAATACAATTACTTTGGTTTTGTCAATAGTTCAGTTTGGAAATGTTTTATAAATCCCCGCCTAAAGGCTGTTTCTGAAGACGTTCCCAAAAACACTCTGGAGTTGTGTGACCCATGCTGCTGTGTGCATACACTCTCTGCGGGTCTGAAAAAAGCCACATTGTTCCCATGTTGCGTTAATTTACTTTAATGTGTTAAACTGGACAGCACGTCTTTTTAGAATTAACAATTTTAAAAGATGGGCAAAAAGCCAATTCATCATAATAGTGAACTTTGTCTCAAATATAATAAAACATCCTTCTCCTTCCTGGCATGAGGACCTCTTCCTGTTGTTACATGACTGGTTGTGACCTCAGATTAATGTGTGCAGGGACTCTGATTCCACTCTGCCATGAGTTTATGAAATAATACCTGTCAGCGGCTGCCTGATCCAGGAAAAAGGGGGCAGCTTTTCCAGGTCATTCCACCATCTGCCCATACCACCTCATCTGTCTTCCCACATTACCACCTGATTGGCTGTAATGGGCCTCGTTGGAAGGGCCGTCATGGCCGTCAGAGCCCCCCAGCAGGGCCACAGCCAGGAGTCACCTGCACGTCGGTGATATAATTACCATCCCATCTTAACTTGGACATCTCGCTCCCATTCCAGCATGGCTTTCATGATTAAGCACGAAGAAAAGCACTGGCTGCTGTATGTGGATTCATTCAAACCGAACTGCTTAATTTTTTTTTTTTACTGGGTGACTGAACTATTTAGCAAATCTCATCCAATTTCATCCATTACTTTAATGCAGAGAATGGACAGAAAGTGCAAAAGTGGTTCTGTTACAACATAAAACAAGAAGCTTTATGTGAAATGTTATCTCATATTCAAACTAAGCTTGTGACTCATAACACATTATAACAATAAGATAAGCACAAACAATAATGCATGAGGCCTCACATGAGATTTAAAAAAGGAACAATTAGTTAAGAGACTGAAAAGGATCTTTTCTGCATGACCATCTGCATTTGTACAATTGACCCTCATTGACTTTATCTAACCTGTAGCTTTTCTTGTGGGGTGTGTTCATTACAACTGAACTTACTTTAATTAACATTACTATACTGTTACATTTATGGTATTTTGCAGAATTAAATACAAATAATTAAGATTAAGTGAAGCAATAAACTTATTTGTATGCAAATCTGACATTGAAATAACAGACATCTGAACAATCAGAACTGCCACTCATCATCCCGGCCCATCACATCTATAGATGTGATGTAGCATTGTCTCATTTTGTAGCCTCCTTTTGTAGTTGATGCAGATTTTTGTCTTTAGTATGTGCTGCACTTTTAATGTTCGTTGAACGTTGATAAAATATCCAAAAACTTGATCAGCTATTTCCAATTCTGGGTTGTATCTATAATGAAGGCCAACTCAATATAAACAGATTGTCAAACAGCAGTAAATTGCTTGACTACATTCTCAAAAAAAAACTAAATAAAATAATAAAATCATATTAATTCACCAACAGTCTGTTAGTGGGTTCTAAAAAAAAAAATGAACGGCAAACGACTGGAACCACAAACCAGAATGAGGGAAGCTTTCAACCCAACACAAACCTGCATTGTTCAAAAAATTATCTGGTTGGATCATTTTCAGTGAATTGAAAATTATATAAAATTTCCACAGTGCTTAAACCAGTATAGGAAACTTTTACCCGAGTGTCATTCATTCATTTACTCATCCATCACAACTGGCAGGCTTAAGAAACAAAAAAGGTATCAGTCAGTATTTGACTTTTGTAATTTCCACCTGAAGCTGTGTGACGAAGAGCATCGTCCTCAGCGGCAGGTCTCGCGGTGCACTGTCATTGCACAGTCTGCTGCATGTACAGTACATGTACAGTAGCATCTTAAGCAGACAGCACTGCAGTAGTAAGGTTTATTCAATTAGGCTTTGGGTCATTCACGTGAATTATTTTCATAAGATTAATATTAATGGTGTAATTATAACCAATCAGAATAGTGGGGGGAAAAAAACTGCCGCATATACAGAGATTTTCCAAACACATTTATGTTAACAAAGGGACGATGGATGAATAGGGATCCTGTGTTAGCTTCAAAATGATAACCCCAACCCCCATCAGTAGCACAGCCCTTTCATTAAAATACAGTCCATGATATTAAAAGGTTTGAAATATCTCTGAAGATATTTTGCTCCTAATTGGAAATAATTAACTTTGCCATCTTGGCGGCTTCAAAGTTATATTGTTTCCTTTATGAATCCAAGTAATTAATGTTTAATTTAACAGTTGAATGCAAATACCCATCTACCACAAAATAATTCATTATTTTACTGTTTTCAATTTTTAAATATTAATGACTATATCTATACTAAGGTCTAGACACTTGCGATGGATACACTATTTGTTTTCTGTACCAATTAGGATTTATATATTTGTTTGTTTTCCTGCTTATCACCTGACTTATGACCTTTTTAGAGTCATTTTTCATTTATGGCATTTGGCAGACATTGTTAGGGTTAATTTTGAAGGTTAATTAAGGCAGGTGGGATTTTGATTTTAATAATTTTTGTAATTTTCTCAAATGATCATATATAAATCTGCAACTACCGTAGCTAGCACCACAATTTTTAATACTCATTCTGCATGCGTTCATTTACAGTTTATTTACAGTAAATATATGGTGCTTGCGTGTTTTTGTCTACTATGCTGATGTGCAAGCCCCAGGTCTGGCCGTGCGGCCTGTTCAGTCCTTTGCCCGCAGCAGACCGGGCGACAGACCGACATGGTAAATAGCGGTGAGAAGGTAACATGCTGTAGTCCGTGTTTTACATCTGACCTGGCTGGAGCCAGCGCCGGGACTGCACAGAAGCAGCCGGGGTCTCCTGGACGTGCCAGGGCTGTACGTGCCTGGCACTCCTCCCCACGCCCATTCAGCGAACAGCTGAACAGGGAGCCAGTCCGAGGCGGGTAGCAGGGAGGGGGAGACGACAGGACTTTCTCTCATTGTCCTGCATTTCACAGGCTGCTTAAACTCTGCTGGCAATGGGAGCTCCCCAGGGCAGATTTGGAATCCCAGTAACAAGAATTTTAGCACGACAGGTGTTAATATATTTAAAAAAATCCCTCTTTCTGTCGGTCTCTCTCTCTCTATCTCTCGCACACACACACGCACACACACGCACACACAAACATACAAAGGGCCAGGAAGAGATGAAGGCACAGTCTCCTTTCACTAGCGCTCTCACACTCCCCACTGCTGGTGCTCTTTGTGTCCCAGTCAAAGGTGCCACCTGACCCATTGGCTATCCAGGTGCAGGCCAGATAGAGTTACAGTGCATAAATGGCCAATTCACACACGGTTCTGGGAACACCAGCTGCCCGGGGATTTTTCAAATATGAAATTATTTTGGATTTGCATGTCAACAGAAGGACTTGCCATGCAAGACTGAAACAAACTCATTTCTGCCTCCCCACATCAGTAGAAATGTTATCTCTTGCTTTAGCTGTATCCACGCATTCTGTCTGCCCAGTCGGTGCATGAAGGGTGTACTGAGCCCCAGTAAATTGAGAGACTTCATTAGAATAATGGAAGGCATTGGATTCATTGGGAAATTGAGTGTTGTATGCCATGCTATTAAAACACACACACACACACACACACACAATTTGTATACATTAGCATATGCAGAAAACATGCATAATCTGTTTGAAATTCTTTGCATAGCAGGCTTTACATGACAGCGTCCAGATTCCCTATTTTATTTTTGCCCGCACATTGTAGCAGTCAGCAGATGTTCCCAGTGAAGTCCTGACCTGAGCGATTAACCATGCTCAGAAATTATTACACACACACTGACCCATGAAAAACACAATGATTCACATCACGTACCAATAAAAAAAAAATGTTGAATCAGAATCATTCATTGTTCATTGTAAGGTGACTACAGCACTACTGAGGCACTATAACTGAGAGGCACCAGATTTTGTAACACACCCCCACAGATACACACACACACACACAGCACAGACAACAAGAAGGATGTTATGCTGTGCCAGAATCAGTGGTGGCCCAGTTTATGCATTTCTTTTCTTCTCTTTCTTTCCCTTTTTATTGCACGATGTTCTAATAGGGTTTCGTACGAGTGGACTTATATAATGCATCAACACTAAATGTTTTTCTCTCACCCCCTCTGCCCCTTTTTTAATGTAAAAAAAACTCAGCTTGTTTTTGGACCACTATCAATAGTGAAGCAATACTCAATTTATGTGAAATAGTGCTGGCATTCTGCAACATTTGCATTCATTTCCTATAAAGTAGCTTTCCTGGTGCCTTAGACACAATACTCTCAGTGAGTAGTGACGATTAGCACATAAAAG
This sequence comes from Denticeps clupeoides, assembly GCF_900700375.1. NCBI lineage: Eukaryota > Metazoa > Chordata > Actinopteri > Clupeiformes > Denticipitidae > Denticeps > Denticeps clupeoides. Next base: position 17,473,194 of record NC_041711.1, read on the forward strand.
CAAAGCGGGAATCTCAGCAAAGATAATGTGCACATACCAGCGTGCTGCATTCATGCCACGCCAAGAACTTATAATGGAGTCTGCATATCTGATTGATGCCATTCTGTTTAAGGGGCGGCCACATTTTCGCTGTGATATATCTGATTACAGCAGGAAAAAGAGAAAGAGGAGGGGGAGAAAAAAAAGGAAATACGTGTAGTACGCAGTGAGTGGCCATTTCACTTCAGGAACTTTGGATTAAGTCAAACTGTGGCTCCTCCAGAACCTCCTGCACATTGGAAGCCATTTGGATCCATGCTGTGGTGAAGAAAGCGCCGTTAAAATGGTTTTTATCTAATGGTCTTTCAGGAGCCTTTTCTGCACATGTGGGCGCCAAAGACAATGTGCAGTGGCCATTCCTTTATATTTTCATGTCCTTTTTTTTCTTTAAATAATAATCCATATGTCACATCGACTGCACAAAGCGAGTATGTGCAAGCAAGCCACAGATTGGAGTGGAGTGGAGCCAAAAAGCCGAGTGCCATGATTCTCACAGTACCTCCAGATTCACTGTCAACACTGCAATCTGTGTCGAGCAGGGCTCAAATGACATAAACAAGATTAGAGTAAATTAAGCAGGTGGGCTATCGTGATTTATATTGTGTTTGCCTTTATTTCTTTTTATGTCTATTGGAAATTTTTAATAAAAAAGAACATCAAATAAGAATGAAAAAAACAACGTCTTTTCTTTATGTTGTTTCTCACTTTAAGTAAATGGTTATAACTAATTTGAAAAACTATGCCCCTCCTTCAAATGATTAGACTGAGTTGCACATTAAATTTAAGCATAGTGATTATAAATAGCACCTGGGATTCAATGGTGGTACATTAGGGCTTACTATACAGTACCACAGATCTTCAGAACAGTGATGATGGTCCATGTGATCTTCCAAAACCCCACAGAGTGCAGGAAAATTTTTTAATCCAGAGCATACCCAGCAATGATTTCCAAGGGCAAGGTGTGCAAAGATGGTCTGTACCTGCCCTGAAAAAGTGAAAATGGCCTGAACGACCACATATTGGAGTGAAAACATGCACTCAGAAATGCTGTCTATATATATGTGTTGCATTTTAAATAGAACCTTAGCATTTCATAAGTTATTTGTGTGTGTTTTGAGGCAGACTGAGAAGCTTAGTTTGATGTGCCACATAATAAAATAATACAAGGCAAGCTAAAACTGATAATCCTGTTGCACCAGTAAAACTTTAGCTGTATAGAAGCAGCATCTCTGTGGCTCTCTCTTCATATTTCCTCTCGTCACCAGGGACACAGGGACGGAATAGGGCACCTTTTTGCATGGGATTTGAAGTGAAGAGCCATATTCCAGAGTCACCATTGGCGGAACTGAAGCCGTGGCTTTTTCTGCAGACAGGCTTTATTTCTCTGTCCAGTAAGTAATGAATGCAGACGGGGCGGGAAGCGTTCTGTACCACGGCTGGACTCTGTAAACCTCAAACACGCTCTTAAAGTCTTTTTCAGTTACGCAAAGGAAGCTCCCGGCTTCTTGAAGGCACATGAAGGTGACTTTGTGGTCACTTTAAGCCCATCTTCCAGAATAACCTACTTCACTTTTTCCAAAAAAAAAAAAAAAAGTTGATAAAGATGCCTTTGTGCAAGTGTCGCTTAGGCTTAACGTGAAAAGGGCGTTAAAAAGAAATGTAGGGGGAGATGTGCTAATTGAACAGATCAATTATTCTGTGAAGATCATTAGCTGCAAAAGTTATTAAGATTACGGTCACAAAGTGTTCCTCCTGTACATTTAGTAGCTTCCTTTTTCAATAATTAATGCCTTTTCCCAGTGGTATTTACATTTGATGGCCTGAAGTACAATTATGGTTTTGAAATACTGTCCAGCGGCAGGCAAAAAAGTGGCTGAAGTTTTGAGAAATATCCGCTCCTTGAGTGGGATTTACAAACCGGAGACGGAGAGAGAGAGAGAGAGAGAGAGAGAGAATGAGTAGCAGTAGTAGTAGTAACAGATCGAGAGGGTGGGTGGGAAGCAGAGAGGGAGGGAGAGAGAGTGAAGAAAATGGGTGGGAGGAGAGAGAATAAGTGTAAAGGAGGGAACGTTTTAAACTGTAGGGAGCAGCAGCAGCCTTCCAAAGAAGCCAGATCAAGAAGGAGCCACTGAGATGAGGAGGGAAGAGCATCTGCGGTGTGCTGCCATAAAACCACAAATTAAACATGAACATACATACGCATGCACACGCACACACACACACACACACACACACACACACATATATATATATATATATACAGAAACACACTGAAACAAGACCATGTTAATTATCATTCATTGCATGACTTATTCTATTTATATTTAGACTCAGTCTGTAAATAACCCAAACACTGATATAATTATACATACATTGTAATGAACCTTATCATTTCTGTATGTATGATGCTTTCAATAGGTCAATTTTTGTCCAGAATTTCATTAATATGTCTATGTTAATGACCTCACAGCGGCATGCTCATGTGTTCTCTCTGTTTTCAGTGAATGCAATTCGAGACGCGTTCTGCATTACAGCGAGAGGTAATATTGGGTAATATTTATTGATCGGTGTGCTGCAAAAACAGACCCGAAATAAATATGATTATCAATGCCCAGAGAAGAGAGTGTAATACAGTTGTGGCGTGTGGTTGCATGGTTGTGTGGTAACAATAACTTCATTCAGCCAACGCTATTGAATTTCCCTGTATATTGCCGTTAATCTGCCATAAAAAAGAAGAAAAAAAACCTCTAGGCATTAAAAATGAAATAAATAGTGCATGTGTAGCGGTGGCTCCCTGTATAACTGGCATTGGTATTTTAGTGATTTATCGGTCTTCTAACTGGAACCTTTGCTCTTTGGTTTTTGGGTAAACTGACAGGGAGCCAGACCTAAAATATTTACCTGGCTCATATTTATGTTGCCCGCTCTTTGTTGACCGTAGCAAATTCAATAATAGCATTTGCTGGAATGAGGCGCAGAAATAACTAATATTTGATGGCAAATACGGGCCTAATTGTGTTTCCTCATTCCAAAAAGTCCACCGGCGTGTGGATGTCAATTTATTGAGAGCGGGGTGAAGTGAACACATCACCACTCGCAATAAGCAATGCTCGACAAATGCAAACATTTTTTTAATCGTCACAACACATTTTTTATCCAGAAATGAGAATTGCTGAGCACCTCTGCCAGAAATGCTGTTGCCACGATGTGAAAAAGTTGAGGCAAGAAAAAAAAAAAAAAAAAAACTTCCCTGATAACTTCCACAAACAGCACCATCACCACTTCATCTATATGGCTACCGTCCCACTAGCTGGTAGGCCGACCTTCCGCCCAGCCAGCAGGAGTTTGGGAAGAAGTTGGAGGAAATATGTGTGCCTAGGTTACGGAAATATGCCGCTATTTGTTTGTAATGGTTGACCTGTCTGGCCCGAACAAGATCCGTGCTGTGCCACTCTGTCCACTGCTTATCGGAGGTGTTTGCTGCATTCTTTCAGCATTAGGCTGGAAATGCTTCAAAGACACAAAGGCTTAAGGCCAGTTTGGATGATGTGAAGTGTTGCCTCGCAGGGACACTTACTCCGCCGGACTGGTGGGAAACGCACCACCGCTGTCTGCACTTGGGGAAAACAAAAGCAAATCGCTCCTACATGCATGGGAATTCTCTCGTGCTGATGGCTAAGGTCAACATGCTGAAATTTGTTACCTTGGGGCAGTTTGTGGAACTGAATAAACATTTGAGAAGTATATGGTGTGTGTGTGTGTGTGTGTGTGTGTGTGTGTGTGTATTTAAATGCAGTCTACAATCATAGTTCATCATTTTTACATCATGATTTTCTGAAAACTTTATCAACCTAAATGAAATATGTTTGTACATCTTAATGTTTGTTTTTATGACATGTACAATGCTTTGACAGCTTAACAGACAATGCAATGGCAAATATTAAAAATGCATGTGTTATATGCAAGGGACGAATGTATGTTGAAAAGTGTGTGTGTTGCCATGGCGAGTTGCGCAGCAGTTAACTGTCTTCAGTTCTGCTCTGTCAGTCACGAGATAGTGCTATGATAAATGAAGCGTAATATAGAAGTAGGAAGTGCGTGAGTCTGATATATATGTGTAATTAGAATGGTAGGATCGGCATACAGTAAAGACAATGCAAACTATTTCACTGTGTTTATACTAAGTGGGTGCTCTTGAAATAAATTGGTTTTGCCATACTCATAATGAGAAACAATCAATGATGCTTTAGCCTGACATGCATTGCCAATATTTGTTGTTTCAGTCTCAGAAAGAACGGAACCGGCGTGGGAGAGGGGGGGTCTTGGGCAAACAGAGTCTTAATTGATTATGCCTCAAAAGGTCTGTGCTTACAACTATGTATATTAGGAGCACTCCAGTGTACACTGATGGTAATTAATTATTTCTTAACTCCAGGGATCACAGGTTTGAGGCCTGTAACGCAAGACGTGCAGGGGGAAATAAGGTATCGAGCAGCTGTTGGCTTTACTTAAGAGAAGGTCTGTGAACCTACCAAGGGAAGCTTTGTCCTAATTAAAAACATAATGCCAATGTGACATATAGGAGAATCTAGGCATGCTGTAGATAATGGGTTCCTATATAACACACCTTCCTTTTCCAAGTGTTCATTATGCACGTCCTGTCGTATCTTTCTAATCTATATGATAAGTAATTAATGTTGACAAAATGGGACGTGATGCAAATGCGTCTTCTGATGTGTCAGATGTGTGGGTGGGGTACTGAAGTGCAATTTGAATAATGTGATGTGTTGTGCTTTTTGCTGCACGTTTACTTCACTACGTCTACTTCTGTCACCTTCTATACATAATCTCTGTGTTTTTTTCCTGCATGCTGCCTTCAATGCACCTTGAGTACAGTTTGAATATGAACCCTCGGAAGCCATTCATCCTCTGGAGAATGGCCCGATCCATAGACTTTGCCAAATATCAGTGTGGCTGCGGACAAAATAGAAAAAAAAAAGTTTTTAGCAAAGTTTTGCATGGCCGTGGTGCTGCCCTACATTTTACATTTTTCACGGTTTTTAAGCGTAAGGGTTCATTCTCAGAGCACACGGCTCTGCATTGGAAGCCTTCTGACTATTATAACTTTTAATGAACTTTTTTCAATTTAATATTTTTTATGGTCATTTACTATGTATTTATGCATTACGTTTTTAACCTTCATGCCTAATGTTCCCTCCTCCAAATAATGCTGGGAACACATGAACATGAACGGTTTTATATAAGCTGCAGTGCACAGAACTGTTTGCACAAGTAAATGATTCAAATGATTTCTATAGCTGCCATTTCTTCCTTCATTTTTTTCATTTTGTTTTTAAATTCACATTTGTGTCAAAGCCACCCTGTGCGTCCGTAGTGATCTTGTCGCAGCGCGGATACACTGATAAATAACCGCCGGCGATAACAGTGAAAATCTACCATCAAATCTGCTTCATAATAGTTTATGGTCACCGGTAAATGACATTTATATATAGCTTTTAGTGGCAAGCCAATGAAATGCCGGCTTTAAAATAAAGTCGGCCATAATTCATGTCATCTATCTGTCAGTCTTACATTAATATTATGACCATATCCGTCATGTTGCCCATCTATAATGAACACCAGCTGTAAAATACAATTTGGCATGACATCACAGAGGATATTGCCTGAACGCCGGTTGCTTGCCAGCAAATGACAGGCACATCAGGTGAAAGCAAATACAAGGGCCATTAATTATCACAGATAATAGTAAGGGAGTCCTGCACAAGGGGGGATATATGCTCAGCCATGCCTGGAGCCAAGATAAAATATGCAGTGTTAAGAATTGTACTATATTTTGTTGTTATCCGTCCATGATATCTGCTGTATGGATGCTCTGATTTCGAGGAAAAAAAAAAACAGAATATCTGCATTGCATACCATAAAAATACTGTCAAGCCAGACAGCTTTGTTTATGGGTGTAGTGTTGCTTTCTATTCCATCACTGCCGCCTCCTCCCCAACCCCCCCTTTTTTAAAGGATCTGCTTCCCCACTGCTGTACTTCAAAATGCAAATTTAATAAATGCATCCTTAGTGTATTCAAATTACTCAAGGAGCTACAATTTTCCCTGATATTCTTTTGATTTCCCCCCACAACAAAGTCACATCATCTATCAAAATTGGAGTTTATTTTCCATGCAAAGGTGCCTTGCTTACAGTAATTTATTTCGTTTTGTGTGCCCCCTTCTCCCACATTGTAACAAATGAGAAATGGCAATCTCTGCCCCAGGAAATTGTGCAGGCATGGGAGCGGCGCTGTCAGCCTAATATTAAAGAATAAACTGCTCCTTTAAAAAGCATGTTGATTTTCCATACTCCAATATTGACTAACTGTCGCCGTTTGATGTATGCATTACCAAGCCCATGCAAACTCACTGTTAGAGCTTAACTTGTTAGTTCTGCTTCTGTGGCCAATGCTGAAAAGACACAGATGCCCCGAGATATTACAATTGACTGTTCACACTGACTGAATGCTAGAGTTCACTGGCTTTGCATTAATAAAAGACTGCAAACAAGGAGTTAAAAGGGCTGCGGGAAAACTATGGCAACCTGAATGTGTTGTGCTCCATTTGACTGTGGTACACAAGTTTCTCAGCAGAGTGAAAGTTTATGGGAAAATGCTGTAAAAAAAAAGGGGCAGTTTGCGATTAATTGTTCGATGTTATTATTAGCGATAAACAATGTGACTTGGGAATTTGAGCTGCACTCTAAATACGCCGAGTGGGAATAAATGTGTTGTGAAAAGGAGCCGCTTGTCAAGGAATTTTAAGTGACACATTTATTGAGCCGATGCTGCGGAGCTGTTTTCCCCCCTTTCCCTCGACCATTATGTTCCCAAATACTTCACTTCATTACCTTCACTGTAGCCTTATCTCGCCGCATTACGTTTATTGGCAGCCCTCTCTAGGCGAATGAGCGGTAATGGTGGATTTGTCCTATACCTACAATTAGGGCAGGCCCTTTGGCCAGAGGGCGAAAGCTAACCTATATGCAGAAATTGATCTGAAATCCAAATTGGAACAGCAGCTGCGTTTCAAGGTCAATCCAGTCCCGGGGTCATATCTGCTACCTCTTCAGGCCTGTTTACGAATCACCTATCCATTCTTTTCACTTGGCGGAGTGTTCATCCTCTCAGCTCAGGCACATGAAAGCGGGCCTGTTAAATTCATCCATAATGAAGATGAGGCGATCAGGTCCCCACATGGACATAAGCATTTATGAATATCAAGGAATGTCCTGTCATTTTTGCAAGTGAAACAATGAGCCATTGCTCTGCTTGTTTTCTGCATTCGTGACAGAGCTGCGGTTAACTTATGCGGCCCCTCTGTAGAGTCTTTGGGGCCGCTCGAATCTTAATGATGCCTTATCTTTCCTAGTTTAATTTTTCAGTAGATTTTTTTTCCCCCTTGCCCCGCTGTTGACGTTTTTGACAGGATCCAGTTCCAGGTTCTGGTGTCTGTTTAAAAAAGCACTGAGGTTGTTGGCTTTTAAATTCCCTCTCCTCATGTGCGATCAGCACTTTCCCAGGCTTTTCCACATAGTTTGCCAGGCAAAAGGGACTGACCTTTGAGCCAGACACTTTCTCATTACAAAATGTTCACTTTGATTCCTGTCCCATTTTGCATCCATTTCAAACTGTTTACAACCTCACAAAATAAAAATGAATTATATGTTTGTGTAATGGATTCCTTTTGTGGATTTTAGTCAAATGTTTGGTCAGACCAATTAGTTATCTTTGGTTAAAATTACAGCGGCCTTAAAAAATGTAAGTGGTGATATGAAAAGTCTTCTCTCTTCATAGCATGTGAATATTCCCTATGAAGTTCCATCCCATTCATTTAACAAGTGAACTAATGGCAATTACCTTCATTCTCACCCACATTACTAACATTAAAAGGGCACTATTTTTGAATTGGCTCTTAAGTGCAGCGCTACACACTCGGCATGTGTAAGATGAAAGGCATCTTTAGGATTTACATACATGAACAGATAAAATGATGTCAGAGAGATGTCAATCATCAAGCTCCTCCCATTTTAAACATCATTAAAGAGGGTGTTCTGTGTGACATAAATAATTACACACCAGCAAAATGGGTAGTTAGTTTTCAAGACAGTGACAACTAGATTTTTTAAGTTTTATCTATTTTTGTGAATTACTTTACATTAGCGAACAAGCCCCATTCTAAGCACCATGCTTAGAATTAGTTTCAAAAATAGTATCATTGGATTCCAAAGCAGACAAACTGTTACAAGGCAATTTGAGCTACAGACTGGCCAAGCCATAAATGCTTATTTTCAGTTTGATATGACAATGTGATGCACTTATTATACTGCTTCAGAGAGGCATAAATTCATTGTTATAGGACACCATTGCCACTTGTTCTACACTGCCTTTGCAGAAACAGAGTGGATCCCTCTACCCAGGCATATATCAAACAGTCTTTTAAATAGTCACTGTGGCCATATAAGCTATAACTTTTATAGGGCTATGGAAAAATATAATGTAAATATAGGGGATCTTTGCACATTAATCAGCCATTCTAACAGATGCTGCATTCATGTCCTCCTTGTCCTTTGAACTCCTGCAAAGTATCAGATCCACATTTTCATTTGAACCTCTCGACATATCATGGGGAAAATAACCTTGTTTATTAAACTGGTGAAACACGAGAATAAATCTAATTACATTCAAGTAGGTCAGAAAATCAGCCACTGAGTATATAAGTAATCAAACTGAATATTTAATGCAAAGACCCCCCACATCCCTCTTCCTCCCTCTGTCTGTGCCGCTCCCCTTCGCCCCTTTCGTAGCGTTGCGCTTTCATCCGAGGCATCCTGCAAGCTACAGACGCTTAATTAGAATCACCTGAACATTGTTGGACGGCCATCAAATGGCTCGGAGTTATTAAAAAAAGGGACGGCAGGAAGGAGGGGACTAATAATAGCCCACCAAACTCATGGCGCACAGATGACAGGAAAGGCTGTCATGAGGAATGGCTTTTTCTCCCAAAAAGTAATTAATTTCTTGTGATTTCAGAGAGCGCTCGCAAGTGTTTTGTCTAAAGTTGGGAGAAAGCTGTGCTCATTGATGCCTCGATGAGAGATGCATTTAGGCAAGATCTCCTCGCGCCGCTACGCCCACTGCAACCCAAAAACGCGCTCCACTCAAAGCCTGGCCAAGAAATCACAGTTTGGAAATGTGTGGTGGACTGGGCTTCGGCGGTGGGGCTCCTGCACTCAAACGTCTTCATTAAATCGGAGAATTTATTGCTTTTTCATTTGATGTACGGGGCTTGGAACACGATGAAACGCTTCTGTCACTCCTCTTTGAACACGGCGCTGTATGCGACACGTGTGGAGAACACTTCACGTCGTGAAATATCTTTTTATCGACTCTGCGGAGATATGCTCTACGAGCCGATGGTCCAACACACATAATCACAAACTGCAAGTGCTCCTCTTCAGCTGGTTTCCAACTACCCCATCCCTCAGCTACCTTCCAAGTCCTGGGCTTTGGATGTAGCCAGAGCTCCTGCACAGTCCTTCCACTTAACAACAAATCCCTTTTTCCACCAACAATATCAATTGTTTAAGCTTGAGAGAGAAATGTGAAGATCTGTTTACGTCCAATAAAAGCTAGAGGGGTCTATTATTATTTCTGGAACTGTGAAATCCAGACCTTAAATGTGATGGCTTGTCAATCCACACAGTTTGCATTTCCCAAAACTTTAATGGGCTAAGATCTTGCAGTGTTTCCTTTCTGTAATTGTGTTTTAATATAGAGGCAAAACAGTTCAAAGTTAAATTACACAGAGACACAGTTAATTTCCATAATAATAAAATGCTTCCAATCTAAAGAGAACCATGTGGTCAATGAAAGGATGGCCAAGTCTGCCAACTCTTATTGGGCTGGTTTGGCTGCAATACCTCGTGTTCTTGGAACTACAATCCAATGGCACGTGAACACTATAATCGGAGCAATTTTCTAAACATCTTCAACTTCCGACACATAGAAACGTATCCAGATGGAGTCCAAGTCCAGCCACACATTCAGGCCTACAGTCCAAAACAGTTAATGATGTGAATCAAAGAGCCTTGAAAGATGTGCTGTAGCATTTTATGCTTGCTTTCTGTAGCTGCTTTTAGAGAATGTGGGCTCTGGGGAGCTCCAAACTGGGAGGACTTCATTTAAACAAGGAATTACAGGGGAGACAAAACACTGGGCCTCATCCACCAACCATTTCAAAGAAGAATTTACTTCTTAAAACCCACTTAAGTTATTTTCATGGAAATTCTAATGTCCACAAATATTGTTTTGTGTTTCCCCTTTGTTACAAAAGAATCTGTGGACGTGCAAGACCACACTCATGCACATATGCATATTGACATTGTTTATGAAAATAATTGGTTATTTATGCAATTCAATCACAATTTCAACCACAGCACACCAGAGCCAATGCCTCATAGTGTAGAATGTATTACTGTGACTATACCGATTTATTTCTTGACCAGCTGTGGTGTAGTTTACCCCTTGATACTTGTGTTTCATGGCAGTTCACACTAGTTTAAAGCTCATTTCATTAATTTATTAAAAGAAAGAAAAAGAACTGGCTCACATCTCATTGGTCTTTGTTTTACCTCAATAGCTGATTAATTCCAGATATTTATCAACACTTGTTAATAAAAGATTGGGCAAACATTACAGATGGATCTCTGACACCAGGCTGTGCCCATGGAAGCGCCATCATTGTGCTGAAAAACTTACATTCAAGAATTTGTTCAGCCCAGAGTTTGCAAATAAATTCATACAGGACACTGTCCGTTACTGTTGCTGCTAAATATGTCTGTTCGTTTAGAGCTCAGTTTTGAACAATTCGGTTAACGTTTCCTTGTATTCAGTTTGCGTCGTCATCTCAAGACGTTTTCTTGACTCTTTTCTGAAACATTGAAATTCTGTTTTTTTTTTGGTTTGTGCATACAGACCTGCAGTCTCAGACATTTTATTAGGGACGTATGGTAATGACCTATTCTAACTTGCTCAGGGACACAATGGTAGTAAGTGGGATTCGAACCTGGTCTTCTGGTTCATACTACCACCCACCTTGCAACTCACATTTCTAAAAAAAAAAACTGGACACATTCATCCTAAAGATATTCTCTGTTTTGGAGCTTGAATGATGCTGGTGTAGGTGTTGTCTGAGACATCAGTCTTTGAGTTGGTTTGAGATCTGGAGATCTGAAGGTCATATCATAGAATTTACATTATTTTCATATTCATCAGCCATTCAGTGTCCTGCGGATGGGGAAATCATCATCAACCAGCACTTCCGTCGGGAGAGAAATGTTAGATAAAGGTGATCACTTACAGCCACTTTTTACTGATTTGCAGTGACCCTCCAACGAGACAAGTGGACCCAAGCCATGACAACAAAGTGTCTCAGAGAAATTATCTTCTGTTTTTTTTCCCGTCGTGTCCCCACTTTTTTCACCTGTCTTAACATCAGCAGCCTAAGTGGCCAGTGACCAGTCGTATTTCCCACCGCAGCTCCACTGGGCCTCTGCGCTGTGAATTGTGAGCATATCCAGACACGACGAGAAGTGCTTCTGTGTGTAGCGCACAAGACGTGAAGGAGAAGGAGAAAATCCATCATATTCTTCTTTAAACAACTTACATTTTTAAGCATCTGTTTAAACGCAAAGTATTACAAAGGATGAGAAAGGATTTAGCATAATTTTTTTTCTTTTTTCTTGAGTTGCCGATGCAGCAGCACACTGCGGCGCGTACTCGGTGAGTGGGGTTAATCTCACCTTGGCTGGCCGATCGCTACTGGTGTGTGACTTTGTTTCAGCCTTTCCGGTAGCGAGGCGCTGTGATGTGGACTGAGAGCACTTTTGACACATCTCCTGAAACAGACTTCTAATTTGTCCCCAGGGCAGCCGTTGCGGGTTGAATGACACCGAGGTCTAGCAACATGACTTTTCCTCACTCCAGGCCATGACTCCAATGCGGCTGCAGTGGATGAATGGCGGCGTCTTGCGACGCGCTTGTTGTTTCCTCTTGGGACTTCGGTTCGCATTAGTGGCGCGGCGGGCGTTGGACCTCTGTCTCCGAAGACTCGCCGGTGACAGCTTTCAGCCGCGTGCACACACCAGGTGTTTCTCCTCCTCGCGGAGGTGCCTCCGACACCTACCTGTTTCCCCTGCCCCGGACCCGTCAAGGGAGACACATTTAATTAACGTAATGATCAAAGCAGGAAAAGAAAGTTTAGGCCTGAGGTGAAAGATCCCAGTGAGCCATACACTCCGCTAATTATTTAGCATTAAGGTAGACAGACTAATGCGCAGATGACTACTTCAAAGATTTGATTGGGTTTAGTTAGTTACAACAGCAGAGCGCCTGGAGGCGCCTGCGGTGACATCAAAACATCAGGGTGGATTAATCCGCCTGTGTAAACTGTCGGCAATCAGCCACAGGTAAGCCTTTATCCTTTCTGACAGCGCTTGTTTACAGCAAGCACACGTCGCAGATCCGACTCCTGTTATTTGTGGCCGTTTCGTTGCCACTTTTTACCTCTTTGGGAAACTTTGAAGGCGCCCTGCGCCTCGCCGAGTCGGCAGTTGCGCTGGTAGCGCCGTCGTGCTCATTAGCCGCGGCTTTATTCTCCTCATGCATTAATGTAATTATCCAAGGTGATGCAATCAGACATCGAGGCGTGATGTGCCTACCTGCTGTTAAATGCGCAAAGAGGGGAGAGACGTTGAGGATGCATGTAGGAGGATCATTAGTGGGATCATCTTAAGGCAAATGGCAGAATTTTTGCCGAAAGTTGATTTTTTCGTCTCATTACGTAATTTAAGACCCTAGTTGGCATTTATTGACACCTCAGGTAAGAACAGGACATTGGAATGGGACATTAGCATGGATGGAGACATTATTCAGTGAGCCTCATTTTGCAAAGGAAGCCTCTTGACAGGATACACAGTGACGCCGTAGTGGGGACCATCACCAGCGGTATTTGTATTTCAAGCCACATGCGCTGTTGTTCTTGATGCATCTTTTTAAAACTGTATTTATTAGCCTCTCATCACAGTTAATCAGCAGTACTTAATACAAATAACAATGGTTCACAGCCTAGCACATCTCTGTCATTGTTAAGCATGTCACTATTTTTCAAAGCTGCAATCAGGACTTGGTGTAATGGCACATTAGGGAGATTAAATGTGATTGAAATGCCATTACCATCAGATAAAGTCAGCTTGATTTCATATCAGACAATTGCATACATTTATATAAGGGGGTCTGGCAGAGCGGCCCTCTTATTCCACACAGACTGCCTGGAAGGCTGGCCTGTTTGACCATGTGGAGATCACTGCTAAAATCATTTGAAGGCTCCAGCGTACCTTGAAGCCATCTCTGTGGCCTGCCTGCCCACTGCCTGAAAATGAGCAAGCTATCCTCTTCCTGTCTGCTTAGCCGACGCAATAGAAAAGAGAGCCCCTGCGATAAGTTGGATGACCACTGTACCTTGAAGACCAGGATGCACACTGCCTGAATAAATATGGATGAAGTTCAGGGCAGGGAGGGGGCGTCTGCACGCTGCAGAAATGCAGCTCCTGCGTTTCATAACCAAGAACTGTGCACGTCTATTCTAGTCTTTGCTTACGAATCTGTGCATAATTAGTGGAATGCATCATACAAATAAGGTAAAGGCATACGCATTTCAGAACATTCAACCTATTTTTTATTGATTTAAATAATTATTTACATGTTTAATAACTCATGTTGTATAACCATAGTTACATTCTTTGTGTTGTGATCTTGGAAAGGTCATTGTCATGAACATTATTACAATGTTACTAATACTATAACTACAACTTCTGACTTGATTTAACTTTACATACAGAATCCATGACAATTTTTGGCACCTCTGAAAAATGTTTCAAACATTATTATTTTTAACAAATGCACATATATTCTGTATAATTTTCTGTTCTCACACTGACATGCCCCCATAGACACACATGCACACACACACACACACACACACACACACACACACACACACACACACACACACACAGGCATTCAGTTCTATCAATAGGCTTATGCTCCATGACATGGAGTGGCATGGCTGAGTTAAAAGTTGATGAAGGACCTCATTATCATTTTCCATGTCTAAATAAAACAGCGGTGGTGTCGCAGTGCGGCCCTGTGAATTAGTTATTTACTGCTTATGACAGTCAAACAGGCATCTCAGCTTCAGCAGGTCTCCGGTTGGGCCCGTGGGGCACAGATGAATAGATAGAAAGGAATTGGCCACAGACTGACACACAGGGCTTTCTTTGAGTCATGTGAACGGGGAATTTTGATAGCCCTCGTCTCAATGCATAGACGCGGACACAAAAAGGCCACTGTCTACCGACGTTGGTGTGCAGAGCTACCTCGAGGCACTGCCAAAAAATCAAAGCTTTATTCCCCCTCCCCCCTTATTTTTTTTTTCTCCTGACCTGAGCATCGTTCACCATTGTCCTCCCCCTGAAGCTCTCCTAGTGTGTTTGTCCCAACAAAGACGGGCCCAGTAACCTGTTCGCTTGCAGCTGGTGGCCACCTGTGGAGCAAGTCAAATTAGGGAAGAAGCCCCACTGGCTTGGCACTAATGGTCATGGGGGTTTTTGTGTGTGGCATTAACTTTGCTACGGCTCCGGGCTGGAGGCTGGCGGGACGGTCAGTTTTTTGACGCTCTTTGTTTTCCTGCGCTCGCTTTAATTCCTCGACCCAAGCTGTAACCATGCCAGTTGACACAGTTGTCGTATGGTGTGCCGCGTTCCCAGCATGCACGCTTTGCCCCGACAGGATGTGCTTTCTCACTGTCCATCAGTCATGCTGACCTGCCATCGTCTGTTCTCCAGAACTCACAGGGAATATGATGGCTGTCTGAGTCGTTCCCATCGCATTCATAATCCATTTATGTGCGTTAACGTTTGTAGGGATTTTGTATATGATGTTTACGCTCATTCGAATGTTTGCTAAATTAATTCTCTTAAACATATTTTTTTTACATCATTTTTATTAAAATGTAATGAGAACATGTAAAGATTTAATGCTTTTTAGATTCTTTAAAAATCCATTTTAAGATAAAGTTTAGCTTATCAGAGCAAAGCAATGCTTAATATGTAATTAATGTCAAGTAGTAAAAGGGTAAAGGAGATAAATTCTGTTTAACACATGCAAAAACAATCAAAATGGAATTTTACAGAGTACAAAAAATTGTAGGTCATGAAAGGCCAAACTGAATCTTGGTGGTTCTGTATAAAAAAAGGACAAAAAAAAAAAAAAACCTGGAACCGTGTCCATTTTCCCAAATCATCTAATTTGGCCTACATGAATGATTGTAGCCTGGGGTTCTTTTCATTTTAACAAGAGACACTCTTGTTTGCCACTGCAACTCTTCAACTGAGAGATCATTGAAGAGATAGAAAACAGATATTAATCATAATTTGGACACACAAAAAAATTCATTTATAGGTCATGGCTGAGTAATTCATTTCCCTCGAACACGGAGTGCCATTGTGTAGCCCTTCCATTCCCAAGAATGCTTCTTGTCTTGTGACTTCGGAGGGTCAGGGAGAAATTACATCACCGACTTTGCACGCATTACAATCCTGACACAGTGGCACCTTGTGTTCTTATTATCATCTCCTGCTACTGAGAGCTGGGGATTGTGTGCCTGTGTTCTTTCAAAGAATACCTTCCACTACCACCCCCATGCCTCCCTCCCTCCCTTCCTCACTCCCGCTCCTTCTCTCTATACCTCCTTTTCTCCCAGCTGCGGTATGAAGAGGCAAAAATGCCTCTCCATCTAATGATGAATGGTACTTGACCCCCGGACCTGTGTCTCTTAGTTCTGCGGAACACCAAATTAACATGAGATGCAGGATACGTGGGCCACGGTGTTCCGGCTTTCATAAAAACTAAAAATAATAATGCACATAATACAGTGAATGAAAGTAAATAAATAAAGGAAACGGAAATTGTCTCTTTTATCACTCTAGGCTAGATGCTCTAAATGAAGATTAAATAGCGTCCCAACCTCCCGATTGGGCGAGTGCGTTCAGAATGTGTATTGTAATGGGGTCGCACCTTTCTCTCGGCTGGAGAGCCTAGCCTGACACACATTCCAGAACTCTAGGGTTGCCCAAGTGAGAGCTTTTGTTATATGATTAATTACATGAAGCAACAGTTATGGCGGGATTAACAATTAGCTGGACCTGTCAAGTAGTCAGTCTAAGATGGCAAACTAATTGAACGGCTGGTTGCCTATTGTGGCCCAGAGCAAGGCTGCAGAAGTGAGACGGATCCAGTTCCTTTCATCTCTTTTACTCGCCTAATACCACGTTGGAAAAAAAGGCTGGCTATCGCAATATAAACCGGGGTAATTTTCTATAAATATTCATGTCCATCCAGTGCGAACTTTGCAAAGTTACCTTCATGGCATATTCTACCTCCACACTTTTGGAGAGAATGCAGTAATTTTTTCCTGATACCCAGTCTTGGGAGGACTCTTTGGAAAGTTTAATGTTTTAAAATATATTATATAAATACTCAGCTGTTTTTATGGTTTGATCTACATCGTTCCACTACAACATCAACTTTCTTTAAGACTTAAGTAGATGTGACATTCAGCATTCAATTCTTCAGTGCCATACCATACCTCCATTGTAGTAAGTGCCAATGGCATTTGTGTGAAGAAAAAAAAAATCACATCCAAAACACTTCAGAAGGCTGATTTGTGCCAAGCCGTGCATTGTTGCGAAGGAACCTGAGAGTCCCCACACCCGATGGAGCTGCTTCCTGAATGACGTTCAGGGTTTCGCATGGGAAGGAGCCCAGCTGCACGGCTCTGTGAAACCATGGCTGCTCATGAAAGGTTCCGTAGGAAGCAGGGAGTCAAGTGATTTGATCAAGAGGAAAGTCAATTGTGTGTGAAAAAAAGAGTGAGAGCCCAGGAGGAGCTGCGCCGTGGTGTGTGGGACATATCAAAATATTTGACAGACTCCAGGATTATGAAACCCCCCCCTTCTCTCTTTTATGAAGGAGCAGTGTTCGCCCCATTAGGCCTCTGGCTGGCTCATAGCATTGTTTGACCACGGAGAGTTCAAAGCTGGGCCCATTAGGACAAAGTCAGTCTGCATTAATACCATGTAATGAAATTAGGGAGGTCTTACTGAACTGGATACGGTCAAGCTGACTTGGTCATTTTCAGTTTGTGCAGGAATAAAAGTAAATAGCTGATAGATGAGACCGAAAAAAAGAAACAAAATGTCTGGCAACCGATCTTGAAAATCAGCCCAGGAACATTAAGTTTGAATTGGATTGCACATGGACCATTTGAACAACTGTAAACTACAATGATCCTAAAATAACATTCATGCCAATGCAGCCGACTCTAGTGGTATTTCAGGACTGATGAGCTTTTGCCTGATATGTGACCAAAATACTCTGTACAGTGCAGTGAGACATTGCATTGCTAAGTGTTTTTTACTTATAAAACTAGGAAAAGTGTTATTCAAATCATATATTTTATGTGATATAAATATTCACCCATACAAATGAAAGACAGCATCCATAAAAAAAAAATATCAACAGTTAAAGCAATATATAATATAATTTAACATAATGAAACACTAGGTTTAACTGCGTTTGTGAGCTTCAGCCTAGAGGCCATACCTGCTGTGTCTCGCAGCTCTTAGCCTTCTGTTGGCAGCTATCTAACACGAATAGCTTTGACTCACTCTGTCCTGCTGCTAATTTATTTGCCTGTTCATTATGGGAATTAATGTACCTGACACTTTTTTGTACATTTTTAGTTTGAAATATTTCTACAGAAGCTTTCCCATTGAAAACACGAAGACACGCACACACACACACACACACACACACACACACACACATATTCTTCAGTTGGAAGGGAGAGGGAGAGAGAGATAGAGGGGAAAACAGTGTTAAACCTCTAGGTGCAGAATGCTGTTAACGGTTGCTGATGATAGTAGGCAAACATTAACATAATAATTAGTGTCTTGTAATTGTTTCATTAAAACCAGTTGTTCCATTTCTCCTCGTGTTTTCCCAGAAGACGAGCTGAATTTGGACGACAGCCAGTGGGAGGACATCCGCGTTGTCACCGGAGCGCTCAAGATGTTTTTTTTTTTTTCCCTCCAAGAGCTGCCAGAGCCACTGTGTTCCCATACTGCACCTCCCAGCCATTTGTGGAGGAAGGAAGTGTGCAGACCTCTGTTTTACACCACTGTCATTATGATCTCCGTTTAGCCCCCCAAACAGAAAAAAGTGGACGTCAATAACACAAATATACAAAAACAAAAAAATGTATTTCTACAATTATGAAATCATTTGGACTGGAAACATGAATGATGCATTAAGTATGTTTTTTTTTCTGGCACACACACACACACACACACACACACTCCAGAGCATTTACAGGGCATTAACACAACTGTACTGGAGTGACTAAAGAAGTGCCAGATTTAAGCGGAAATGACTCACATGGTATATCCAGATTTTTGTGTCACTTGGCAGCTGCTGATTTAACCTTCTTCCAGTCAACAGATCCTTCAGTCTTATCAGGCCCGAAAGTGTTTGTCTGCTCCTATAATCAATTTATTTACATTTTTGTCTGGCAGAAAAAAGATATGCGTTCGCTTATTCCGGACAATCTGGCTTAAAAGGAATGTAGAGCCTTTTTACTGTTTGTTTGAGAAGGGAGCGTTTTATATAATTCCTCTTGCCTATCCGGGAGACGTTCGCCCACTTCAGCCGTTATCAGCTGTGTGTGTCTGCTGTAGCCTGCAGTTCACCTTGCTACTCCTCCATACCTCCATTAGGAGGCATACTTCTCTTATACCAGAAAGTAAAGTCAACTTACAACAAAAAGAAGAGAAACTCCAGCAACCGCCAACCCCCCCTCTACAGACGCTCGTCACAGTGCATGAGATGAAGAAGTACAAAGTGCATTATTTACATGGGACCTCTTTATGATTCTGAAGTCAAAGGAATAAAAAAAAAAAAAGAGATGTGCATTATATCTGTGCTCTTAACGCACTTCTGTTGGAAAAAAAAGATGGATTCCTCCGCCGTGTAAAACAAACCAATACATTTTGGTTGACAGTGTAGCAGTCGGCTTATTGAATCTTGAAGGAAGGGCAATTTGGGATGCGTGCTGTAATCTTTGGGTCTGAAAACACGGGTAAGCAAACAAACCCAGTAAAATATGATTCGCTGCTCTGTGTCCTAGAAGTCAACCCCCATAACACGCCCCCCCCCCAGAAAAAAAACTGATTGACTGATCGCAATTAACTTCCTAAGTGCTATCTATAAATCAACGCCCTGCTATTCGCTGTGTAGTTGACGTTTTGCGCCATTTCAAAAATTAGCGCTATCAACCATCTGCATGCGGGATTTCAAATAAGTGTCAAAGATTCCCGAGGTTCAGCGAGACGGGGGGAAATGTGCGGGGAGATGATCTTCCATTCTTCTCGTGGGGAACAAACATACTATTTTTCTTTTCGCTCTGTCCTACACAAACATCGTCGCAAAATGAATTGTGCCCGTTCCCCTACGCTTCGATAATTCGCATAGCGACATCGCAAGAAGTTATAATGCTACTCGGGTCTCCAACTTTACAGCAGTTATTGCAAAGCCATTTGGTCAATCATGAAAACACACAAATGTGCCACACGAAATTTCCGGCTGCCAGTTGCGTTTCACGGCGACATGTGTCTCGACGGCTAAAAGCGGTGTTGAGGCTCAGCGCCGACTGTCTTAAGCCCATCATGAAGTGGATTGATGGGGACATTATTGTCTCGGCAAGTGTTGCCGTCTGGATGTCAAGCGACTTCAAAAAGGCTCTTATTTCTTTACATATTCATGTATTTATCTGCATCTCTCTGTGGTGAGAGGGGCCCTTTCGTGTGCCAGCGATAACGCTAATCCTGTTTATGTTTGCTATATGTGCAATATTACTCTTCTTGATTTTTTTTTCTTCTCCCCATCCCCTCCCTGTTTTATTTATTTCATTCCATTTATTAATTTATTTATTCCTTGACTCCCAGGCATCTGAGCCGTAGAACACCGGACCCCAGCGCTGACAAATCAAGGCGCCGGGGAACAGAGGGAGATCACATATTAAATTCGCTCTGAATATGTAAAATTGCCCACCGCCATCGACTCTTCTAGGGGAGCTCAAAGTTGGAAATTACCAGAACTATCTGGCCTATTGACAGGCTCCCCCGTGGTCAAATAGGCCGGGGTCCTCCGTCTCAGAGCGCACAGGATTAATCTGGATGGGCGTGCATGCATCCCCGGCACTCGGGGCCGGTTTGGGGATGACACTACTGTCGACACCCAACCAGCTGTCACTATGTTGTTTGTCAACAGTTTCGGCATACCTTGAAAGAGCACCCGGTCTTCAGCACCCATGCTGTTGCTCACGGAATTATTGATCCTCTTATTTCTGAAGGGTAATAACAGGGTAATAAGAGATTTTCTTAAAACGGTGACCCTTCGCATTCTTTTTAGTCAACCAGTGAAGAACAACCAGTTCATGAACAGGGGAACGCTGGCTTTTTAGCTCATTCCCGAAGTTTAAGCCTATATTACAGTTTAAAAGAGTGAAAACTTATATGATGCTTGTGGTTTGAGAAATATGTGAAAACATGCACTGCATCGTAACTTCCTCTGTATGGTCGTGTATCGCTCAGAGCTCCCGTGCTGACACCTGACCATAGAGCAATGGAAGAACATGGTCTGGTTGGATGAATCACTTTTTTCTTTTGAATCATGTGGACAGTTGTGTGCATCAATTACCTGGGTGTCAGCAGGATGCATTATGGGAAGAAGGTAAACTGGCGGAGGCAACTCGGTGCCCTCCGGGAAATACTTGGGTCTTTCATTCGCGTTGTTTACTTACTGACACACGCACGACCTACCTGACCCAGTGCATCCCCTTCTAGGCTCGTGTAAGTTCATTATGCTCCCGCTGATCTTTAAAATCTCCTCAGCCAGAGTGAAAACCAGACATGACCGCAACATAATCACATGAGATACGCGGGACGCGGCAAAGCTTCATCGGTCGTTAGCATGCAAATACGGGAAATCAATTGACTCTAGTCAAGTGGAGCAATCGCCAGACGAGCCAATCTGAGCCAAGCCAAGCCGTGGCAGACCGGGGCACCGGAGCTTCGGGCAGAGATGCGCTGTCGCCACCCTTTCCGGAGCGGGCCAAAACCCTCGGAGGTGGCCGCCGTCCCGCCTGCTCAGAAAACAGACAAACAAATAAATAAATGCAGAAGTTAAGAAAGTGGATGGGCCACCATTAATACATCTCCCCCTCTGCCTCTCTTCCTGCCTCGCTGCCAAACAGGCTGCGGGCGGGAGCTGGAGAGCGCAGGCTCACCGGCACAGTCGGGCCGGGCTGAACAAAGCGCCTCCGCAGCGGCCGCCTCGTTATCTCCGCGGTCGCTCGCTGTGGCGTCAGCAGCCGTTCTCTCTCGTCTCGGAGCTCCTTAAGTTGGAGCTACTTTAAGAAAAAGGGAGATAATAGAAAAAAAAGGAAGAAAGCAGAACGTTCTAGGCCGACTTGATAACGCAGTAGGAGCCGCGCTGAGGAGCATCGATACGGTGTTTTTTTCCAGAGAAACGCGCCGCAGGGCCGCGATGGCCGGCTGCGCTGCGGTGACATTTATTGACTCCGGTTGGGGCAACCTTTCTTCTTCTGGCAAGTCAGGCTCCAGGAAAGTTCCAGCAGAACACAGTTCTCCCGCGCTTTCCTGAGCACCCCCCGAGAAGCAGCGGGGGGCCGGAACATGCCAGAGAGGGGCATGGCCAGCACTTGAACCCCAGGCAGATGCTGTCACCGGATCTCCCACGCCAATTTCTGCGTCCCTTGCTTGTGACGCGCTCTCACTTGCTCAGGCAAAGTTGTGGCCAGGAAAAAAAAAACTCACAGGATGGGCCCTGACTCCACAACCTCCCCCACTCCTCTCCGCCACCTCCCCACTCCCCGTTTATGAATAAATTATGCTATTAAAGACTGCAAGTTTTGCAGCGCTGAACCCTGGAATGGCGCTTTGGCCATCTGCGCTCATGTGTGCGGGAGCAGCAGTCCAGGGTCCACAGGGAGAAACGGCTGCCCCACTTTCGCTCTCATGTCAGAGCGGACCATCTGATGGGCTAAAGACCAGTGTCACACATGTCTAAATTTGGGCCCCCGTGTACCACTGCCAGGGACAGACTATTTTCCAAAATGCACAGGGCAATCAATGATAATGAGGAAGGATATTTTAATTAGGATTGTCCCTGGTGTTGTGCGACATACGTGCGGCTGTGTAGGGTTTTTATTGTTATCATTTCATGCTCTGCATGCGTACAGATGACTTGTAGGCCCCAGTAATTATATTTAATGCATTTGTATTATATGTTATCAGATTATTATTTTTATTATTATCATGGGCAAACATAGTTAGTTTTAGTATAAGGGTGCATGCTTCTTCTTGTCCACTTATTTCCTCTGTGAATCTAAATGTATGTTAGTTGCATTGCAGTAAAGGTTTTTTTCTAGCACTTTTTTGTTCTTTTTGACAGGAGGAAATTGTGGTTATTCCGGGATAAAAAGCTAAATAAGACCCCTGTCTGCCTTTGGATTAGCCATAACATGTCAAATGTCATAAATGACTCTGCTATTGATGAAAGTTTTTGTTTAAGGACAGAACAACACACTTTTGCGAGCCCAGGGCACTTCCAGCTAATCAGATGAGCAAAGCGTGCATTATTTTCACTGCTGATCAGTTGCTGTCAAGAGTTTAGACATCTAATTAGTCTTGCAAGAACCCCTCATAGCAGGAGGTATAATTACTCTCACCTGCAATGCTTTCTTCTGAGCCCAAGCTGTGTGTGTGAGTGTGAGTGTGTGTGTGTGTGTGTGTGTGTGTCTGTGTACTGTATGTGTGTATACGATGTTGTTTGTAGTTTCTCATGTCTTGTGTCTTTTTTTTCCCAATAGAGAAAAAATTATTCCGAGGATATCTAAATTGCATCTATTGGCTGTCACACACTTGTTCAATTGAGGCCAGATGAAATAACCAAAAATACATAATATTTTAAAAAGCCAATGGCTAGTTTGCAAGGCTCACTAATCACATTAAAGAAACATCAAAAAGAATAGGTAATTTGGAATAAAAAAAAGAATAAGAAATTTGGAATACATATGCCCAAGTGGCCAAATTATTTATGCCCAATGAAATCAAGTGTGCATTAATTTCTCATTTCCTATCGCAGTTAAAAGCTTTCATTATTACCTGTCACTGGGAACGCCTGACTGTGCCGTTAACTTGCCGCCCCCAGCGGAGGCACTTTCACAGAACAAGCTCTGTAAGTATCGGAGACACATTCAGGGCTTCGGCGAGGCTCTATTATAATACAGAGTTGCATCATGGGATTGCATTTTCCTGATATAATTAATCAGAACGGGCCGCTCAGTGCGTTATCTACTTTTACAGCTCCGGGCCAGTAAGAGGGTAAGTGTGGGAGAGAAAAGAAGCTTTTCTGGAGCCCTTGTGTCCTACAGATGCAGTAGTTTAACAGGTAGAGTTACGGATGGTTGAACTAACAGACAAGGGCAGGTCTCCTCTTGCCGCCGGAGGAAGGACCTGTTGGTCGGAGCTGCTCCAGTTCCTCTCCGGCTTGATTACACTGACCCTGCGTCTCCCAAAAGGAGGCAAAAGTTTCAGGGCCTGAAGGGGTGACAGGAAATGAGCTTTAATTGGGCTAATTATGATGTTTGCTTAAGCCCAGTTTTCACTCTCCCTTCGCCCTTCCTGGAACAGGCGGCGTGACCAAACATGGCTTCCCCGGGACGGCAGAGAGCGGCGGTGCGAAGGCTGAGCTCTCCGATGTGCTTCCATCACCAGTAATAAAGCTCTCGGACTCTGTGGTCCACTCCCATCCATCATCGCTCATTTAAGACACAAGTTTGGCTTTTTTCGGTGACAGAATTGAGGGATTATTGTCATTAGTGGCAGATCTTTTGTTTTGATGGCCCCTTTTAATGGGGTTGCATTAGCGAAAGTCCTAGGGGCCAGTTTTGGGGTGATTAAGCAAGCAACACATTTACAAGTCTCTAATTGAGAGAGCAATGCCAGGAACCTACAGAGATCGCCTCCTGTAATGGAGCCCTGTATTACCGTTGCGCCAGCTGAGCTATAGCATGAGCTCAGAGCTAATGCGCTGCACTTTGGGTGCATTCACCGGACTCTTTAAAAAATCATAAGCGCAATTTAGGGGAAAGGAGACCACAAGGCAACGTCATTATGCATCTTGTTTCTTTGTCACACATGCAACTTTAATTATTGCGACGAGATGGGATCTCGTACCGAACGTGAGCATCCGGGTTGGGGTTTCAGTTTTTTGCTTTCTCTGTCTAAACCCCCCTCCCACCCCCACGAGCCGCTCTGTACTCTGTGCTACAGTTCTTTTTTTCTTTTTCCCAATCACAATTAATTAAATCTGCTAAATTGGGAATACATTCATTTGCCCTCTGATAGATATAGGGTTGTGTTATAGGTTGTTTGGATAGGAAATCCTGCCCTAATTTGCAGCGTGATAAAAGACGGGGGAAAATGAGGCAATAATCACCTGAGATAAAGGGTCTCTCCTCGGCGCCGGGAGGGATCACATTTGATTTTTTATTTATATTTCCCTCCGCTTGTAATATTTGAAAAAGTGGGTCAGCAAGGAGATTTCCAGAAACTAACTTTGAAATGTCCATGTTTTCTTTTTCTGGTTAAACATACTTTTATACCCTATTCCCGCATGCCCATTGCTCATTAAAAATGTTTAACAACATTTTAATTGAAGAATTAATTACCTTCTGCTGGGCAAAATCTTCCTAAACTACAACAAGGGAACCATCACAAGCAGAAGAAAAACAGGCATCCACGCTGAGGCTTGTTTTTGGATGTCGGCGCCGGAAGATGACATCAGTAAACAATTGACACCAATTTGATGAACTAATCTATTTGTTTTATGAGTGAGACAAAATGGCTTTAATTAGCTCATTCAAGAAATGTGCATCTGCAATAAATGGGCAAGTGGTAAGCAGTGGTAAATAAAACACTATAAACATGATGAAAATAAAAGAAAGTTTAGTCTTTGTCATATTATTAAAATACTTTTCCTGTAAAAAAAAAAAAAAAAAAAAAAAAAAAAAAACGCAATCGCAGCCTTTCTATGAAAGAATCTAATGGCAATTTAATGAAATAAATATATAATGCTCTTGGTCTTTTAAAAATGATTTTATATATACAGAAAAAAAGATCATTCATATATTTCAATGAAACATGCATGTACATATGTATATCAAAAAAATGCACTCACTCGTCTTCTTTTTTTGGACACATTTTTGTAGCAGCATTTTAACTGTAGCTTCTGCACCCAACCCTGCTCCACTAGCATCCTTCTCCAGCCTCTTTTGTGCTTTCATTTGCCTACAAGCTATTTAACAACTCCATGATTGGGGTGCAAACGAGAACCTTTCACTTGCCTTTGTCTGCCTCTCCTTTCTCCTTGCCTGCTATTTAGCCTGTGCATTTGATTAGTTAATCGTCCCCCCAGTCCTCAGGTGGAGCGGGCGCTCGCCTTCTCCTGCTGCCAAGCTGTTCTTTTGGAAGGGAGAGGAAGCAGCTGTGTTTACAGCCCGGGTCCTGGCGTACATTTACCAGAATCTATTATTCATATCGCTCAGTATCAGAGCGAGATCTCCAGCCACCTGTCTTGCTGACAAGCTCACCCTTTTGTGAGCTTTCTGTTCGGAGCAAATTATGCTCATGTTGATGAATTGAGTTTTTATGAGTCCTGCAAACCAACATTCTCGCACTGCGCCATGGAACCAGGCCTGTGAGGGATTTTGCCCCCTCCCCAAACTCCATAAGCCTCCCTGTTTTTTAGTCAGTGATGGTAAAATGTTGGTGCAAGTGACGAGTGGGATGTTTCTGCTTCCTCCATCCAGTCGTGAATATATTCAAGTCGGTGGGTTTCAATTCATCTGCAGCGCAGACAGAGCTGTAACAGGCCTGTGTGTGTTTCTGTGAGAGATAGGGACATCCTCACAAGTCACACTCTGTCTTGTTATTCAGAATGAGCCTTATCTACTGATGACGCCTATAGATGAAGAACTTCCTGCACCGATTACCCTCCACCTGACAGGTCTGGGCCAACAGCTTCACTTCACGGTCGGCATTTTTAATTAAGGAAGGTGCACCAAGCCCAACACAAGCGGTGATAAGGACGCGATAAGTTGCAACAATGATTCATAATTTATAAAGATTTGGCTTTCATCTTTGTTTCTAGTTTGCATAAAACTAATTACTCTGTAAATGGTATCCACTTCAAACTATTCTCCCACAGCAATGTAAATCAAACTGTCTGAGAATGAAATATTGTGTGGTGGGTGACTTGCGTGAGAGTAAATGTCAAAGCGTTAGCCTTTCATGTACCTCAGAGTCTGAAATTGCTTATGAATCCTGATATAATGAACCACATGCGCATCACCCGGAATAATATAATTTAAAAATATTTCCACTGCTGAGTATATCCATATGAATGGTGTCAAAATACCACTGAGAAAATCTCTGAATAGCCCTGTACCACACACTGTGTGAAGGCTGGGAAACAAAAGGCCAAGGCAATGGTCGGGACCTCACTGAATCACGGCGCTTTCATTTATTTGCAAACATCGAGATTTCTTTTCAAAAATCTGCTTTAGATATAGCTTCTTTATGGGAGATCAGATAAATAAAAAGACATTGAAGTAACCAGTGTCCAGTTTAAGAGTACATTTGGAGCAGGACTGATGATTGGGTTCTGGACTAGTCATGCTGTTCTGATTATGATCACCATTATGAATTGTGTCCATTGTAGTTTCCATGGTCTGTAACGGGTTATTTCCAAGGATGTGTTCTCATTACATGTCATACAATGCTGCTTATGATTGATATTCTTTTAAGTGTAAAGTATTGGTCTAATAGCTGTAATTTAACAGTTGTCATCAACCTTCAAATATTAAGGAACCCGGGCATCTGTGGGTTGTGTAAGTTTATATTTGGGCCACTGGACAAACCAGGGATTTTGATGTTCAAAAGCATTGATTTTCAAAAATAATTCAAAAATGATTAATTGTCTCATTCAGTTGTCCTTCTATGCATACAGTTGCTTTTGGAGACCACAGGGGGCGATATAACATCTATAGGATGTATTCACTTATTCTGCTTACCTGGAAACTTCTTCATACAATCAGACATAATCCATCTATTGCCACTTTTTCAATATGACACCTTAAAAGCCCATCTAGTATATGACTGAAAAAAGCTCTTATGCGGACATATGCTTATACCAGGGGTGGGCAAACTTTTAAACTCAAGGGGCACATTGACTTGTATAAGACGAGTCAGGCCAGCACCAGATGCATAGATATCAGACATAGACGTAAAAAAGGCATTACAGTGTAAATATTTACATGCACTTTTAGTGGGAACTGTGTTGTTTTTCGGAGAAAGGCTTGCTAAACTAAAAAGAGAAAAGGAAATGAGCGTATCGGATGTAAATGGTTGAATGTTGCATGTTGAGATGTGTTTTACATGGGGGTTAAACACAGTTTAGTGTAGGTGGGTGGTCAGGTGCCGTCTCCATTGCATGGTGCAAGAAGAGCAGCCACATTCTCGGTAGTCAGTAAGTTAAAAAATGGGCATGTTGCTCTGTTGAGTTCGGCTACCAGCTTGTAGAAAAAGAAAGCGCTTATTCCAGCCAGGATGAGCACCAAACGAAAGCTTTTTTACTTTGTCAAGAATATGTCGTTTATACATTTATTAAAAATATATATTTAAAAAAATGTATAACTAGCATCTTTCTTGCTAGTCGAAATGCATGAAATGTGTCCTCTGCATTTAACCATCACCCTTGGTGCGCAGTGGGCAGCCATGACAGGCAGGGAGCAGGGTGTGGGAACAGTGCTTTGATAAGTGGCACCTCAGTGGAACCTTGGCACTTCAGGATTCGAACCAACAACCTTCAGATTACGGGGCTGCTTCCTTAACCGCTAGGCCACCACTGCCCAATCTAGGCCATCACTGCCCCATTTATCATGCAAGTTGGTGTAAAACCCAAAGACCTTCAGCTCCATATGGAATGCCAGGCATTACAGGATGATTTCAAATGAGAGCTGTTATGACTTTATTTTTGTGCTGGATTAAAAAGACCACCAGGCCGGATGTGGCCCATGGGCCGTAGTTTGCCCACCCTTGCCTTATACATCAGGTCAGTAGGTGAACCATGCATATAAATGGGAGTCTAAAACACCTCAGCCATCATGATTGACATTTTATTTGCAGCCACAAAAATTTTCACCATTTTATATACTCTCAGCAACAATTTGGTCTTAAAATTAAAAGAAATTCCTCCTTCATTTGCATGCAACCAAGTTGTCATCTTAATTCTTTGAAATGCAAATATATCCCATTTCTATATTTCATCAAGGACCGTTTCATGTTTAATAAATTAAAACTAAAATCCTCCAAGACTTTGTTTTTCATTGGCTAAAAGCTGAAAAAAAAGACACACTTAAAATCTTAATCACAACCTGCAATATTATTTGCATTTTGCAACATTTGCGAGGCAGTTGTCGATGCCGCATCACTCACACAAAACAATGTATGATTCCTCGTGGTGCGATAAGAGCTGCATCTCATATCTGTCCACATTTAAAGATAGATTATCCTCAATGTTTTACCTCCCACTTGACAAAACAATGCTTCAAAGACCTCAATAAGTAATACTTTTCACACCGAGCCGGGTACCCCATGCAAAGCACCTTACAGCCGATAATCACCATTCTCGACAGATCTGAAACCTTTATATCAGTGGGTTTGTGCGACATGGGAAGACTCGTATTACATTCACTTTACACTGAGGTGCTTCTGAGCTGCAGAATTTATTATTGGAATTTAAATGTCACTGTGTGTCACAGCGTAGATGATCAAAGGGAAGAGGATAATACATTCTGCCCGCTAAAATAGCCTGTTGCCCGATGGCACATGGTTGCATTTTATACCTGCGCCAGCTCTTTATTATTCCGAAATCAGGTGGTGGCTTGAATTGAACGCACTCAACTTGAGCTATTTGTGCCGACATCAAAGTTCTGAGTACAGCAATTTAGCGAGGGAACAAAGCTTTCCCCGCTCAACGGCATACAAAAAGGTCTGTTCCCGAGCACAAAGCAGGAACATAAATAAACATGGAGGAACACATTGTAGACTTGCACCCCGGCTTTCCAATCCGCTTTGAATTCGAAACGTCTCGGCAGGAGCTTGCAGGGCTGAATTTGGGGTGAGGTGCGGGCAAATAAATCACGCCAGTCCAAGGAATAGTAATCCTGGCTGAACATTTTTGGCTGATTGATATAAATAACATTGTCCTCGCCATCTGTCCAAAGAGAGACCTTTCCAGTTAGCACTGAGCAGCAACGGCAGAATAATTAATGAATGGTGTCCTTTGTGCCGGTAATAAAGACAAGACAAATTATGTTATAATCCAACTGCTGCTCGTTTGTCACGGCCAAATAAAATGTCAAATAAAAGTGAGGGGCCACAGTGTTTGTTTAATGGAGTGCAAGCTACCTGTTCCTGTGGCTGACAGGAAAGGAGGAAAAACGGGGAAGGCCTGGAACAGGGAAATAGAGCGAAACATTTCTGACCCGCTCTCTGGCATGTTCTTTGTGTAAGAAATTAAGCTGCATTTATTCATGTATTAAACATACAGCCCCATGAGATCAGTTTTTGGCTATATGTAGTTATTCTAACGTTCTACCATTTTCATGTTTTTATTAGTTGTATTTATACATAGTGGCATGTTATAGCTGGTGCCCAATACTTGTTGTGCATGCAAGTTGTTCATAGGCTTAAATCAAGGCAGGATTTGTGTTATTGATCTGCCCAAGTACTTAAATTGAATTTATATCCCCTAGAATTGCACCTTTCTCAGCGTTAGGTGAAAGTGACCGTGCTTTCAGGGTAAATCTGGGGCTCAGACAGCCAAACGTATCTAATTAACCGTGCCCAATGAAGAGTGGGCTTGATTCACTCATCAACAACGGATGCGGAGGAAGCGGCGCTCTGATTGGCCATCATTTTAAGTGAGATGAATGGGCAGGGGCACGCTGCTTTGTGCAAACTCTCCTGCAGTGGGACAACACAAAGCTGGACACATGTTGCCTCAGAGATGGGAGCTCCGTCAGACAGGTGGGGGAAGGAGGGGGGCTTGGCACTGCCTCACTGAGTTCTATGAAAGCCCCTCACAATGGGATGATTGTTAACAATAGTGGCTGGATCCACACACCCCCCCTCCGCCTTGCCCTTTCATATTTTAAATATATTTTACTTTAGGTGCATACACTTAAAAATGAAACAAAGTTTGGTCATATTTGAGAGAAACAACAAATGGCATGAGACAATGATGGCATGACACGGTGGTTTGGGATCTTAGAAAAAAGGACTAGTTTCTCATCACTAGTTTTCCAACCGACAGCAACCCAAGCCAGGATGAGGGGAGGGATTGGCCTCCACTAATGCCTGAGAGAAAAGGTTCTGTCTGTCTGAGCAGGAGGGGCTGCCCTATACCATTGCCCGAGAGAAAATTTCCATTAATCATTCTCCAAATGCTAGAAACGGCTTCTCCAGCAGTGTGGAGGGCAGGCAGCGAATGGCCTCATTTGACACAATGCGCGCGGTCTCTGATCCCGGGTGTCAATAACAGCTGGGGGAGGAGACTTTTTTCCCCCTTGTTCACAAAAATACCCCACCATTGGCAAAGGGGAAAAAAGCTCCAGAGCTTTGTGTCCCATCGGGGCGCCCCGAACGTCACAGGGCCGCCCTTCTTGAGGGGTGCTGAGTGCTCCTTTCATTGAACTGGGAACATGACATCACAGGCCGCACATATGATTACTTCAGAAGCACCTTTTCTCATTCAGTGAAAAGAAAAAAGTTTATAGGCCAGTTCCCCTCCCTTGGCTAATCTGTAATCCTTATGGGTTAGCATGCTGCCACCCAAAACCAAAAGGGCGAGACAGGCACATCTTAAAAAAATGACATAAACGTTCATAACAAAACAATATGCTCATTTTTCCAGCTATAAAAACTCGTAAAGCATGACCGGTGACGTAATGGTGTAGGGCTTATAATGTTTATTGCATGGGAATATCTCTCCCAAAATAGCACTGTTTTCATGACAAACAATTGCAGCTCATGTTCTAAAATGTAGCGCTAGTGCTTTGCGAAAGCCGATAATTACTGGGAAAGTTGGAGCAGGAAGCTCGCTCATGACTTGACCACAATGTCAGTGTACCTATCTGTGTGCAGGGAACGCAGCCTTTCACATCTCCACAGGGTTTCATTATACATATTAACAAAGCCGCACGTCCCTTTGTGCAATCAGCGCCATTCTGTTGGCATTAAGCGGCGGAATGTTTCAAACTGCAGTTCACTTTTAATTAGCGGGGAATTTGATCATGTACATTTCCCATAGGTGCTTTTTGATGTTAATAAAACAAGCTGTACCTTGGCTGAGCAGCCTTCCCTTCCAAAGGGGTGAAAGCCGAGCAAAAAAGAAAGTTCCCTCTGATTCCCTCGCTCTCTTCTCGCTCTCCCTCCTGTTCTCATTCTCGTACTGTGGGGAGGTGTCAAAGAAAAGTGCTGTGATCTCCCGCTCTGGACTTGTCATGCGAACAAAGGGCCGACACCACAATCATCACCAGGGTTTTTTTTTCCTTTCTTTTTCTTCTCCTTCTATGTCTTTTTCTTGAAGCTCTCTGAAGCTGTTTGCATTAATTAAAGCCTGGTTTAATTATTTTAGCTTGTGTTTATTATAAGGCACGGCAACACTCGAAAGTTCTCTCTGACATAAGGTCAGGATAAGGTCACTATGCTCCATGAAGATCTAATCTTAACATTATTTCCTCTTCTGTTATGGGGTCTATTTAGTGCACTTGTCCCCTAAAAAAAAAAAAATCATATATTATTATTAATCATCTGGTTTATGTAACGGAGTGGAAACAGGCCAAATAATTAGACTACATGAATGAATGAAGAAATGAATGAATGGGCGGATGGATTGTTCCTCTGGGTATCACCTATAGCAAAAGGGCACCTCTTTTGTAGTCTTCCTCAAATGTATGCGCACACACACGCATGTTTGGTGTGTACCTGGCGCTGGTACAGGCATCTGCCTCCTGCTCTGATGCCAGCGCACCGTATACATACAAACATCTGTTTCCCTGCACAAAAGGGACATGCTGTGCTTGACAGGTCTACGTTAGCGTGGGGCGGCCTTGCCAGTTCTTTACACAAAAACGTTAATGCTTCCTGTCAAGCCATTAGCTGTGATACGATCAGTGCAGGCCCCATTAAGCCATCAGTGTCCACCTGTGATAAAGACAGCCATTTGTTTTCTTAAAGCCCACTTAATGTCCGTTTAACTCAATTTGTCAGGAAATGTACAACAATTTCCTCTCAGCCAGAAATCTGGTAGGGGTTCAAATCGGGAGGAGCAGGAGGTCAGAATGCATATTCAAATGAAGGATTAAATTGCTGCTCGCGTGTTAAGTATCTTGTGGCGCGGACCACAGACTCGCCGCTTTTTACTCCTCTCAGCGTGGGCAGCCGAGGAGCCAGAAGCGGATAGGGTTTCTTTTTGTCCGTCAGCCATGGCCTCTTATGTGCACTTGATGGTTTTAAAGTGCTTAAATGTGGGATTATACCTCCCAGGAAGTGAACCCAAAAGCCGGTGACCTGTACTAAGGCCCAAGCCTCACATTATTGCGTACCTTCGATCATGAGCTCATTTATATCGTATCAAATGGACCTGGGCCTGGGTTAACAAAAAGAAGAAGTGCTGTAATGATCTAATATTCCGTGGAGAGGGTGACCCTCCGACATGAAGACATCCCCTGTGCAACCTGTGTCCCAACTGGAACCACTGAACAGCAGGCGAACATCTGTTCCAGTTCTGTCAGCTGCTTCGTTAGGAAATTGGAAGGAGGGCAAATGACCCTCTGCTCCTTTCCCATTGACTGAAGCACTAATGTCCAGACATTATCAGTCTACAAAGAAAAAAAAAATGGTGAAAGAGATTGCCAAGAAATAAAATAGCAGGTTATAATGCGACGTGATGGCTTGCGGCGTGCTGTCACCTCTTGCCAATGTCCTTCCGTGAGGGAGTCCAGGCAGGGCGAGGCTAAGCGTTCAGGCCCCCGGTAGCGGTGGAGTGGTATTGTCGACATCTGTCGTGGTTGGAGAGCTCAGTGCACAGGAAATGGGGTGTCGCTGGGAGTGCTAGTTGGCCATTATCCTGGCATCCTAATGAAGTGTGGGCAGTGCGCGAAAGGGGGCCCTCTGGATGGCACGTTAACGCACGGTTGGGCAGAGGCTCCGCTCCCAGCCCCCGCCCGTCCTGCCCACCCACCCCCCTCCGCCCAGGCCTCCTGTGCAGGCTTCCCATCTGCCCAAACCCAACTGCACCCAACGGGACGGAACTGCCTCAGAGCGCAGCCGCCAGACCCCTTCCCCACAACCCACATCCCAACATGCCTGGATGTGTCTGTAAACACGCCCAGTGCAGGCTGATCTGGTTTGTGGCTAAGCCGTCATTTCACACCAATAGTTTACCAAAGTAAAGCGTTAAGTTACTTAAGATGCTAACAGAGACTCTACCTCATGACAGAAGCACACCATGCATTCCCCCAACATACATTAGCAGTCTGTGGAATAAAACATAATAAAATATAGAGATTTAACCTGTGGCTTTAAGGCAGTTTTGTAATTAAGTAAACAGGAGTGAGTCCTTCATCCGTCTCTGAGGGCAGCCCATTAATACAGTGGCAGGAGAACAGCATGGTAATGGGGTCTTGTGCCGAGTAAATGTGCCATGGCTTACTGCTGCCGTTCGTCAATGCAGGCAAATGATAGCGCTCTGAAGGTGGATTATCACGAGTGTCAGATGCTAAGCCACTCAAAAACCTGCGTGATCAATTCTTTAGTCATGCAACCGCTGTTTGCACACAAACAGAGCCTTGGTAATGGTCCCTCAGTCAATTTTGGATGACATTTCTTTGATGTTTATGCACAATTGATAAAAAATGCATGATTATTATTTACAACAAATGAAAATCACAATGAATTTCAGGGTGTTATCACAAACAGAAGATGGCTGCGTTAAGGATATTAAGCCATTTTTGGTGCCATTCCACTGGATGGAGCATTCGGCTTTAATGGACTTTGCTCATTTTTCACATCTGCGGCCTATGCCCTATATAATGATTAAATCTCTGTGTGAAAGCTTGCTAGAGACGGATTTTTTTTTCAGGGTTCTGCTATTGTACCTGGAAAAAAACAAGAGCCAGGCCCTTGTCCCACAACCCCCTGACAGAGGAAGTAGGTAGTTAACCACATTACCAAACACATCATGATGGATGCAGTCGTTTTCCCCAGGTTCAAAGGTCAGCCACCGCTCCCTCAAGCAAGATAGATGAGACTGAGTTTCGCAGGCAGACACCTCTCTCACTCCCAGACAGCTTTCTTTACCATAAACCATCTGATTTTCTCTCAGGGGTGTCTGCGACGGGGGAGGGGGGGTGCAGACGGTGTTTGATGGTAAATGATTGCAGCCCATGTTGCAACACGACCCGATTGTGTTCCTGTAATTATTGTCCATTATGTTCAGAGTTGCACTAGTTTCGAATAGATAAAGCTATCATAAAATCAGCTGTTCCCACTCCCACCTTAAGAGATTTAATTAATAAAATATTGTATGTAGAAATAAAAATTTCAGATGTGCATGGAAAACCTGTGCTTTTGTCATTAAAAGATCACGGCCGTGGTATGAGCCACAGCAAGTCCTAACAGCTTCTTTCCTTTTTTTGCACTGTGTGAAAGTACTACCCATCACGGGAAATAATGGCAACAGGCAAGTGCGAACGCGCAAGGAGCTGATTCGGCAATAAACCACATTACAAATGTCTCCTCGGGTAAATGGACAGTGGGTCTCTTGATACCTGCTTACCTTTTAGAGCCGAGTTTTCAATCCATCAAAGAAAAGTCAATCCAGATCCCTTTAACAAGCAGGTGTAAAAACTGGCCGCTGCTGCTCAGATTTTATTAAACGGTGGAAGAGTAATACATCATTTTCTGGCCCCTGCATTAAATGAAGCTTGTGCTATGGTACAGCATGTTTGCTAAAGCAGGCTGAGCCCATTCAGTGTTCAAAGGAAACCCTTCGTCAGTAGGTAATGAAAAGCGGCAGTCACCTACAGCAAGGTGTTTGTTCATGCTGAGAGGGGATGAAGTTGGCTGCGAGCTGCGATCAGCTGGATCGACTCCAGCATATTAATATTAATGCCGCTAATAGGAACAGAGGCGCTGATCAGAACAACGCGGTGATGGAATGACTGCTCTCAGAGCAAAACAGTGGCAGGGCACGTGCAAAACGAGAGGTGGTTTGGTGAGACACAGGTGAGCTTTTCGTGCTCTGACAAAGGACACCAATTGTTTTTTCCGAATGTGAATGCTGAACACCAGTTTCAGGGACATTAGCTATCTACAGAATGTTTTAAATGTGTTCAGTTATCTCAAATTCCCTCACTGAATTACTGAAGAGAATTTAAATAGTAATACTTACATTTATTAACATTTAACAGCTTAAGTCCTTTGCAATTAAATTTATATTTAACCAACCATATAATATTACCTTTCTAACAGTTTTGTTAGATACCAAAAGTAGGCAAGTGTATAGTGGTTATTACACACTCGAGTCAGGAACATAGAACTGGCCTGTTAAAACACACAACAAAAAACACGGCAATCCCCAAAATAAAGAACTACAGAAGCTGTGATGTGGCAGAGACAACCATAAGGTCTGTATCAAGTCCAGTGACCACATATTTTGCCAATCAGAAGTTGGATTAACCTCGATATGACAGGCCAAACGTGCAATGGGGAACAGTTTGGTGGCAGTGTCATGGGTGTCCAAGGCACATTGATGCATGTGAGCCAGTGGGGCACGCAGGCTGCCTTGCGTTGTTCAATCCAGTAGAAGATCTACTAGCATGTGAGCTGTAGCTCAAATTGATGGTACTTCAAAGCTAATGCTGTTTCCACTAGAAAGGTGTCACAGCATACTGTACTTTACAGATTGTTCGGTATGAAACCCCATTGCCATAGATCAATCAGAGAGCCCAAGCTGACTTGTGTGCACCACCAAACGCACAAAGAATGTGCACCTGAGCACCAGATCTGGACCATGCTGTGATGGAACATGTTTTGGCTGGGTGTGAGAGCTTGCTGGGGAAGATGTGGCACCAGACTGTAATCAGACTGACTGATAATGCACCTTTTCGCGATAAAAAAATTGGTCAAGAATACTCTGAGAAACACAATGATGTACTGACTTGGCCTCCGAACTGTCCAAATATCAATGTAATTGAGCATCTGTGAGATGGACAACATCAAAAATTATAGGAGTTTCTACTGCAAAAGACTGACATACTCAATATTATGTGGTTGGTATTATTGTCATGCATAATTAAAACTATGTAACCCTAAAAAAATAAAGTTGATGTTCACTCTTGCCTTACCTAAGAGTCCCTGACTGCATATTGCTCCAGGGAGACTGAGTCCATAATTGGTGAATGGAAGTCACCCTGGATGAGTGCATTAGCTAAAATGAATGTAAACTGAGATGAATAGTTTGTATTTGAAAGAGTTACCTACTTCTTAATTCACTCCTTTCCCTTCTCTCTGTACTGTATAATTCTCTGTTTCTTCTCTCCCTCTCCTCCCTATTTCATCTCCTCACCAAATTCACCCCCGTAAAGCAACTGTGACCCCAGTGGATGCCAGCAGAGATGGGAGCGAGCGGCAGTTGGAGAGTGCCACCGAACCCCATTCTGAAGGAGCCTGGACTAATGATTGTTCCTATTACCCAGCACTGGTGGCTGCTGAAAGGTCCCCGCAGAGACGTGTTAGAAGAAGATTCCTCCATACAGCCTGACGAGTGCATTATCTTATCTTCCAACCAGCACACCCAGGGTTGCTTCAGAAAGCTGAGATCCCGTCCGGGATAAGTTCTACGGGTTCACCTCTCATTCTCTGAACCTGGAGATAGTAGGAAATAATGTTATCCACAATCAGATGGGCTAAACAAATACATCCAACAGTCTTTTGCTCCATAACCGTACTTGTATTTGTTTCCGGAATTGAACGCTTTATTTTTAATTGGTGATTGGTATAATTTTTCTATCCAAAATAACTTAATTATGAATATACTGCTTATGCTTTAAGGTGGTGGAAGGGCAGTGATGCAGCGCGTATGAGACAGAGACAATACAAGTATGTGCGTTTGAGTGAATGTGGAAATCTGCATGTGTAAAGAAAAATGACTTGCTTATTGTACAGGACCCATAGTGTCTGTACGCTGTCCACAGCAAACTATCGGTCAATTCCTCGTAGAAAACAGAGGAAATGAGTGCAGGAGGAGGGGGAGGCCATGGAGAAAAGCTTTGTGCTCAGCAGCTTTGAGGTGGTGAGCAGTGATATGTGACTGCTTGATTTATTGTACGGAGACGTAGCAAGAAAGTACAATTTTCTACTTACTGCAAACAATAATTCATAATGATGCCCCTTCCAGTTAGGCAGGTTCTGCTTCTGCAAGCCTGCAGAAGTCAAAGGGCTTTGATTAATTTGTATTGCAGCGCAGGTAACTGCTTTTAAGATCCACATCCAGCAAGAGCAGTTGCTGTCTCTGAAGAAATGATGACACCTGAAGAATATTAAAAACTCTTATTAAAAGTTATGGTCATTATCTCAGGGCCTCACATAACAGCATTGTGCATGTTTTTGCCTGTTCTCCAAGCTGATGGTTAGGGATCAAGAGCAGCAAGTGATTTGGGTTTTAATTTGAGGTCTTTTTCTTAAATCTGTCACATTATACTATAAAAAATAGTTGCAACACTACACTATGAGCTATAAGTTTATCGTGGGGTGCCTCCAAGTTTCATTTTTTGACCCTTCTTATTCCTAATTTGCATAATTACTACTGACAGACAACACTAATGTAGTTAACGTAGTGGATATTGAATTAGCAGCAAAGAACCTACAGTGGGATATTACTTTCTTCATACATGATGGAAATACAAGAAAGAAATTTTAATTTTAATGTAAAGGTTTTTTATATTGTTTTTTATCACAAAGTACACTTAAATATTTATATCAAAATATAACTGCAAAATCAAAAGAAAATATCTCGTCTGCTAAAATGTGGTAATTTACAGGTAAAATCGTTTGAGATACAATACTGATGACAAGACTGTACACATTGGTCCACAATTAATCTGAATTTAGACAATTCTGTTGAATAGGAGTTGTATAGTGACAACCTTTGGGCTTGGAAGGTGACAAGTCATTGCTCACTCTCACTGTGGAGTTCATTTATAATTTCTCTGGAGCTTTTTTTTTTTTAAAGTGAATTGGCAATGTCTGCTGGACAAGTGAGTATAGACACTGCACGGATGCACAATTGATCCAATACAGAAAAAACACAAGAACCAAGTTAAACGTATTGTGCAGAAAAGCAGCACCCTCTGCTGAAGCAAAAGTAGTTTCATATCCTGTTATGCATAACAGTTGAGTGTAAAAGATACGCTTTTCATTTACAAACTAGCCCTCTACCCATTTTGTTGCAATGTCATGTTTTTTTCTCTGTTGACCTTTCAACTGGAAATACTTAGAAAGGGTGCCTTTAACAACACTCATACATCACGGTTTAATAGGGTGTCAGAGCACTAGCTCCTTGCTGCTGGAGCGTATTTGTATACATTTTTTATCGTCACATCTGCAGATTATGAGGAAACTAATTAACTCAAGTCTTTGAACTGGCTGTTCAGAAATCTCCCCTCCTTTGTTCCTGCTTCTATTTCGAGCTCTTTGAAAGTCAGGAATATAACTTTTTAAATAACAGTTCAATATCAAAACACGGAGTGGGGCACACAAAGCTGGGGAATTACACTTACAACAACTTCCAAGCTCAATTTTCCAAAGCTGGAACTTCAGTATCGCCTTCACCTCACAGCGGATTTCATAACATATTTTCATTAACTAAAAATGAAGATCCCGTCTGCATTCAAAATT
The DNA here is from genome assembly GCF_900700375.1 of Denticeps clupeoides. Classification (NCBI taxonomy): domain Eukaryota; kingdom Metazoa; phylum Chordata; class Actinopteri; order Clupeiformes; family Denticipitidae; genus Denticeps; species Denticeps clupeoides. Next base: position 17,512,585 of record NC_041711.1, read on the forward strand.
ATGTACACATTATGCATAACATACATGCAAGTATAATGGATGAAGTGTTTAATGTGTTTATTCATATGTTTCTCCATTTTATAATCTAGAATATACCTGACAGAGTCTGTATTGAGGTAGCTCCTACTGATTCGAGCCTGCAGGACTGGGGGAGGGAAGCCCTGCTGCTCCACTGGACTGTCTGCAGCGCACTGCCTGTGGTAAAAGCGACAAAAAGCAGTATGGACAAGAAGGAGGGGTGGACAGCACCCTGCTGCCCCTGGGCACGGTGGCTTTGGGGCCCTTGGGGTCCTGTCACAACACAGCAGAGCAGAAACAGCTCCAGGACAAGCCTCCAGGGCTCAAACTAAAGGTTCACCTCTGCTACACACACCTCTCAGTGTCTGATTAACAGCATGTAATGACACGAGGTGTCACTCTCAGAGATTTCCAATTAGTTATTCAGGAAACGGTAATAAAAATGGCAAAATTAAAAATGCCTGAAAATCCTAGATATATTCATATATAATGTTTTCCTTTTGAACAAGCTAACAGTCTGGAGGGTCATTTCAAGTTTTGGAGAAGGAGCATGAGACTATCAGCTCCCTGTTTATATCGGCTGCATTTTATTCCAACATTAATTCCTCAGCTATGGTGCTTTCAATAATTGCACAGAATTTCTTTAGTGTTTTCTGGCAGAAACCTTCCACAGTTTTCACATCCTCCATTGAAACGTTAAATTATGAGGCCTTCTTATAACAACAAACACACAGGCCAATTATTATTCTAGTTAATATGAAATTTAAAAATGAAGAATAGAAGAACATGCTGCCAAGGCCGCCCAAATGCAATCATGTGTTTTCCTTGAATAAATACTTGAATTATCTAATGGTTTTTATTTATTTTTGCAAAATATTTGGAATCGTTGGCATAATTCAATCAGAAACGTTGCAGCAAAATGCCATTTTAAATCAGCCTGGACCGCTGCGTTGTTTATATGTTAACAGAGATTTGGGATTAGTCCTCACCCCCTGCGCGAATGATGCACGGTGCTCTTCAGCAGCTGATAAACAACCGCCAAAGGAGGAAGGAGACCGTTTTTAATGTGTTTTGGGTCGACAGTCGACAGGGGCTGTTGGTGATTGTTCTATAAGGATCACAGTGCAGTTGGTTTCTGCACAGGAAGAAAAGAAAAAAAAAAGAGAGTGATTTGGACCAGAAACTTTCCCAAGATGTCTCCCCCTGTGACAAGTGCAGCACAGTGTCCATTTATGAGCCAGATTTTGTGACAGGTCATTACATGGCACAGGAGAGTCCCTGATTTCCATCTCATTATAATCAATAGGGCTTTAGGTTGAGCTTTCTAAAGGGCCCGACGCAGCCTCACATTTTGACAGGTCGAAAAAAGAAAGTCATGTTAATTGAAAACTTCTTTTAGACTTCACTGGCCAGAGACATTTACAATTAGTGAAGGTCTTAAGCAGAGCCCGCAGAAAATAAGTTGTTCTTTTTATATGCATTTAGAAATCCATTTCCTAGTTGCATTTATTGCATAAACTACCTACATAAGCATATAAATAATCTTGCTGAAACGCTTGCAAATGGTTGCAATTCATAAAGCCTCTAATGGCTTTCAAGTACAATATTGAACTGTGTGTGGCACCACCACCACTACCAATTTTCTTATTTTTTTCTTTAAAGTAAAGGCAGATTTTTTTTTAAAGTAAAGGCAAAATTGAACAACATCATTCCTCTCATTTTGATTTTAATGAAATTTTTAAGATTATCTTACAACATTTACAAATCAATTTAATACAAGCTTCATTCTTACCAAGTTATTTTACTGGGTGCGCTTCATAAAATAATTAATATCACATTAGTTTCAATATATGTCTTATAGATTCCTGAACTAAATTAGTAAATCTTATCATGCTTTCTTACAGGTACAAATAATATCTTCATAGAAGTTATAACAGCCAATATGTAATGCTTGGACCACGATCATTTTGCCTGCCTCTCTTTCAGACAGAAATAGGGTAGAGTGTGCCGTAATCTCTAGGCTCTGCTGGTATAGTGCTGCAGCCAGCCCATGTGGGCTGCACTGGCAGATTTCACGGGCCATGTGGCTAACCTCATCTCCCTGGAGAGATTTTCCACGCCACCATGTTGCATTTACCTTCTGCACAGGTGGCCCAGCTGCTCCAAAACGCCTAATTTTAGAGTTAAGTCCACCGGGCTGATGGTGAACAAGCCCCTGGCATTAAGGGACCACGGTCTGTTTGGTCTCCGCATGCCAGTTGGTCCATTAGTCAGATTGTGCACTAATCAAAAAATGCTGGATATCGGTCTGTCTGTCCCTCTCTCCTTGTCGCTTAATTCCGTGTCACATGTGTGAAGGCAGCGCACCTCTCGTGCACACAGTCTAATCCACATAAACAAGCAGCATGTTCGGAAGGGGAGGGGTGGAGGGGTGGAGTTGTTTTGAACGGGGGAGGGGGCTTATGGGTAAATATTGCAGACTGGCACACGCCCAGTTTCTCATAAGTGCCGAATGTTATCTGGCAGCAGCGGAAAAACAGACAGCTATATCAGAGCAGAATGACCTATTTTGTTGCTTTGTGTCTAGGGGACGTCGTCTTTCCCGTAAAAAAAAAAAAAAAAATCCATAGATAGCGGCACGGAGTCTCGCGTATTAAAAAAAAAGAAAAGAAAATAAAAGTGGAGAAAATGTTGTGCACTCTATGGCTGCAAGTTATGCAAGAAACCAAAAAGCAAAAAAAAAAAATGACTCCAGAACTTTGGGCACCACACCCACACCTACTGATGTGGTCCAGGTTCCCGGCCATTCCTTTCTCCCTCTTTCCCTCTTTCTCCCTCTCTCCGTCTTCAGAGGCACCTAATTAAGAAACCCTGACTCATTTACATGGGTATGTTTGATCTAAATTACACTCCAAACCGCACCAAATTAGGATCATCTGTGAATGTGAAATGTTTTTTTTCCCCGGTGTCTGGCAGCGTACGGGGAGTGAGTGGCTCTGGAGGACACATGTTCAGATGATGAGGGGGATTATAGTTTTTAGTCCCTCTCCTGAGACCTGGCCCCAGCACACCCCTGTAAAGTATGAACAGGGAGGGGGGCATTGTGGACAATTATCCCAAGATCTGGACTCCTGCAGTTTGTCCCTATTTTTCCCGTTTGCTGGGTGTCACTGTGGTTTTTGGGTGCTTCGGGTTGCTGGTGTAATGTAGGCCCTTAGGTGGTGTTGCAGTGTGTGTTTCAGTGTAATGAATTAAACCATTATTTGCTTTGACACTGCAAATGTGTGAATTAGTCTTTTCATTATGTTACAGATTATATATGCAGAAGAACGGGTTAAAAACTGCTAAGTGCGAGAACTGAATTTTAAAGTGACATTGATGTAATTTAGTTAATTACTAGTAATTGGAAATATGCTGTTGTCAGTGATTTCAAAGCCTCCAAGCATTAGGATCCTATAGAACCAGCAGCGAATGCCGGATAAACATGTCAGCGGGTTACCTAAGGGAGATACTGGACATTTTGCGGGACATTAGGGAATATCTCCCACGCGGAGGACAGCATATGCGCATTGCAGCTTGTCCCAGTGTTTTGTATTCGGACGAAGGGGTTAAGCTATTGTACGTGGTCCAGGAATGCCAAAGTCCAGCTGGAACCCGCGGTCCGTGCCCTGAACCTACATGAGATTACAATCCCTGGGTGCCAGATCTGCTGTGAGCATACCCAGTGCATATGCCAAGCGCATATGATGATGTAGAGGCTAAAGCGCTACAGTTTACTCTGTCTGTCCAAAACATCCACACAAAAACAAATGCAAGTGCCAGGACATGTGTATCTGTGTGTGTGTGTGTGTGTGTGTGTGTGTGTGTGTGTGTGTGTTTGGGACTGTATTTCTGTATTTGATTACGCGCATTTAAAAAAGCCACAGAAATAGAGCCGCATTTTTTAAATAATGCGTAAATATGCAAACACTCTCCCTTTGTTATTCTCCAGAAGAGAAACCAAAAAACTTGCCGGAAAATTCATGAAGGTGCTCCACTTTTTGCACATTTTTTTGGTCGCTTGGTCCATCGGACCCAAGTCAAGGGAGTTTTTCTTTTAAGTCCTTTGTTGTGGGTTGGCACTCTGATTTTGTGGAGTCTGCAAAGCCCCTTCATACCATGCAGGGCCTGGATTCAATAAGCAGCTGAATATAAATATCACATATTGTGATGATGTGGTCAAGGAAACCAGATTTCTTAAGTGTACCTTTGCATACCCGCGTTCTATTTATTCCTGTCTTGTGGGTGTTTTGGGAGTGTTATTTTCTTTTCTCTCTCTCTCTCTCTCTCTCTCTCTCTCTCTCTCTTTCTCTCTCTCTCTCTCATAACTCTGCACAGTAGTGCTGCCATAATGTTATGATTTAGTGAATCCCAGAGCTTTTGCTCTCTCTCTGTCTACGGAATAAAAGCAGCCTAAAACAGCATTTGGGTTTGGTAGCATGATCACAAAATTCGAATCTCTTTAGCTTTATTGAAGTTGCACTTGATTAAGCACAGTGTGCACACTCAAGTGTGTTTCACTTTATTTGGATTATATATGTCAGAAATCATTGTATACATTATGAGATGTTTTATTTAATTCAATGGATCTATATGTTTTGTGGAGTCTTCGGAAGTCCGTTTTGGTGAGATTTCCAGTGCAACTTATATACTCTGTAGGGCACGTCATGTGTTTTAACACATTTAGTTCACTATTTATTGCTTTACATTAAATGTGCAGTATAAATATGATTACTCATAACTGAAAACACACACACACATACTGGCGTACCTCTCACATTTGTAGTGGATTTTTCGTGTTCATGGCCATGGTGAAGCTCAAAGTATTTGTCGTCGCCAGAGGCACTAGGAACAGTGACAGAGATGCACCATGAAAATTTGAGTGTCAATGTGCCCCCCTCAATTTATTAACTGGCCCTCAGCTGAAGACGCCGGAATCCTGACCCTAATAAAAAAAACCCTAAGGGGAAATGGCATGGAGCACCAGCTCCTATATCCTGTTGTTCTCTAGACAAAATTAGATGCTAATTAATTACCATTGGCATCTTTAGCAATGCATGTCAGCTTCTATTTGGGATATCAATCTGTTATCTGATCAAACTGAATGCTCCAAGGCCACCACTGGGTGTTCTGGCCACTTGTGTGTGCTATGTATATGTTGTCTTCCTCTGAATAGCGGCATTGTGGTGGCTGTGTGGCTCACTAATGTTGTTCCATTGCCTTTGGCTTTATCATGGTAATAACATTTTTTACTATCACTAAGCAGAGTTAATCACAAAATTGCATAAGGCCGACAATTATTAATGAGTTTTTTTTTCTTTGTTCACATCTCAGCCATGACAGGTCAGTAATGGGTTAAACAACATTTGATACCAGCTCTGGTACAAAACAAAATGAAATGTGTTGTCATTATATGAAGCACAGAAAGCACAAAGGTAATATTGTTGCGTGTCGAAATGAACACTGGCAAGCACATTTTTCCAGAGTGAGGCAGTAAGGGAGTGAAACTCATTTATCAGGAGGGTAATGGCAAGTGTTCGCTGCGATCAGACAGGAGTAATAAGCATAAGGTCAGGAGATTTCAGTGTTACATCAACTCTTTCTTGCAGCTTTGTCACATTTATGAAGTCGTGTCTTAGCCTTACTTGACATTATTCAGCATTTTAATTGCCTTTACATCTAACAGTGTAAGGAGAGGAGCAATTTATTTACATTTTTTTGGATATATTGGTTTGTGTGGAGAAAGACATACGATTAAAAAAAAAACCATTATTATTAGTTGCAGTAGTGGAAGTAGTAATAGTCATTTTTCTTTCTTTTTGTCTTTACTGCCTCTTCGTTTACAATAATAGATAGACAGACCCCAAGATTTAAATACTCCCACAGTTTTACCCAGACTTGATTAATGGATATTCATTAATAAGTTTCCTGTAATTAAATTTCCACCTGCAGCTGATGTGCAAGTCTGGTAACAATTACCATTTGTTGATTCAGTGCCTAAAGAAGGTATCTGTGTTCATTAGACTATTGGAACATTAACCAACAATCTAGAGGTTGTTACACCTTGGCCTGCCCTGCCCTTCCCAGATGCCTGAGGTACGTCCTGCATGGATGCTAAAAAAAGATCATTTGTATAATAGGCTGCAAAGACCATTTGTTTAATGGCAAAGCACAACACATTACATAGAAATGTGTTATTATTTGTTTTACTTGATCGGACACTCATTTGATCATGCCTTCAATTAAAAGTTATGCTTGGTTAAATTGAATGCCATCCTCCCCAAAACAGTTGACTTGTTCAAACAGCATGGGGTTGACCTTTTCAGACAGTGACACTCCTGGAAGGTCAGCGGTCTCAGAGAATGGCACATCCCAAAGTGGGTGTCACTCCACACTGTTATTGCTATGCTGCCTCTGTGTAATTATCAAATAGCAATGAACATTATGAAGGCAAAAATGCCATTACATACAAAATTGGTTTGACATTCTGGAAATCCAAGCTGAATCCAAGCACCTCTTTCTGTATTCTGTTGCATAGCTGACCATCCTGACTGACTGGTGATATCAAAACTCAGAGGTGCATTCTGCACATCAGCTCCCAACTATGCATTCAAGCTGTGTGACAGCATAATGCTACAATCAGACATTTAGCTGATGCTTTTATAAAGAATCAGACTGACGCCATGTATTTGTGCAGGACGTACAAATGACCCATAAAAAAAAGCAATTTGTTTGTGATAGAAATGTAAATCAATGAAAAAAGGCTATGGTGCAAGTGTTTGCAATAAGCACACAACGCTTTAACACTATCCCAAACCTCAGGCTTATTCTGTAAATTATTGTTCTGCAATGGTATTCAGAATTTTACAATTGCAATTGTATTTTTTGTGAAAGCCACAATTTCATTAAATAACTTTACAATGTTGTAACTAGTTCATTCATTGCAGTGACCCTGAAGCAAAAAAATTCTAATATAAAGTGGTTTTTGAACCTATGTGTGAGTTAACCAATTGGTTGCAGACTACCACCGAAAACAAGTCTTTCATCCACATTGTTGTGAGTCTTTGGGTGTCAAACGAGGCTTCAAGTTTATCTTTTCACAGCTGAGAAGTTAAATTTAATGCAGTGGAATGGTACAGTTTATATTAAAAATTCATTTCAATACAGCATTTTATGATATAAAGAGCTATAAACACTACAAAACCACCACAACAAAGGGAACTTAGATTCCCTCCTTCTATTGCAAAAAAAAAAAGAAGAAGAAACAGTCAAAAGATGAAATGATTCTTATGGTTGATTTTTAAAGGACCGACTCTTGCATGCTTAAGACCTGATCCTACTTCAGTGATTCTAATCAAGATCATTTGTCCCAGCTTTGACAACTTGGACCCGAGCCCCCACCACAGACCTCCATTGTGCTCCAGTTTTGCCTGTAATGGTTCTTGAGGCGGCACGCTGGCCATTCTGACAAGCGAGTCACCCTGTATTGACTGTCATTGTCTAGCAGCCAAGCCTCAGCTCAGGCAGAAATATTTCAAAGCATTTTTTGAGGCCTGGACTGGGCCCTAAATACAGCGGTCCTATTTATACAACATATAATAAAGCATACCTTTTGAGGGTTTGAAAGCCATGTGTCAAGCAATGTAAAGACTTCCATTTATTCTCAGAGAAAACATCAGCCATCTTTTTCATTGATTTACGAGTTTCTGCATTGTCCCTGAAAGTAATAATAATTGTTTCTGTGATGCTAGAGTATTAAGCCTATAGAGATTCTAAAAACAAGAAATATTTTGAAGGATGTAAACATCAGTTAGGATATGGGCAACACTAAAGGTCTCAGGCCCTCTCACCCTGATTCTGGGACTGCTGTGAGTCAGTTGTGAACATGTGGTTTAGTTACTTGCCATGAAATGCAGCAGAGTCACAGATTCTGGCCATGATTTCAGCCTGAGGTTTCTCACAGATCCCAGACTCTTGTGTTGTGGTTTGATAAACATCCAGTGATAATGTCTGCTGAAGGCCAGACCCCATCCAATGTTGACCTCTGTCCAAGGGTAGGAAAGAGCATGGAGATGGTGTGGTGGCCTTTTACATGGTCAAATGGCCAACCGGCTGGCAAATGTTTATGCACTTTGGGGCAAACAGCTGATGCCAGATCAGTGTTAAATTATCATTATGCATTATAATATTTGCATTATCAAATGTCTTTGTTTGTGTTGCAGAGATGTCTTGGTTAGTGCTGTTTTTGCCTTTTAAGAGAGAAATAGGGACTGGAGGCTTCCCAGCAACCCTCAAATAGATGATAGGGTTTAAAAATGTATCCACAAATAAAGATGTATATGGTCAAGGTATTAAATGAGGCAAATCTGCAGAAAACTCAGGTTTGGAAGTTTAGATTATATCCTAATCTTGCACCTCGCACTGCACCTCGTATACTCCGAGCTTCCAGTACTGCTCGCCTGGTCCCTCCATCGCTAAAGGTAAAAGGAAAACCTTCATCTGGACTCTTCTCTGTCTTGGCCCCTCGTGGTGGAATTAACTTCCCCTCGAGGTCAGAACAGCTCAGTTACTGAGTATTTTCAAACAGCAGCTCAAAACCTTCCTCTTTAAAGAATATTTAGATTAACTTGTAACTTTCTTATTGTCGAACTTGTGTACAGAATCTACAACAGAGTGAATAAAAAGATTGTATTCATAGTTGGGGTCCTAGTGAATCGGAAGTGATCTCTTCATCGATGGTAACTTGAAAGCACGTTGTAAGTCGCTTAGGATAAGGCCGTCTGCCAAATGGCGTGAATGTAAATGTAAAAATCTGAAATTAAAATGTGCACCTCATGGATATTACTCTGACGAAGTGCCTACTTGTAAAAGAATGTTTAGCATGTTAAACTGTAATGAGATTTGATTGTATTATTGATCAGTCGTATTCTTGTATTTGACAGGGGAATTCATGAGAAGCATCTCTTTGCTGCCTATCAATCATGTTCTTGGAGGCGCCCAGCCATGAGATGTAGCTGAACCGATCCTGACCTCCCTGGGGTTCTCCTACCTGACCTGTGAGCCATGTAAACCATTTGTCATCGACACGCAGTCGTACCTAACACCATAGTGCACCCACTAAAATCCTTCCTCCATTGCTCCAACTGGCAGCCTGAGAACAAGTAGACCATTAATGAACACAATGAGCTATTAATCAAATGTATTAAGTTCTGTGTAAAACATGAAAAAATTATGAAAATAAGGCTTTCAAAATCTAAAATTTACCATTTTTATTTTTAACAATTTTCAAAAAAGTGAGCGAACAAAATGGAAATTTATATCAAACCATTATTTGGTGTTCTTCCACTTTAATTTTAAACCAGAATAATGTCTTAAAGGTACATTTGAATAAAGTCATCATTTTTTAGGATTATAGGTGTGGGATCGATAAATTATACCAAACATGGGCTAATAATCAGCAATTTCATATATAAATTGAAACAGTCATTTGCTGAAAAAAAAGCACTGTGCAGTAGGCTTAAAACTCAGCAAAACTCTGCTACCAGGGTGAGGTTGAGGAAGACAGTTTTATGACATAGGTCATACACCATGGCCAGACAGAAAACAGCAGCTAGACAAGACATTAGCCAGACCAGAGTTTGACGTTTGTCCTATGTAATGTTCCCTAATCGTGTTCACCTGTGTCCAATGTATAAAGCTGCCCTGTTCATCTCTGTTCACCGTCGGGACTTTGTTATGTTACATATTCACCTGTTGCCGGATATCTCCCCTGTCCTGTTCTTTTCTCATTAAACCCTGGTTCCGTGACATTGTGTGATTGCTTCCTTCTTCCTCCTCTTCCTCGTCATCTATTCTCATCGTCTCCGTTCGCCTGCCTCGTCATGCCACCATGGCTGTGACAGAAAGACCCAACCCACATTTGGACATCCTGTGTCTGGTGGTGTTGAAGGTGAGGAGCGGCCATTCAGCGGGGCAAGCCGGAAATTGACCTTGAGCGACGGGCGCCTGCGGACGGCGGACAAAGTGCCGGTACCAAAGTGGCCTGAAGCTGTCTGCACAGAACTACCACCACTTCTATACACCATCGTGAATACCAGACCAGTCATCATTCATTTACCATTCATCTCAGTTGTTCTTCTCACCTCGTCTCAAATCAATTCATCTCGACTCATCTTATCAACCACTCTATTCATAAAGACTTCCTTCCCTCCTTCGTGGACTGCTCTGGCGAGCACGCTGGATGTCGTGCCTAGGATGGGGGGTACTGTTATGACCCGGTCCGGAAGGGGTTACTGTGCTCCCGACAGTAACAATCCTGGACTGCAGTTTCACGTTTGTCCTGTGTAATGTTCCATAATCATTTTCACCTGTGTCTAATGTATAAAACTGCCCTGTTCGTTTCTGTTCTCCGTCGGGTCTTTGTTATGTTACATATTCACTATGTTATTGGATGTCTCCTCTGTCCTGTTCTTCACCCATTAAACCCCCGTCCACTTTCATCATCATCTCCGTTCACCTGCCTCATCATGCCACCATGGTTGTGACAGGTATTTGGCCAGGGAAACCAAAAAAATTACAAAAATATTAGCAGCGCCATCAGCTCGGGATTTCCAGTAACCAGAACCAGCGGGGTCCAGGCACACCCATCTACTGTCCAGAGAAGTCTGTCCAGCTTTTATAAACTGTTCAAGCCTTTTTAAAATGTAATAATCACAGTATTTCACTGATGTATATTTTGATTGACTGGAACCTAGTGTCTAACTAGATGATTTTACTTAATATGTCTAATGCATGGCTTGTGTATTGTGCACATTGTGCACAACAGTGATGAATATAGGAAATTGCACAAAGTTTTTGAAAAGTGAGAACAGAACTGTCTGCAAACATGCTGTCGGAGGCCTCCTAGCTAAACAGGAGAAAAACAGAATTTCTATATGAATATTTCTTGTTTGTTGGCAGAAATGTTAAAACTCAATAAAAGCTAAATTACTATCACTGTAATGCTGTGAAATTCAATTTCTTATCTATAAATATTCAAACCTTTGGCACATCCCTTAAGAAATTTGCATTCTTGGCAAAGTATACTTTGTGACGCATTATTTTTTTGCAGACAAATTGCTTCAGCATTTCTGTTTGGCAGAGACAACAAGAAATAAAAAAAAACAGAAAATGCAAAGGCAGCGTTGTTTAGATTGTGAAGGTAGCCAGATCTCAGAAATGCATCGGTTTGTGAAGTGATGACAGAATGCAGTGAAACGCTGCATGTATGACCAGAGGTGCGTTTCTACATTTCCACGGTTCAGTGTTGACATCTATGATTACACATGGAGAGGAACCACAGCAAGGCAACAAAAAGTCTACAAAGGTTTTTCAGAACTGCAGATCTGAGTCTTATTCTCTTTACGGAACCACTGCCAAAAACAAACACACTGCAGAAGCGTTTATGGATCAGCTTCCAGTCACTCAAATCTTATAAAGTATGTGTTTTTTTTTAAATGTATGAATAGGTTAAGACATTTAATGAAAAGTTTGCTGATATTTCTCTTCGAGTTGTCATGCTGCACAGAGGATACAAGTCGACATAATTTGGAGTGGAGACAAAATGCAGGTGAAACAAAACACAAAGTCCTGGAAGGTGGCCTCTAGTGGCCAAGGCCTGTGAGCACTTGGAGGTGACGTCAATTTTTTATATTTGAACGGATACAATATTTAAGGCCTATTTTGAGGTCAGTGACTGTTGCCAGCCAAAATGCCAAGATGTTAGTTAATCCATGATGGTCAAACCTTTTCAGAGGATACCATTTAATTCCAGGGACTGGAGAGGGAAAAACTAACCACATTATACTGTGAACAAGCTAAACAGGCATCCACCAGTTCAGTGCTGTAATGTGGTGCTGACTGGCACTTTTTAAAAAATCATATGTAGATAGACCAGTTCGGATGGCATTCGACAATTTACTGCTGCCTTTCCTTTTTCCTTTATTTAGACATTTCAAAAGTCAGTGATAGTGTTGCGCTCACCATTGTGTGGTCCACATGCCCTGGCAAGAAAAAATAAAAAGTGCTTCCAACAGAACAAAGCGACTGATCGTCTCTCTACAAAAATTACTGTTTCAAGAGTAGGTAGAGCAGGAAGAAGGCATAAAAATGGATGTCTGTATGCATGTCTGCACCCAATCACTTGAATTGAGCTCTTGAATGGTGAAAGTGGTGGTAGCCAAATAATGACAAATCTGTGGAGTATTAATATGCAGTTTTTGTTGGGCACCTCCACTTACATGGCGCACACAATGAACTACAGAACCCGTCACCAGGCAATCATGTCCTGTGCACGGTGATATCTTGCAAGTATACCATACGCCGTGCAACCAGGAATAACTCTACCCAGTTTAACAAATTAACCAGCTCTCACAACACACTGGTAGCTAATTACATGAATTAGTTGGCATGTAGCCGGGCTGCAAGGAAAATGTGGAGGATAGCGATGCTCAAGTACTGTGATTGCCTTGGTCTGGCATATATCATTAGATGTGTATATTTGTGTATATTTCCTGTGTATTTTTTAAATTTTGGCATGTGTATGTAACATGGATATTATTAGTCACTTTAGAACATTACTTTACTGTCACCCAATAATTGTCTTGCAATTATATATTTTTTAGATATTTTTACTGTGTAGCTCAATGTCAACCTGACATAGGTTGTTGCTAATGTGTATCTGCCAAAAAATAAACCAATTGTTCACTTTCAATCAACTAATTTAGCTATTGACTACCAAAATCTGCTGAAATATTTTAATGTCTATGTAGGACAATAAACTGATTTATTAATGAAATTTGACACAAAAGAGTGGTGAAAGTACGCATGGTGCTCTTGGGTAGGTTGTGTATGTGGGTTTTGTGATTGGGAAGCTCATGGTTAGCTGGAAAGGACATTGTTAGGTGATTGTGAGGAACTGAGCTTTAGACTTCTTCTCTCTATGACCATCTGTGACCATGATCAATGACCTTGCTTTTATTACAGAATAGAGTTACACTCAAGTCAAGTCTTTTTGTTTCTGGTGATATGCTGACCTTTATTGAAAACCATAAGTGTTGTACTTAGCATGTTTATACCTTTGTTACATGCAATTATTTC